>NC_138046.1:60559909-60608761 GCF_964194185.1 Rhinolophus hipposideros
GCTCCCAGGTGATGCTGATTTATCTAGATATTAATCACATCATTGTTTTACGAATTTTCTCAAAAATGTGACGATAACAACTACTCTCAAAGCACAAGATGAACCAAATATATAAATGCATCTGACTGAAGGTATCTCATTATGTGTAAATTTATACTTAAAGACAGAAATTGCAATATTTTCTTCCTGATAATAGAAGATATATTTATAGAAAATCATTTCTTTGGGGGACTTAAAAATATAAAAAACATAGCTACGTAAATTAAAAATTTCAACAACACAGAAGGAAGTATTGTGAACCTTTTCAGGCACTCCCTTCTGCCTTTCTTCTATGGCTAATAACTTCTGAATGTTAATTGATAACAATGCTTCATGCTTCAGAGAAAGGTAAGCAGGCTAACCATGAAGAGTACAGGAAACCAAGTCCACCTTCTAACATTACAGTTAAATCTATAAAAAATCAATAATAATCACAGAAGTAAAATATCTTTAAATGGAAAGGTAATAGACTTGTGAAAGAAGAATAATAGCACAGTTTGGGGCATGCTATGTTAAGATCCACTATAGTGTATTAATAGTTTGGGCTAGTGCTATTTTATTGCATACTGATAATTGTGTCTTGAAATACTTGCTTTTATTAAGATTTTCTGAATTCTTCAGTGTGTTTTATTATAACCTGGGGCCAAATTCATTTTCCATGGGAACACAGCTCTAGTTGTACAATGGAAGTCAATGGGAAAATCAGACCATTTCTGGAAATTATTTTGCAGCTGACACTTATGAGATACAATGCGATTTTTACAAGAGAGATGGCTCCCCTACCTATGTTCTTCCTTATGCGACTTTAGTATTAGCATCCACATTAGCAATCCAACAACCTTTTCCCTCCTAATAAGTGACATTAAATCTTTCAACCCTCAAGTCGATTTTGATGTCAGTAGACCTGAAAGAATTAATGCATTTCTGACTTAACTCTGCTTTCCTTTTACCAACAAAAGTTATATGTAATGCTACATACACATTCTGATTTCACCTCTGAGAATGTCACCACGTATTTTTTGATTTCTAAGAAAGTGTTACCATATGATCTCACTTACATGAGGAATCGAATGGACAAAACAAAGAAACAAACAAAAAAACAAAACAGAAACAGACTCGTGGATACAGAGAATAAACTGATGGTTACCAGATGGGAGGGGGTCGGGGGCAGAGTGAAAAAGGTGAAGGGATTAAGAAGTACAAATGGGTAGTTACAAACTAGGCACGGGAATGTAAAAAAAAAGTAAAGCATGGGGAATATACTCAATAATACGGCCATAACTATGCACAGTGCCACGTTGGTACTAGACTAGTCAGGGGGATCACTGCATAAATTATATATACTGTACACCTGATATTAATATAAAAGAATACAGAATGTCAACTGTAATTTAAAAAGAGTTAAACATCCTATTTAAGAATTGCAAAAATAAGACAATACACTTCATTTTTTAGCACAGAATGAAAGTGAGATTTTTTGTTTTCTAGTCTCTCTTACCTAAATAACCCAGACTCATGCCAGACTTACTAGAAACATTTTGCAAAGGTCACTTGTACTCTATCAGCAATGCAAAGTACTAAATTGTATACTTCAGAAGGCTCAACATCTGTACAACACAGAAAAAGCCAAAGATATAAATGTAAAAAAAAAATTGTATGTTTCCCGTTTATCACAACACAATTTTTCACCAGCTAAAATACGTCCATGCAGTGATACACAATTTCCTACATTTGTTCTCCTAGAACAGAAACTGATTTCGGAAATTCTTTCTGTGTACCGAAGTGAGACAATCTGAAAAATTCTGGGAATGGTTAATCTTCGAAAGAATAAATGGAAAGCACCCAGTTTCCAAGTTCCTCACTTATCTTCAGAGTGATTACTTTGGAAAAGGGATGGCATGAGTTAGCACTGACTCTCCCCCAGTTGCAAGCACATTACCAAATCCTGCTTGGGACTGCAGGTAAAAAGGAACTCCACACCATCATTCCTTTTCATCCCTTTATTTCAGTTAGGAAAGTTTTATTTCACTTTATTTTTTGAGCAGGCACAAAACAGGAGATAGTGATTAGTACTATGCTAAGATAAGCCCCGTGTGGATCCAATGATCACGAAAGCCTAATCCAGACCCTGAAGAAGTTTATAATCTAATATTACAAATAATTATCAATTGGCATTTGTATAGGACTTTGCCGTTCAAGATATACTTTTCCTTCCATTACGTCCCACATTCTTCATAACAACCTTATCGAAGAAGCAGGGAAATACCACTATTCAGATTTTAGAGTTGTGGAAACTAGGTAAAAGGCGCTCAATCCACCTAGGGTTAGAATGTAGTGAAATGTGGCAGAATATGCCACCCCAAAATAAGCCTCTTCAGCACAGATTATTTCGAGCTGCTTGAGTGAGAAACAGCAGAGACAGGAAAACCACAGAAACGAATAAAGGAGAGCCTTTTGAAAGGAACATTTACACTTATAAAGGAAATGTCCGTTTGAAAGGGTGTCTCCCTCTCTTTACCAAGAAGAGAAGGATGAATCGATGGATCCAGGGCATCAATGATGAAGTCGCAGATTTAAATCCACACAACAAAGCTTACCGTTGTTTTATGGTGCTTTTCCTGGTAACCAACTTCCCCTATAACTGGTGTCCTCACTTTTCTTTCTTTTGTCTTTAGCTGAAGATGGTATATAAGCTGATGGTTTAGGCCACCTCAGGGAGCTACTCCTTTTTACCTGAGTATCTCCCGTGTATCCATGAGGTATACATGGTATACACTTCTGTTTAGTTTTCTCGCATTAATCTGTCTTTTATTACAAGGGAAAAAAGAAATCAAAGTCATCTAAATTAGAAAGGAAGACGTCAAACTGTCACTACTTTTGGATGACATGATTTTATATATAGAAAACCCTAAAGATTCCACCAAAAGCCTGTTAGAAATAATAAATGAATTCAATAAAATTGCAAAGTACAAAATCAATATACAGAAATCTGTTGCATGTTGAAACACTGACAACAAGCTATTAGAAAGAGAAATTCAGAGAACAATTCCATTTATAATTGTAAAAAGAATAAAATAACTAGAAGTAAATTTTAAACAGAGGTGAAAGACCTGCACACTGATAACTACAAGACACTGATGGAAGAAACTGAAGAAGATACAAACAAATGGAAAGATATTCCACAATTGTGGATTGGAAGACTTAATATTGCAAAAATGCCCATATTACCCAAAACAATATACACATTCAATGCAATCCCTATCAAAATTCCAATGGCATTTTTCACAGACATACAACGAACAATCCTAAAATTTGTGTGGAACCAAGAAAGAACGCAATCACTAAAGCAACCTTGAGAAAAATGAACAGACGGATATGCTCAATGAACTTATGACAATGGAGGCGAGAATATACAATGGGAAAAAGACAGTCTCCTCAATAAATGATGCTGGGGAAACCGCAAAAGAATGAAACTAGAACACTATCTTACGCCATATGAAAAAATTAATTCAGAATGGATTGATGACTTCAACGTAAGACAGAAAACCATAATATGTATGGGTCCAGAATGAGTATCCCCAGAACGTGCCACGCTGGCATGCAAATTATTTCATGCTGATGGGATGAAGGAATAAAGACGTGATACACACACACACACACACACACACACACACACACACAAATACTACTCAGCCATAAAAAGTAACGAAATCTTGCCATTTGTGACAACACTGATGGATGTATTATGCTAAGTGAAATAAGTGGGATAAAGACAAATACCATACGATTTTACTTGCATGTGAAATATAAAAACAAAATAAATGAACAAACAGATCAGAACAAAACTGAGAGGTACAGAGAACAGACAGGTCGCTGCCAGAGGGAAGGGGGATTGGAAGTGGGTGAAATGGGTAAAGGGGTTCAAGAGCTACACATTTCCAGACATAAAATAAATAGGTCATGGGGATGTAACGTACAGCATGGTCACTACAGTCAATAATACTAGATTGCAGCTTTGAAAGTGGCTAAGAAAGTAAATCTTCAAAGTTCTCATCACAAGGAAAAAAAAATGTGTGACTGTATGTTGATGGATGGTGGCTGGACTTATTGTGACCACTTGCAGTGTATACAAAGGTTGAATCAGTTATGTTGTACACCTGAAACTAATATAGTGTTGTATGTCAGTTATACTTCAATTAAACAAAATCCAACCTGAGATCGCTGTAATTCACCCATAGGCATGTACTCGAATAGAAAGTATTTTCTTTACACTTTTAAGTACATTATACGTTGTTTTTGACTATTTTTGGTAACTGCACTTGCCTGTACATAAATCGGTTGAAGGCAGGTGCTGTAACCTTTGCCCTCTAACTAATAAAATAGCTGATGGGATTCAGAATACGCTACCTCAAAATATGGCACTGTGGCATGCTGAATATTTTAAGCTGAAGGAGTTTGAGAAAACGGAAGACGCAGAAAAGTCACTCGGACCTACTCCTGGCCCTTTTCTCCTGAAATAAGTCATAAGTCCCTCATGGGAGAGGTGTCTTCTTTACACCCAGAGGAAAAGGACCACCCTTATCGCCAAGATGGAGGGACACTCAGAAGAATCCGAATGAACAGACCTTGCTAAGTTTCCCCCAGTTTATTACACTTACCTCATGTTCTTTGACCTATCCTATCTTTCCATGACTTTCCACCCTCTATCAACCCTAACATAAAAATACTCAGGTTTAGCGACTTCCTTGGGTCTTAATTTTCCAATAAAGGCTACCATGTCACGTGAAATTTATATTCAATAAATCTGTACACTTTTCTCCTGTGAATCTATCTCTGTCACTTTAATTTTTAGACCCAGCCAGGGACCCTAAGAAGGCTGAGGAAAACTTCTTTCTCTTCTACAAAGTATTACTTCATCAAATACTAGGCAGAGAAAACTGTTTATCATTATACTTAATTTTGATGTAAAAAGTAATTAACACAGAACACTTGTTCCATTAGAACTGTAATAAGCATTCACAGAGCTCTGGGGATGGAGTACTCTATGTATTTCACAGTGAATTGAGTCACATCAGTTTTAGAATTCCTCATCTTTGTAGGCAGCACATTAGTTATGATTTTAATAAAAAACTTGAAATTTTAAATATCATTACTGCTGGATTGTTAAGAACACGGAAAAATCAACTTGAGACCCACTTAACCTTCACACAAGCTTTAGTTAGCAACGTGATATAATTATTCATTAAAATAAAAGGAAGTCACAAATACACAATCTATTGAATACAGATAGCATTTCCTCTTTTCATAACCAGAAAAGATTCCTCTAAATGCTAAAAACAAAATATTAATTTTTCCATTTAATTTGAATACCTCATTTTAGTAAAAATTATTTTTAAAAATGTACCTTCAAAACAATATTAAGACATATTAAAGCAGCTGAAATGTGTTTACAAATCACACATTATGTGATAAATGTGTGTTGGCAAATATTTTAAAACGTGAAACATTAACAAGTATAACACGGAATGCATATACGAATTTGTGTTTGGATTCAACATAATACTTTAAAATAGTTGGTGATATAAACTACAAATTTTTTTTTAAAAATAAGATTACAGTAAGCACAGGACATTCATTTAAATAAGATAGCCCAGTCAATGACAAGGATTTTGAAACGAAGTTCCCAGTTTAAACATAGAGGGGGCAATTACTGGAGAGATGAAACAATTTTGTAAAGACCCCACTTTTCAGCAGATGGCCTGAGTCAGCTTGGCATAAAGAAAATGCTCTAAAATCAGCTTCCAGTTAAAGCCACAAAGGCGATGGTTATTATAGGGGTAAGAGGCAGACTCAGCACGCCTAGTTTCCTCTACTCCATTTCATTATTCCCTCCCTTGTGTCTTTTGTGTGCATTTCTTTTTATCTTTCCTTTGAAAACAGACTATCTTTACATGCTTAGATACCCTCCAGAGTGATTTTGCCATTCATTTATTCAAACATATTTATAAATTGCCCACTGTGTGCCAGGTATCTCCTAGGTGCTGAGGATATAGTAGTGACTATTCACACAAGGTCACTGGTCACTGATTTCATGGAGATTGCAGTTTACTGGGAAAACATACATTAAAGAAATAAATTTAAAACAATTTCAATTACAAATTGAGAAATTTGATTGCAAACCACAGATTGTTAAAGAATGTATATTTGCGAGACGTAACCGACTTGTGGGAGTTGTGGGTGGGCCATGAGTCTGGTAGAGCCTCTTGAAGGATGAAATATTAAAATCGAGACCTGGAGGGGAAAATCCAGGAGAAGGAGCACTGTGGTAGGGTGAGTGAAGGCTCTCTGAAGGCTTTCAAACATTCTAGAAACACAAAGAAGAGAAAAAAGGCCTGGAAGACTATAGCCTATGGAGTAATTGGGAGATGGGAGGGAGGTGTTTCCTGAGGTATGTAAGGGCCAGATTCTACAGGTCTCTTGAGCATTTTGAAAGTTTTCCGCAGAAAAATGTACGCCATTGAAGAGTTTTAAACAGGGAAGTGACAGGATCTGATTTCTTTTGCTCAAAGGCATAACAAATGCTAGCTACAATTGACACACACACACCTACACACAACACACACTAACAATAATAACAAAAAAAACCCAGGACTAATGGAATATAGAATACTGTCCAAATGATAGTAACTCTAGTTGCTACTTCCTGACTACTGATAAGAAGAGAAAATATTATGTAAATATCCAATTAAAGTGTATTTGGTAACTTGAAAAACAGCAAGTGTTAGGCAATACATAACTATTGAGATGGGCAAAAAAATAGTTGTGTTGAGAGTAACAGAATAGTTATAATAATCAAATTTTGAGATTGATGTGTATATTTGGGAATGTCAGTATTATTATTTAACATTCAGAGTATGCACACACATGTTAATTAGATCAAGTCTTACCTCCAGCCCTACATCACATTCAGCTCTCAGAATCATTTATCATGTGGCTACAATGTGTAAGAAACTATGAGAGATTAAGTAGAGAAATAGAAAGTAAGTGATCAAACATGGCTCCTAACTCTCACTGAAATTTATAAAGCAGTGTTGAGACAGGAGAGCAGCAGTAGCGGGAACCAATGTTTACTGAATTCTTACAAAGAACCAGATACTGAGCTAAATGCATTACAAGCCTTGTCTTATTTAACCCTCCCTGTGGTCTTACGGTGCATATATGCTATTAGTAACTCCATTTTACACATGATGAAATCAGCCTCAGGGAGGTCAATTGACTTTCTCTGAGACAGTAAGCGGTGGATTCAGGATTTGAACCTGGGTACCCTTCCCAACTCCCTAAGGATACAAAACTATACATTTAACTAGCAGACTACACTGCTTCCCCTGTTTAAAAAAATGAATAAAAGTGAGTGAGAAAATAAACTACGCTCCACAAAGGAATTTAAGAAAGATGGGGAAACACATAGAAAGGAGTAATTCTGACATTATTAGGCAAGGTTTCAGAAGGAGGTACTTTCCAGTTCCATCTGGAGGTATGGAAAGGATTTTTCTACCCAAAGAGAAGACACCCCAGGCAATGAGAATGGCATGAGCAAAGGTATAAGAGTATCTGGACTTACCAAGGAGCTTTTACTATTCTGGGCTAAACAGTTTGGGTCCGCAAGGAGATGCAGAGGTGAATAAGCCTGTGATGTGTGGCAGAACGCCCATCACAGGCCTATGCACCCTAACATGTGCCTCTTTCGAATGAGGGTTATTTTGAGTTAAAGGCACTAGAGAAAACACCAAATGCAGGGAGAGGCTTTCTCTGAACTCCCTTTATTTGCTTAATTTAAAGACAGATCCTGCAAAAGGAACTCAATTGTCCTAACTCTCCTCCCTGGGAGTTTAACCAGCCAGGGAAGGTTGACTCATATCACAGAAGGGACTAGAAGTTGATACCACACCTAGGCAAATTTCATCACACACTATCATATCTCCCATCTCTTCTTCTAAGGGTCCATTCATCTTTTCTAAGAATCCTTTACTCTCCTCTGAATGGCCTACATTCCCTTTCCCATCCCGTTAGGATGGTATGTGAACTCTCAGATCTCACTGTTTGGGTATTCACATTTTTCTCCCTGTGATATCCCTGTGCACATATTATTGAAAATAAATCTGTATACCTTTTCTCCTCTTAATTTGCCTACCGTCAGTTTGTTTCGTAGACCCAGCTCCCACACCTAGGAACTCAGCGGGCAAGTCTTTCCTTCCCTACGCCAGAAAGATGTTGAATGCATGTTCAAGTTTTCAAATTTTCTTTGTAGGCAATGAGTAATTAACGGTTTTTATACAGAGGCGTAATATGATCTTACCCGTTCGTAAGAATCTAACTCTGGCGACGGTGGGTAGAACGGTTTGGAGAAATGAGACCTTGAAGCCTGGGAGAACACCCAGGAAGCTAAGAGAGTAGCGAATAGAAAGCAAAGGGTAGATATTAGAAATATGGAGGCGATAGAGTCCATGTGACATGGTGACTGCCTAGCTGTCAGCAGTTAGAGAGAGGAAAGTATGGAGGACACCACTTGAGTTTTCTAGTCCACGTGACTCAGCGTATGCTTGGTGTATACTTTTTTAAAAAAACAACAACAAAAAAACAGAACTTAGGAGACAAAAAAGATAACATTATTTTGGATGCGGGGGTGTAGAAGGGAAAATAATGACTAAATTCCAACACAGTGAATTGGAGTTGTCTACAAATAGATATCAACATTTGTTTCCCTACATTTGTTTTCCAACATTGGGATGGTCGTATCTAACAGGCAGTTGGCAATATGTGGGCTTCTCGATACCCTGGAGATCAGCTTGGGTGGCAACCGTGAGAATGGCAAAGCCAAGGAAAATGAAGCACAGACTTCCTCCTTTTCGAATTAGATTTAGATGAGGACAGGGCCATAACGGTGCTCCTCTAACGCTCTTGTTGGTCCAATGAACATGCCCTTCTTCTGAATATGTTTGGTCTTGATATGCTCCCTCGAAAATTTAGAATATTCCGGAATTAAAACTTTAGCTAAGAGAGCAAAATATCAGATCCCACAGTCTGTGCTAACAGTTTCCAATGATCATAAAACATCATTTTACTACAAATGTCAACGAAGCGAAATACACAGTGTGGATTTTGCCAAAGGGTATGTCCCTGAGGAATTGAGTCTTATTGTTTTGGGTGGTGAGTTAAGGGTATAAAGGAATTTAAGACATTATTACAGACTCAAGAATAACTGTATACAGTTATGAAATTAGAAATGGTGATGCCAACTATTTGAGAATCACTGTTTCATCATTGTGTACACTCTTTGCGTTTTACATTTTTTAATTTTTACGACACCAGCTACTTCTGCTATGTCTGCTGCTTTTGAAGGAATGTCTAGGTATTTGGGATCGAATGATTACTGTAAAATAATTCTCGGAATTCTCTGGGCATTTTATTTTTCTAGTTTTCCTACATTTGTTTTTAAATGCCTCATTTCAGGTTTCAGGATTATTATAATGAATTGTAGACAGTTTCCAAACATGCATTTTCAACCCAAGCAGTAGTTTCAAACAGCTGATAATGCCTTATTATCTCTTGCTTACCTTTCCTTAACTAACATCACCAATGAGGTAGACAAGTGGCAACAAGAAGGGGAAAAAAAATCTTCCAAACGAAGTTTGCCTCGTACAGGTAAGAGGCAACTCTGGCATTTGAATACCTCATGAACCGAGGCAAGAGGTTTAATCCCTTTGTTGCATGGATAGGGTGGTCTGTAGGATTCATTTTTCATAGAAATGAAAACAGAGTAACTAGAGTAGAAATCCTGTTAAGGTTCCTTCCAACTGTAAAGTGCTAGATTTTTTTTAAATATTCAGGTTAAATGGAAGCACTGACATCTTAAGAAACAATGATTACAGTGCACGGATTTCTTTAGTGGAAATACCTGAATACATAATATAAGCTAGCTGCTTCATTTTATTCTTAAGTCTTCCTACTCTATATTGAAGGCGGTTGATGGTTAAAATATATTTTTCTCACTTACTGAATATCCTTTGGTCTCTAAAATAAGGTTAAGGGCCTAGTAAAGACATGGCAACCTCATCCTGAATTTAACCTCCATAAACTATCCCAAAGACAGCTACTCTAAAGCACGAGTGTCAACACTTCGGCCCGCGGGCCAACTGCGGTCCGCAATCCATTGTTAATTGGCCCACAGCAAATTCCAAAAATATATTTAGTTTACTTAAATAACCCAGGTGAGGCAATACGTACTTCACCTCGAGTGAGTGGCCGGGCTGTTTGTGTACTTTACCAAATATGGCCCTTGGTGAAAAACGTTGAAAATATTTGGACACCCCTGCTCTAAAGTAAATAATAGCATCAAAACACTGTATTTCAAACCCAATTGTTTACTGAGGACTCATTTCTTTTTAATCTGGGCTGTTCGTCCCCCTCCACCCCATATTGAACTTCCAATTCCTAGTTTTCTAAGCTTTGAAGACCTAGGTTCACTTATTGGAATCCATTCACGCTATCCCTTTATATGGATTTTCTTCAGATGATCATGTAACCCTAACCCTAACACCAATCTCTTCCTCACTTACTAAAACTTTTGGCAAGGCTAAAAACAAGTGCATTTCAGGACATAAACGGCATGAATCTAATATCTCAGTCATGGCAGCCAAACATTTCAGAGCATTTCCCTGCACTTATTCAATATCGTAATAGCTGTTCGGGAACAACCCTGGGCCAGAATTACCACTAGAAAAATTTTATTCTTGCTACAATTGAAGTCCCTCCGAAAAGCCTGGGTTTTTTTGTACCACATTTCTTACGCTTTTCAGCAACTCTTCATCTAGTTTATAAGGTTCTCTGAACATGTATGCATTTATGTGTATGTGTGTGTGTGCAGGTATGTAACCCACGTATTTGTATATGTACGTGTATACATACACATGTAAAATGTAATAATTTTACTGTGTCACTCGTGGATGCTGTTTTCTTTTCCTAGTATTAATTTAATATATGCCTTAAATATGAAATTGCATTAATTCTGAAAGATACGTTTCTGTGCTTTATGTAGAAGAAGCTACTCAAATACAGTGGCTTCCAAACAACACATTCTTTTTCTTTTCTTTCCTTTGTTGGAAAGATAAAAATGTGCCCTGTGAAATTCTTCTGCTTGAGGAAAACAAACAATAACAAAATAGCTTCAGTAGTGTTCAGTGTGTGACACGGATATAAACTAGGACCGCAAATCTATCTTTAATGTCCTTGCTGTCTCTAGGTGTTTCTGACATCTCAAAAAATTATGTGATCTTAGGAATCATATATGTTTTGATGTCAATGTGTTATTCAAAGCCAGCACTTGGACTGAAAAAAGGAAAAAGGCAGGATCTCAGAGATTTGCACTCCCATGTTCATTACAGCATCATTCACAACAACCGAGAGGTGGAAAAAATCTAAATGTCCATTGATAGATAAACGGATAAAGAAAATGTGGTAGATACACACAATGGAATATTATTCAACCATACAAAAGAAGGAAATGTGTCATATGCTGTAACATAGGTGTAACTGGAAGATACGATGCTAAATGAAGTAAGCCGGGGAGGACACATACTGCATGATACCATTTATATGAGGGGTCTAAAGTAGTCAGACTCATAGTGGCAGGAAGTATAGCACAGGAGCTGTGGGGAGGGGACAACGGGGAGCTGCTGTTCAGTGGGTACAGTTTCAGTCATGCAAGATGAAAAGTTCTGGAGAGCTGCAGTGTACAATTGTGCTTATAGTTAAGAACCGTGTATGGTACAGTTAAAAATCTGTTAAGAAGGGAAGAAGGTAGATCGCATATTATGTCTTTATCACAATTTTAAAAAAGGCCCATTTCACTTTCTGCCACCTAAGGACATAGCAAAAAGACGGCCAACTATGAATCAGGAAGCGGGCTCTCACCAGCCACCAAATCTGCCAGAGCTTTGATATCAGAATTCCAGCCTCCAGAGCTGTGAGAAATAAGCATTTATTTTCAAGCCAAAAGAAAAGAGGCAATTTTCTACCTAGGTCACTGCCTACACTAACACACACACACACACACTCACAATGAATCCAAATGTTTACTTGTATGTCTGAGTACTCTCAGGGTTCTTCCAAGTTCAAGGTAGTGGGGTCAGCGACTTTCTCCTTCCCCCCTGGCAATTTAGTACATGTGGACCTTGCTTAGGAGCCCAGACGAAGTGTGTGTGTGTGTCTAGGAACAGAGGGCGGGCAGAGAAAATGCCACTGGATGTGCCTAGATAGACGTTGAGACTTATATTTTAGAGCTACTTTGTGATAACACCAAGTGAAGGCTCGTAAATGTTAGGCAGCGTTACCCAGGGAACAGCAATAGAATTCGAGCTATAGCAACAATAGAAACATTCTATGATTAAACGGACCATAAGTAGAGAACCTGGCTGGCTCCCTCCTGTGTACTCTCCCTTTTGTAACACTCAGGTACCCTGGAAGACATGTTGCTGGCTGAGAATACGAAAAGTAGGCATTGGCAGGTCTAAGGAAATTCAGATGCAGAGATACGCTGCAAACAAGTGATAGAACAGGTTATATATACCAGTGCCTAGTTGAGTGAAACAGTCTCAAAAACCAAACACTCATACAATTGTTAATATACGCTTCTATTGTATTTTAATACTTGAATCACTCTTATATAAGTTTAGCGTTTTCTTTGTTTTGTTTTTAAACTGGGCCCTTTCCTTTAAGTGTCTCAATGTATTCTCGTTTTGCGGGGAATAGTTGGGGGGAGTGATTTTCACTTATTTATATGTACAAACAAAAACATATCTCTTTTCTCCACAAATGGCCAGGCATTGTCAAGACATAACAGGAAAGTGTGCCAAAATGTTAGACTGTTAGTTATTTTGCATAAAACACACATCTAAACACATATTAACTAAATAGCAGATGGCAGAGAAAAAAAAATCAGTTAGATTGCAGTGTGGGTGAAACATATCCAATAAGTTCTGTAAAGATGGAAACCTGGGCATAAGAGACACCATATTGCGTAAGCAAATGGAATGTCTAATCTGATTCTTTCATCTTTACTGCTTTTGATTTATTCCGTCTCTATAAATATATTATCATTTTTATCATGATGCCTTAAAGCTATTTTTTGATGGGAAAGGGGGGTTGGAAAGAATATGTTTATATCGTAATACATCTTGAGAAGTACTTAATCTAGGAATAAATACTTTTAATGATGTGCCAGTGCTTCCTAATATTCATTAGTGAATAAAAATTAATTTACATAAAAATACTAATGTACTGGCAAAAAATGATAATATGGCTATATAGTTTAATATATATGAGAAGTGTCTTGAGCTTATTTTATGAATCAAATTATAGAATATTTACATATTTTCATATTACACTGTTTATAAATTATTTTCCCAGTTGTAATAAAAGAAAAGTAGAAAATAAGGGTAAACATTTTACTGAAGTTGGACTGAAACTGAGGTGCATGAAGGAAACAAGAACAATGACAGATGCTAGATCTAGAAAAAATAAGAAGATAACCTATTACTTAAGGAGCTAATAGCATATTTTTAGAGTAAAATAATGATATGATTAAACTAGACTGTAAAGTACTATATACCTAAATGTTCTGATATTATTACAAAAAAGACAACACCCATGCCCCAAGTTATGAAAAACAGGGAAGGAAAGTCGCTGCTTCCAGGGGGGCAGCTTTGCTTTTCGATGAATTAGGAAGGAATTAATTCAACGGTTTGTAGGGAAGACTATGGAAAAAAAATGCTATTTAAAAAGGCAATGGAAAAAAAAAGGCAAAGTATTAGGGAAATGTCAACTTTGAAAACGGATTAAATGCCTCACAAAGAAGTTCTTAAGCCTGTAGATACTTGTTCATAAAAATAAAACCTGTTGAACATTCTTAACATTTTAGAATGCAGGCACCGACGACGTTGATTGTAGTCAAACTATTCAGTTTATAGGAATCGTTCTCAACCGTTTTTCAATCAACCAACCTCCTCTCCTGTCTACTTTAACCTGCTCCTGTTGCTCTCTTGTAGAAATGACCAAGTGAAAACACTACAGAAACCCCCTTTATGAAAACACAAAAGCGCTACCTACATCGCTCTCCAGGACAGGAGTGCGTCAATTAGGATGGCGGGCTGTGAGTGAATCTCTGCTATTGTGATGCTGAGCTGCTTAATGTATGCACATTTGCCAAGCGGGAGGATATTAATCAATCACTGGAGTCACTGAAAGCAGCTCAGCACAACTACAGACCACATCTTGCTTTCCTTTGATGCCACTTCGCTGAAACCTGAACTCAAGCAGCAATGTTGTCCTCCTGAGACTAGGTTTTGTGCCATTCTGGACAAGCTGAAAATGATATTGTCACAGCTCATTATAATTTTCATAGCAGCCATCTCGCAGCCCTAGGAAGCAAGCCTGTTTTGTATGCATAAAAGAAAGTCCCAAGTCCTGGGCAGGTGGGTAGGTGGTTATTTCTGGCTGCAATTTTGCTAAGTTTCTAAATCAGTCCTGCTTTAATTAGGAGCTTTTCTTCTGAGTTATTTTGATGCTAATAATATATGGCTGTCGGATTCCTTGTACATGTTCCCAAACAGTGATACAGCCGTTATTAAATCTAATCAGTGTTTATGGAGTATTCCATATGCTACCCACTGTGAATCTTTTGAAATGTCATTTTATTGGATAATGCATAAAGAAAGGTGGGTATGTAAAATGACATGCTTTTGTTCCTTCGACGATTTTTATGAAAATTTTTCTACAAACGGTAGCTGCTTTTAATTTGTATTTGACCATATTTAACAAGGAATATTTTGTTTACTAGATTTCTATGCAATGTATATTTAAAGTCACAAAGCCTTTTCAACGCCACAAAGTACAATAATTATCTTTCCCTTGACTACACTGAAGAACAGAAACAATGCTGGAAATGACTAAAATACATCAAGCCCCGTTAGGAAGAAAACCTAAGCGCTGTAAAACTTATTCTTGCCTAAGACATTGAAGTGACAGCCCAGACTGGACCCCCGCTGCGCATTACAATATAAGGTCCTTCCTGCTCTCAGTATTAACAATCAACTACGAACATTCAATGTGGCCATTAAAAGCAATTCTACCAGATGGTCCTATATTTCTGAAGATGTTTCTATGGAATTTCTCTCCTTGAGCAAGGCTATCAAGTACATGGTCTCTAAGAGGCCGAGTGGCACATGCAGACTGTGCACTAAGGTACATCATCAACCCCCGAAGAACCTGCTCACTGGTCATGTGCACGAGATGGGCAGCACAACTTGTCCATTCACCTCTTCTCCCACAGTGATGTGCACACACAGCGATCATCGCTAGGGTCACTGACTTTCAACTCTAAGATGAGCGATACACGTTTAAGGAAACCAACTCACTTTCACAGCTATTCAGCAGTCTCACGTACCGTGATTCCCCGAAAATAAGCCCTAGCACGATTTTTCAGGACGACATCCCCTGAACATAAGCCCTAATGTGTCTTTTGGAGCAAAAATTAATATAAGACCCGGTCTTACTTTCGGGGAAACACGGTAGATGGTTATCACTGCCCGGAGCGAGAATATAGAAAGAACTGATCAGCGCTGTTTTCCTCTGGACATCGATACATTCATGTCTTAAGCTGCACAGGCTTTTCTATTGCACTACTGTGTTTTCCCGAAAATAAGACCGAACTGGACCATCAACTTTAATGCGTCCTTTGGAGCAAAAATTAATATAAGATCCCGTCTTACTTTAATATAAGGCCAGGTATAATATAATATAATTTTTGCTCCAAAAACTGCATCAGAGCTGATGGTTTGGCTAGGTCTTATTTTCGAAGAAACACGGTATATGCTAAGTTCTTCCAGAACTCAACAAACCTTTTGTGTTGGAGTACAGGCTATCAAAATATGTCTGTCAGATTAGACAGAAAAACAACAAGAACAAACATTGAGACGTCAGCATTAAAAAATACAAGAGATGAAAAGCAAAAAATTTTTTGGTGAAAGACAGATTTTAAAAATTTATTATTTGACTAGTTTATTATATCTTCTAGTGAATGTGGGGATGACTGTTTTGTCATTTTACTGATCGTGTGATGCTTTCCAATCACTACGGTGTTCTTTTCTAAGATGTTATTTGATGCGAGTAAACTATAAAGGGGCTTCTCCCTTTATTTTTCTTTTTTTCAAATCTATCTTAAAAAGCACCAGAAGTATGTGATTTCTCTAATGTTTATTTTCATAGTTAAAAGAATGACATTCAAAGCCTGGCAGGCAGGCACTGTTTTTCACAGTTAATGAAAGGAATTTTATGTAAAATGACAGTTGCTGTTGCTACCTGAAAACATTAAGTAGTACATCAGACTTTTAGCTACATGAGATATTTTTTGCTCCTTATTTATGGCTTTGTATATAGAAGTAAACAATGCACCCCTTCTCATGAACCCCACATCACTCCCTGCCAAAGACTTGCTAGAAACATTAGAGAAAGTAGCTTCCCAAATAGGAACATCATGGAAGCCTCTGGATCACCAGTTCAACACTAGTTATCTCTTTAAATGTGTTTTATTAAAAGCAGAGTCAACTTTAGGCACCAAAGGGTAATTGTTTCCCTTAAAGTTGGTAATTGTTTCCCTAGTAACCCTATTACTAGGGTTAAATTGTAACATTTAGATTCTGAATAAACAAACGAGGGTCAAATTTTAGAATTAGGTCCAGTCAGTTACTTGGTTTGGCCTATAAAGAACCTATCTTTTCTGCGCCTTCTTTTTAAAGACTGGGAAAAACTTAAGAATCAGTGTTCAAAAGATTTCTATTTGCAAAGATACATCATAGATTACAGCAAATACGAGGGTTACAGAATACCTCTTGCTATAATCAACCCATTTTTTAGTCAGAAAGAAAATCTCGAAGCACCATCTCTAATCTAACCTCAATTTTGGGTGGTAGGTTTTCAATTAAAAAGGTATTGTTTTTTTTCTTCTTGAAAAACTAATCGAAATCAGTAGATTCAGCTGGACTCACAAACCATTCCCAAACTGTCCACACTAAACCAGTGGCTAAGACTCAGCGATGGTTTCTGCTTTGTGTTGTTTCCATATGCCTTCAGGCACACACATGTAATTTTGTGCTTCAAGGAGTTAGCACTTCATAAAAACAGAGATGAACAGTTATAAAACACATACCAGTGCCCTTTGAAAGTAATTAAAAAGATGGCCTTTCCCTGTACTCATTTCCTTCCCTTGTGGCGTTGCCCTTCTATATCCCACGTGCAGCTTCCTCTCTAAATCACAAAATACATTTTTTATTGTACTCTTCCCCCAAAGAATCATATGCTTAAAGTTACAGAAACGTGCCACGATTGGCCTTCAAATACATTATTTTAAAAATTGCATTAAAACTATTAAGAATAAATTCAAGAGAACACTGTCTCCAATTCACAAACTATGTAGACCATTTTCTGTCCTGAAAGTATGTTTTACTATCTCAAAGGGGTGTCCAAAGTGAGAAATACAAACAATATGTTTTCATTAAATATAGTGGGACGTGTTTTTGATAAGTACATTAAAATTTCGGTGCAATTAAAATTTCAGCTCAATGGCTGTGGGTTTTTGCATTTGGCACTAACATTTGTTTATCCAAATACTTTTCATAAAATGGTCTTTCCAAATTAAACCCATGCAAATATATTTCTAAAGACATAAAGTAGCATGGCATTTGTTTAAATATGCCTAAAATCAAAATAACTTCCTATACGATTTTCACCCCCAACTGGAAGGGAACTTTAAAGATCTGGCAAGTGGCCCTTTAAAACACACGTGTATGTGAATGCGCGCAAACATACGCACGTGCGTAGATGTATGTGAATATGACTAGAACCATACGTAAGTTCATTTAATTTATATTACTTCTAATTCTGCAATGATAATATTCTAAAAGGAAGGCAAACTTAAGGGAAAAACAGTATGCTAATGACAGTTAAACACATTTGGTTGCACACGAGAGGCTGTGTTAATGTCTATTATCTCACGCCACTTGAATGATTTCAAATCGCTACCGCATAGTAAGTAATGCTGTGTTTCACACGGTGTACTTTGATCTATGACATATACAAAGTGAGCCACGTTATGAAGTTCTACTAAACACTTCATCTTTAAATTTGTTTCCATACCACTGCAAACGTAATCCTAATTTCCTAGGACATGGCATGATTCACAGGTTATTTCTCCATCTAACACTCTCTTCTATTCTCCAGCTATTAAAACATTGCATAATGCTATTCTAAATAGTTCAGATCAGAAAATGTGCTCTTCCTATTGAATCATTTTATAAATGATGTCATAAAGGATAACTGACAACTATAATGGACTCATAAATATTAAATGATAATCAGTAAAAAAAAATTCTACTAATACCGTTTGAAATTAAAGATGTAGCCTTTAATGAAAATAAGTTTTATACTTTTCTTTGTATTCCTTCTAATCTAAATATGTTTTATATTTCAAGTCAGATTTACCTACACACAAAGCAACCTCACCTTGAGAAATCATTCTGAAGGTGACCAATTTGTCGTAGTCTGCCTGGGACCATCCCAGTTTTAGCAGTGGGAGTCCTGTGTCCAAGGAAGCTCTTTGATGCTTGGCAAAACTTGCAAGGTTGGTTACTCCACAGGTAACAATCAAACATATGGTCCCTCAGGCTGTTTAACAAATTATGGTCTGAATATTTTTTATAGAGTACATTTCAATATTTACTATCAATAACATCTATAATATCCCGACTCCCTACTCAGTATCAAGTGCAACACTAAGTACTAATTTTTTTTCTGAAATAATACTATGAAAATTTTATGATTAGAGATACTTTCAAATCTTGATGCCCTATAAAAGAGTGAAATCAATCCCTCCAATCAGAACAGGAAAAATGATCATTTTCCAAACTTGATTTACTACTATTGTGTGTGTGTGTGTGACTATACCCTAAAATATCTACATTGCCATGGGGAGGACAAGGAAAACAGAATGAAACTTCCTATTTATTGAAGGAGTGGTATCAGAAACATCAGGGGTAGCTAGAGAGGCAGGCAAATTCCTTATCAATTTCTGTACAATTTTTTTCTTACTGTTTAAGCTGTTTACTCATCAATTTTAGAAAGGTCTCAAAACAACGAATGGAAGAGAGTCATGTTTAACATTCTAGATTTAAAGAATTAAGAAAAAAAGAGTTGTTTGAGGAGTGTATGAAAATACAGTATTTCTAATCTGATCTTTGCCTCAGAAAAGGAAAAAAAAACACTGTTTTGTTTTGTTTTCAGACAAGAAAAACAAATTACTGTTTCTTGCAGATTCTTCTGTGGTTGAGTCATTATGAGAAAGCAGTCTGTACTGCGGTGCCAAAAAATGCATTTATGTTTTGTTATCGGTATGTATTATTACAGTTTTAATACAGTTTTCCTTTCTTAAAGCGTGTATACATTTTTTGGCACCCTCTGTATTTCTGATTCCATTAATAGTACAATTGAGAAGCCTTATTTCAGTTTACTGTTTCTATAGCTTTACCACTATCCTTTCTCCAATTGTGGGTGATGGTTAAGACATTTGGTGATGATCTGACATGTTAAAACTCTAGTCAAGTTACGGTGGAATGATTACCATCACCGACAAGGTCAGGATATATTGGTTATTAAAGTGGAAAGGGAACGGTACCAATAATTACTGTTCCCTTCAGTCACATTCATGAATATAAACAGTAGTATCATCATCACATGCAAAGTGTAACGTTCCACAATTTTATTAATTTCCCTCTAGCATTTTTAGCCCAAAACAGGCTCTCACAAAAGGGCTCATTCATATCTCTAGGATCAAGTTCAAAATGGTTTGGTGTTAATATGAATATTTTTTCCATATAATCCTTATATGAGTTTTAACATCTGGCTGATTTAACTTGAATATCATCAGGTAATAATAATTACAAGAGCAATGTCTGTTTATAAACAACTAAACCATGAACAATCATTCATAAGAGAAGCAAGTGATATTTCGAGTCTGCATTTTGCCTTGCATTCCTGAAGCAAGAGAAGGTGGGGCGTTTTAAAAACTGCCCCTGAACCTCTTATTTTAAAGGATCCTTACGAAGATCTTTGAGTTTAAAGAAGTTAATCATAAGAACTACTGATAAAAAATGGACAGGACTGAAGAAGTTACTTTGCAATCAGAAAAGTGGGAGTTGGCCATCAAACAAATGATGACCTTTTAACATTTTCAGGGTTCACCTGCTTTAGTTCTTTTCTTACAGATTGCCCCGGAATGGACATCGTAATCCTTCAGATTCAAGCTCAACATAAAGTCATCCTGAATTTTCAGGAAATAATAGGAGCATTACAATACTCATAATGCAATTCATATTCCAAGCAATTTGCTTCCTCATTTTGCCTAGATACCCTGTACCGGTTTCTATTACCTTTCTGTTTCAATTCGTGCTGTTCCTATTATGGAAGCTAATGCACATCTAACTTTTTCATTTGGCATGGACCCCGATACATAAAGACATTTGCCCCATCTATACAAGACTGTTGCAAATGTTGCTGAAGGCAAATGGAAACCCACAGGGAAACTAGTCAACTTGTCAGAACATATTTTTTTTCCCTTAATGTATAAATAAAATTTGTCTAAATAGGGCCTGAGGTACAGAACTAAGAACTGAACTGTCTCCCTTTATCAAATTGCCTATGCTCCCTACCCCTGATTCACTTGTTTCTTTGGCCTTTATAAATCAGAGGGTTTTACGACGAGAACATGAGAAAAGGAGAAACAGAGGGAAAGAAGAAAAAGAGCAAAGAAAAGAGTAGAAGGACCCGCTATGCTTCTGTACACATCCATATGCCATCTACATTTAAGAAACGACACCTGTATGGTGCCCAGGGGTCAACAGACAAGGTTGCTCACACAGTAAGCCAATGGGCTGAGGGGTACTGGGTACCCCAAAGGCTCATATCTCAATGTAGTGGGGTTAAAATTTTGGGATTCTCTGCTCTAGATCTCCAAATTCTATACAATTTAAAAAGATGGAAGATAAACACCACATAATCAAATGAAATTGAAATGCTTGTCTGTTGTGGGGATCAGAATATGCTTGCACGCACATACACACACACACAACATACATATTATATATGTGTATATATATATATATGTATACACACACACACACACACACACACACACACACACACACACCGTGTTTCCCCAAAAATAAGATCCAGCCGGACCATCAGCTGTAATGCATCTTTTGGAGCAAATATTATGTAATGTAACATAATATAATACCGGGTCTTATATTAATTTTTGCTCCAAAAGACACATCAAAGAGTGATGGTCTGACTAGGTCTTATTTTTGGGGAAACACAGCGTGTGTGTGTGTGTGTGTGTCTGTGTGTGTGTGTGTGTGTGTATTGTTTTTTGTTTGTTTGTTTTTGTTTTTTGTGTTTTTCTCCCCAGTGGATACCAGATAAGGTTATTTGGGAAAGATTACATGAAGAAACTTAGAATAGACGTGAAATCAATAATCATCAGTTTAATAAACATGTGAAGCTGCTTTTTCAAAGGTTTTCATGTCCATGACATGGAAACAATACTCCTCCAATTCAATAAAACTTACAAAGCACATTTTTCCAATTCAACAGGAATGTGTGGTCAGCCACTGCGATAGGCACTTTACACACGTCTCTCATTTATCCTCACAACTGACAGACTTACGTAGCATTGTTACGGTGATGGATGAAGTAAGCATTATCTAAGCGCAGAACAGAAATTTCAACCCAGATCTCTCGTACTGCGAAGATTTCTACTTAAGCTGTGGTTTACATTTTTTTTCTTTTAAATCTAAAGAACGCTTTCTTTTCACAGTCTTACACAAAAATTCCATTTATAAAACAGATGAAAATGGAGCTGCTCTGTCCGAGTATGAGTATAGGGGTATTGGAGTAAGGTTCCCATCCCAACAACAGCCTCTGATGCGTCTCGAGTGAAATTCGAATCTAGGGAACCTTCGAACACACTTTGAGAAATGATTGTATTGGATCAGGAAACCATAAAGTTCACATCTATTTGTATGTTAATCCACAGCAAAAACAGGATATAAAACGTATGTGTCCGGTACACCACATCATGCTTCACGTTTCTTGTTTTGTCTGTATACTTGTTTTATCTCCTTTACTGGGTCTTTTAAGTACAGATAGGAGAAGGCTAAGAGTATAATAAAAAGAAGAATGATAAATAAAATTAAGTATACAGTCAACACCCATATATGAGTAAAGGCGTTTCTATAATAAGGGTAGACTATTGTTTCTCATCATCCCTTCCTGTCTCACCACACGTATGTCTAAAGGAGGGAGATGTTCAAGATGTGGACCAATTTGCTTTTAAGGATTCTTCAATTGAAACATTTCCCGGGAACAAAACCAGGCCTGCCTTCCAAGGGCACCACTTACATACATATACAACATGTTATCTTGAAAGCAGTAGCTTGAACAAACAGCTTTCATGGCTTCTCAATCTGGCCAAACTGAATAATGCATTTAAGTATTGTTCTAAATTCTCTAACACCTTTTCCATCCAATTCTATTTTTTCCCTTATAAATTCAAATGCAGAAGAAGAAATCAGCCCCCATAGGCACTGCTAGTAAGACAAAAAGGTAACGTCAGGCCAACTGACAGACTCTTATCTTTCACTCATCCTAGCCAAATACTGTGACCCCTTTTAAAAGTATTTTATCAGCACTCTTGAGACATAGGTATCAGTGTTTGCTAATTTCCGATTTAAATGCAACTCAGCAGTACAGATTTTTCACATTATATTTTGCTATGATTAACTCGCTTCGTATCGTAACTTACCTAAAGAAAACACGATGCCAAGTATTTCATAGATATATGC
This sequence comes from Rhinolophus hipposideros, assembly GCF_964194185.1. Classification (NCBI taxonomy): domain Eukaryota; kingdom Metazoa; phylum Chordata; class Mammalia; order Chiroptera; family Rhinolophidae; genus Rhinolophus; species Rhinolophus hipposideros. The sequence continues at coordinate 60,582,955 of NC_138046.1, forward strand.
AATACTCCCGGGATGCTCTTTCTCCATATACCTGCATGACTTACTTCCCTTAGACCCTTAATTAGGAGTCACCACATCAATGAAGCTTTTTCCGGGCTACCTTATCCCAAATACCAACATACCCCCAACACCTTCTTCCTTGCTGTCTTTTTCCCATGGCATTTGTCACCTTCTAACATATTTTGTAATTTTTTAAAAATTTTGTTTGTCTTACTATATAAAATTCTCCTTACCAGTATATGAGCTCTAGGGAGCAGAACATTTTATGTGTTCTGTGTACTGTGGTGTCCGGGGTCTTAACAATTAAGGCGATCAGTTGGGTCATTCACCCTTTGTTCTATTCTTCAAATCCCATTCATGCTGATTCTTTGGTGGCAATTTGGTCCCTTTGCAAATTCAGACTGAAGAAATCTTATTTGTCTCTTGAGTCATTAACTGTTAATTAATCTAGGAGGGGACCAGGTAAGCAGTAGAGTCAAGATTTCTCTCAGTTTCTCTCTGACAGACATTCTTCCTTTCCTTTTTTTTTTTTAATTAAAGTTTATTGGGTTGACAATAAACTTGGTGAAGTTACATAGGTTTCAGGTGTACAATTCTGTAATACATCACCTGTATCTCACATTGTGTGTTCACCACCCACAGTCAGTTCTCCTTCCATCACCATATATTTGACCTCCTTTAGCCTCATGTACCACCCCCACCCCCTTCCCCTCTGGTAACCACCAAACTATTGTCTGTGTCTATGAGTTTACCGGCAGACATTCTTTAGGAATAGAATACCAATCTAACCTTGCTTTTCCTTCCCTTTCCTTTCAGCTTTTTCACTCCAGGAAAATCATGATTGCTTGAACAGCAAGTTTCTTATTACATCAAGATTAGAATGGAGAAGAAATAGGTTTGTGAATTTTCCATGCCTTGGGCACTAAAACTGCGTCCTCGGTTTCCTCACCCAAATGGCTTTCTCTCAAGGACCTGGAGTTCCTTCAGAAGAGGAGATGAAATCCTACACAGATTATCTGCAGTTTTATATAATTGATACTAAATGCTGTCATCTATGAAAATGTTTGAGAACTGACCAGAATCTAAACATAGCACTTTCTCAGTAGACATAAGGAAAGTTGCTGGGAAACATTCTGGCAGCTATAAGGAGATTCAGAGAAAAATCCTTCATGAAATGTTATTTATAAAGCATTTTCTAGAGAAACAGTAGCAAAACAAACCATTTCAAAAGTGTAAGTACAGTTGCTTTAGTTGCTTCTATGACAAAGTTGTCTTACAGATGAAGCCCATGAATATTAGGGAACATTACATTGGGCAGATGGTTCGTTATTGCATAAGCCTTTGAGAATGAATCCGTGAAAACTGGGCTTAAAAAAAGTAAAACTGGTCAAGCCACTAATAAAGGAAAATGTTAAATAAAAATCTGCTAGTAGAGGCTTTTAACACATCAGAACTGCAGGCTATGCGGAAGTGAAAAAGGAACCTATGGTTGGTGCAAAAGCACTTGCGGTTTTAGCAGTTAACCTTTTAAACCGCAAGTACTTTTGCACCAACCTAATAGCAAGCAAAGTGGCAGGATTTAAGGGCTAGAGCGGCATTGCTACTTCAAATACTAGGGACCTTAATAAGCACAGTGGGACGACTTGTGACCCAGAGGTGAGTCAAGGTCAGTGTGTTACGACCAGAGTAGGTTAAGCAGTAATGAAATACTGTTTCATTTAATTAGGAAGGTATGTGATTTAGGCCCAGGTCATTCTATTTCTTTCCAACCTTGCTGCAGTCTTATTTTTATCATTGCTAATATGCATGTCTAACTAATTAGTGTTTAGACAGTAGTGACACTGTTTGAAAATGATTCCTTTTAATATCAAAAACCGATTGAAAAGCAGATGACAATTATTATCTCGGAGCCTCATTAGGCTATGTGTGAAGGATCTATATGGATCTGCCTTTTAAGCCACCTGCAGCACAAATACCACCCTAATGTCAAGTTTCTGAATGGCAGGGAATAATACTAGGTAGAAACAACCAATCTCTAAAAGAGGTCGAGTCACGCCAGCCTAGTCTCTGATGAGGTATTCTTACAGCTAACAACAGTATGTGGTAATGCAACGCAGACAACTAATGCGTGTTCTATTTCCTATTCAGACTGAATCTGATACCTATACAAGCTTAATAAACGTTAAGAAAAAATACGAAGAAAACCTTAACATGGCATGAAAATTTTCTCAGGTAACATCTTTTGCTAACAAATCACAGTTAATTATACCCTTCTTCCAATCAAGTGATCACACAGTTCTCAGAAGAGACTACATCCTTCTTTCACAAAAGGGATTCCCTTCCTGACAAAAGGCAAGACTCTTTCAGACTAAGAGCAAAGCTAGTTTGCCAAATCAGACAGAAGGATTAAACCTGAATGACAGGTGAACACTCCTAGCTTTTGCACGCAGACACTTTTCACTTTGCTTTCTCTCTACAGTCAGCTATGACTGTTTCTATCCTACAGGAATAAACTTCTAGCTTGCCATGGCCAGGGGTCTGTAACTGGCAAGAACACTCGGGACTCATACGGGCTTCTTCTTCACGTCTGCCCCCTCACAGAAGGCCCTACTCAAAAACTTGACTTACACACACAAGAAAGTTTCTTCCTTAGGCACTAGGGTCTCTGAGGGGGCTGGTCTCAGTGGCCATTTCTAACTTTATCTTGTACCATATCATTCACAATTCATTATCTAGCCAATAATCCAGGTAAATATAACAATGCACTGCTCCTTGACTTTTGGATTTTCCCACTTCTCAGCCTTTGTGAACTGTCCCTTTGGTATGGAAAGTCTTTCTTATCTCTATTTCCTACTTCAGCTATTCAGCTGAAAGTCAGTTTATTTGAGGAAGAGGATAGAGTACCAAAGCAAGCTTTTTTGTATCACAAGTGCTTCCGGGAGCTGTGCTGATAAACACAAAAGCACCCATGGGGACACAGATTTGTGGCTGTGCTCCTCCAAAAAACACCCAGAATGTTGGAGACTCCACGCGCATGTGGAATGGTAGCGGGAAAGTGGAGAAGAGATGTTGTTCCAGGATAGCTGGCCTTGACTCTTGTTTCTCCCTCCGGATTGAGCCCATAGCCATGGTAATGCTGAATTTGGTTCAGGGACGAGGAAAGCCCTGTGTTTGTAAAACCTCCCTTTACACGAGTGTGCACAGATTGTGGAGCTACTGTATGAATGGTAATGATAGGTGTGTGTGAAAAAGCGTGGTGGTACGGCAAGAGCGAACTTTCCAGATGTGCTGAAAGGAAGCCTATCGCTAGCTACCAGCACGTCCCCTCACCACCGAGGGCCCCATCCCCTAGTGGACTCTGGGGGCCAAAGAAAGCCACGCTGAATGCTGCTGTATGTACTTCTGCCCCTCGTTCCTACAACACGGTGCATCCTTGCCTAATTAAACGGGGAACTTTTTCTAACCTGGGAGTGAAAGAGAGAGGGAGGAAAAGAGGGAAGGAGAAGGGGGAGTCATAGGGTTTGGGTATACGGCCAGTCTGTACCCGGTCAGGAATGCTTTCCATGACAGCTGGCTAGGACAGCATAAATTAATTACACCAGCTTTCTCGAAGCTTCTTTATTTAAAATATACTTTCTATTCAACCTTGTTCAGTTCATTTTACAAACCTTTCTGGGGCCAGACAGCAACTTTAAAATGCCACTGGGCCTGAGATTGTTCAAAGCAGCTGCAGCACGACTGGCTGCCCTGCCCTAGTGACAGCTCCCAGGCCTCTTGCCTCCTACTCTTTGGCAATGTTCTCAGCCTGGGATCTCTTGGCTCCTACTTGTGTCTATGGCATTAGACACTGTCAGCTCAGCTTAGGAGGCAGGGTGCCTGTTGAATCTGGATATTCCCTCCCACGACTCTTGGGTCGTGTGAGTCTGTTACCCTCTCACTTTCTGCAGACTCCTTTTCCTCTGTGCCCGGTCCTCTGCGGGTACTTCCGTCAGGGTATGTTTCCGCTGCATCGGACTGCCTGCTTTCCTATTTCTCCTTGAAAGTGTATACCACATAAAAACAAATACAAAATAAAAATAACCGTTGGTCCTTTCTTATAATGAAACAACAAAACACACGAGCCAATACATTAAAAAATATAATCCTACTCTGTTGGTAGCAAAACCCTCATTTTACAACACTGCAATGAGTACAGCAGCATGCAGAAGGCAATTTCTGAAAAGACAGCTTCCTGGCAGTGTTCATGTGCAACAGCATCGTTTATTAAAAAGAAAACAGCTATAATCAACACAAATCATCGTGACAGCAGGAATCGTGCTATCAACAAACCCATCAAGATGGAATCCAACATCGTGAGACGAACACCATCACAGAGATAGGTACAAGTGTTTTTCCCATATGGGAGTCTCTGCGACTTCAATTTGAAACTACAGAACTAGGGCAACTGTTTCTAGCAGTGTATCTATCTGGCCTGCGTTTCAGTGTGATGTTGTTCTCAGTAATGGCCCACAGAGGGTTTTTACGCTGTAGCACGAGGGTTTTTCATGATCACAAGTTCACTGCAGTCCCAGGTTTTGCATATCGCTGCTGTAAGTATCCAAGTTCAGCAGTGCTTTATTTTCAGATCCACTAATTCTGCCGTTCAACACCTCTTTCATGTTTTAAGTAACTCACACAGCAAATAATATGTTTACAAACAGAAAATCCTTGGACAGTATTTATGGTATGTTGGTATAAATAGACCATGTGTTCTGAAAGCAGCATCTTTCTGACTAACAATACTCCGGCTTAATGTGTGCAAAGCTTTATAATGTTCAGAAGTTCTAGGTATAATATCACCTATATTGCTTATTTATATACTATCTACAAGTAGTTCCGTTCTTTCCTTTAGTCAACAGCAAGAGTATTGCCAATGCATTTTTCAAAGTAATCCTGTTTGAATTTTGTTTTTCTCCTCCTGGATATAGGCGTTGCTAAGAAGGTCTGTAGGCATTTAAGGTATGGTGTGTAAGAAAGTTTTAACAATTTTATCCTGTGCCAATTTCACCTATGCCATATGCATACAGAAATAAATAGACCAACTTTTCCCAAACTGTGCACCATGCCTGAGATGTTAAAAGGTATCACACACACACACACACACACACACACACACACACACACACACACACACGGGCAAACAAGTTGGGAAACATTTTATATCATAGCTTCTGTTAGAAATGTACAATTAAAGTAGTATATTAAGTCATGGCAAATTCTGCAGTAAATAGGCTTGCTGATCTTTGTTTAACCTAGCATATCCACAATCCGTTTCCTCGAGTAACCCCCCCCTCCTCCCCTGCCACACACACACCTTTTCTTTTCTTTTAAAAATTTATTTTAACATCCCGCAGAACAATATTCTGTACAACACAGTTTTGGAGCACTAAACGCAATAAATAAATAATATCTCCTATGAGTAATTTAACATAATTTCAGTATCTCAAAACAACATATCGCAGCCTTCTTTCTTGAGAATGCTGGTGTATCAACACTGAGATGAAACATTTTCTGAATAGTATGGGACTAAGAAACAGAGGAAAACATCAGGAATTACAATCCTCTCTGTATGTCCTACAATATACTCAACTTACGGTTGGGTGTCTTGTGCCGTTAACAAAAACAAGATGAGCTAGCACTCCAGTGTCTCCTGGATGAAGTTGAAAAGCAAAAGCAATTGGGAAACAGACCAAAAGCCATTAGATGCCAAACCAAATTATTTCTTTTTACTAACCAACGAGACTAAGTAACCAAAATTCAAACCAATAAGGACATAAACCTTTTACCTATACAAAGAAAATTAAAATGACATGCAAAACTGAAAACCACAAAGTTCAAGTACTAAGAGTGTCAAGAGCACTGAAACAAAACTGAACTGAGATCTTAATTAAGCATGTCTTCCTCACACCATTTGGCTGTGAGATACTCTAGCAGACGGCTAGTTGTACGAGTCCACACGCATCTCCCCAGAATCATTTTAATAGTTTTAATCATTTTAATCATTTTAATATCACCGCAAACATATACATCAGAAATCAGAGCGGGACATTTAAGAGAGGGAGATTTTTTTCCCACACCCAGTTTTACTGACTCCACAGAAGATGAGTCAAGTAACTTTCCAGGGCTTTTATAAAAGTTTGAATTAGTGTCTAACATATTGACAGGGGCATACAATTCTATGGTTTTTGCTGAGTCCTATTGATCTCAACAAATCAGATGAAGAAATACAAAGCCACTCAAAGGGCGAATTCACTACGAGGTAAGGAACTTGTGTAAGAATGCACATCAGCTGTCCCTACATGGGGGAGGGGGGGCAGGTAATTCATGACTGGCACTGGTCAAGCCACCTTTCAGTAACGAAGATTTGCTCAGAAAACGAACTCTGTTTCTTATTTCATCATTTGGGTCCTACAAATCTCTGGGTTTAACATTTTGTTTAAGACTTAAAAACATCTCAGTAAAACATTTAAGGTACCCTTAATTTTGCTAACACACTTTGGGCTTCTTCCCTGAAAGTTAACCATTTCAGACTGAGTTGGAGGTAAAAAGAAAATGATAAAAAACAATTTGGTAGTTCTTTACAGATCTCATAACCCCGTTCTAAGAAGTTTTGAATACTTTGCTTTTTTGCATTGTTATAAAAATTATTTTTTTCCATTGTTTTGTACACCTGCAACTAATAATAATAACATTATTTCTTTTCAGATAAAACAGGATATAATGTACTTATGTATCATATGTAACAAATATTTTATTTCAATGTTTAAGCTCTTCATAAAGGGCACGACTCATGTCTAACTGGATAAATATCTTTGTCCTCTGAACACCATGAGACATCAAATATATGCATTCGTTTTATACAAAAGCTACTTATCCAATTACTTGAATTTTCACAATTGCTATGTTATCAATAAGTATGGAGTAAGTCTTCCTGCTTGTTTTAAAAATTAAGCTAAATACCAGTTACTAGTTAGTCACTCGGACTTGGTAGGGTACAGGAATTAGGAAGTTGGGAAGCCTCACTGAATTGTTCTCTCTCCCTCTCTAACTACATATAGCCATTATAGGTATGCATTTCACTATCGACAGTATGGATTCTATATCAAAAGAAGAAAACGGCATTTCTTTTTATAGTGACAACAAAAGAGCTGAGGCTTGATGTCTTTAATTTATTCTCAGAATAGGTCTGGGGACAGTCTGATTTCCTAACACTTGTAGGATAAGGTATCTTATTCATGTACTCAAGTATCAACCTCTATTATTCTCCTGACAGCCTTTTTCTTCAGAAATCCAAGTGACAAGGTGTTTGACTAACATACATCTTAGCAGTCTGTTCTTGAGTGTGACCACGTGCCAACCAGGAAACGAATCAAGATGCCATTCGAATTTTTTCACTGTTGGTCATTGAATCACAATCTGTTACCAAATTCAAATGAGTACTTCGTTATTGGATGTATCTATTATTCTATATCTTATGCGTCATTAACCACCCTAAGAAGCTATATCTCCCTATACACAATATACAGAGTTATGTACTCTAGGAAGAACAACATTGAATTTATTCCACGAATTACTAAAAAGAAATTTGCCATTTTTAAAGTCATTCAGGTATCTGAAAACCTCCAAAAGAAACTCATATGAAAGTTCCTCAGAATAGCAAAATATGGTATCTCTGCAAACATCACAGAATTGCAAATTATCCATTCAACACTAATCCAATGTTTGTCAGCTTTACAACACACAATTGGGAACATAATTCTTCTTACATCACTTATATCTATAATCACACTTTCTTGTTATATTTCCAAGCATAGTTCTCAAGCTTCTATTGTTCTAAAAGAAAGAGGTGCAATAAACAAATCTCAACTAGTATTTGAACAAAAAGAAAATTGCCATGGCTTTTTCAATTGGAGTACAATTTAGTCTTGATATTTGATTCTGAATGCATTTTAAATGTATGACATAAGGAATAATTAACTATAAATGGCATTTACTATGCTGCTTTGATGAAAGTGTCTTAATTGAAAATTTAAAAGTCTGCTCACTTTGGTCAATACAGTTACATCAGCTCCAATGTATAGGCATAACTCTTCATTCTCCAATTGAAATAGAAAAAAATATTTTTCCTTTAGAGTGACATTTGACACCCCTTTCACAATATCCATTCTGCACACTGTCGTCAGGTTGTTTAAATAAAAGCAGTAGTGCACTAACTTCATATCAAGCGCCCGAGGTTCAAGACCTTGTTTTGCCCCCAACAAACAGTGTGACCTTGGACAAATCACCCAAACCTCAGTGTCTCAGAAATGCGTGGGGTTGCACTCAGTAATTTTTAAAGTCCCTGAAATTCAAGTCTATGACTTAGCTCTTCCTATTTTTCTAACAATTCATTCTTATCAGATAAAGTTCAAGCTCCATAGTCTGTAACACAGGAGCCTCTAACTTTTCCTTTTAGCAGCACTCTCCAAAGTAACAGTTTATTTGGGTGGGTTGATGGTAACCCTGACTGGGAACTTCATCATATTTCAGCCTGAATCATGCTTTCCTGTATATCCCTGGTCATCTCAAAATATAACCAGTATTAGTAATATCAATATCAACATTACTATAATAACAGTATTTATTATTAATGCTAGTAACAATCCAAGGTCCCCAGCCTAATTTAGTTCTAGACCTTATCAGTAATAATAATTATTATTACTACTTATAAGACACTACATGCCACATCTATTTCAGGGACTTTAAAAATTACTGAGTGCAACCCCACGCATCTCTGCCTCATTTAGTTCTCTCAGCTAGCTCCTGGTATTTTCCCTCTTTAATGCTTCTTTTCAATTGTACCTCAAAAATGCGGTGAACAGCTCACGGGACAAAGGCCAGCAAATTAACCTTCTTCCTAGTTTATGTGTCAGGCATAAACCCAGAAAGAGGGAAGAGAAGATCTCCAAGTTCCTTGACAGTAAGTGTGAAAATAACATACATCAAACCCGTAATTTCATAGATAGTTTAATAACAAATTCTATATCCCGGGTTGCCTAATGATGAAATGTCTATACTTCTGACTTATTCAAATGATTTTGCAAATATAATTTCTTAAACTTATCATTTAATTTTCATTTTCTTTTAAATTTAACAAGAGCTAGAGAATCTATGCTATATATATATATAATAGATTTTACTTACATATTGAAAAAATAAGGAAAGCATAATAAGACTGTGATGAGTGTTCCTTGTTATTAATCACTCTAGTATCAACAATGTCAGATTGTTCTCTCTATATGTTCAATCGATGTATCTATTTTAGCCATTTCAAAAAAATTCATTTATATCATGTTCACTATTTAGTCCAACTTCAACTTACTAAACTCCAAATGCCTAGTATCAGAGTATGAGGATAAAATTAATTTAGTGAAGGTAACAACCAGAAAGAGTCGAGAAATACAGCATTAGTCATAATTGAAGAAACATGCTCTAAGCCCTCAAAATCATGAGAAGTATACCGTGTTTCCGGAAAATAAGACCGGGTCTTATATCGAGGTTTGTTCCAAAAGATGCATTAGGGCTTATATTCAGGGGATGTCATCCTGAAAAATCATGCTAGGGCTTATTTTCCAGTTAGGTCTTATTTTCGGGGAAACACGGTACGTAGGATTTAACATTTGCTTTAGACCTCTGCAATGACTATGGCGATGCAAATGTATTCTATTCTTGTTTGTCCAGAATACTGACTGAAAAACTTGTTAATTTTCATATCGAACTCAGTAGGTTGATATCTCTACATTATGGGGGGGGGGAGATAACTGTGGTATACAAACTAAAGGATTTCCCCCAAAGTCATGAAATTCAAAAGACAATCAGAAACAAGCCTTAGTTTTCACAATAAAAAATATCACATTGCACCCCACATTTTGTAAGGTGGAAACAAAATGGTAGCAATCGTAATGTTTGTCTTGGGGGGAGAGGTCACTCCAAGGGTAATAATCTTTGGCACCTGTCCATTTACCAAAACCACTACAACCAGAGCAATTTTCACTGGTTCTGTTTTAGTCCAATAGCATAGGAAAAAAAAAAAATCAGGGCACTACAAATCACTGAAATACAGTGACAGAGTAGTTTGGGGAATTGTGCAGGATACTTTCACTCACTAGCTCATGTTTGCCACCAGTGCTATTTTCATGAATAAAAACCTACAGGAAATTTGACAAAAACATATTACTGACAGGTATTTAGAGCCCCTGTTTCTATATAAATTTCCATTATACAAGAAAGAAAATAGTATGTCAGAACAACTTCTTTGCTTTCAATCTCTATGGCTATTGGTACATTGTTTTTTCCTCTTCAAACAAGCAACTCTGCGGGATCAAGAATTTAACATCAGTTGCTAAATGCAGGTCTCTATTTGGATATGCTCTTGAAGAAAATTATTTCCCAACGGGTCATCTCATAGTTCTGTGTTCTCGTATGACTTGTTGGTGGTGTAATTTCTGTATGTCAGAGTTAGCGCATGCTGCTAATGAGGCCAAGTTCATGTGTCTGAGTCCTGTAGGAGCCAGTTACCTTTGTAAAAAGATTTTTTGAAAAAAGGTTCTGCAGCCACTACCCTTACTATAGACAGCCAGGGTGAAAAAGCACGTCACTGGTGAAAAGAGGAACCACAGAGAATTCAGATGGGCTGTAAAGGCCCCCCCAAAGCACATGTTCTAATGGCAGTGAGTAAAGAGCTTCTTCTTCATATTCAATCCCATAATGTTCACATCAACACTGGGGAATTATGTTATACAACCATAATCACGCTGAGGACATGTTAGAAACATTTTCAGAATAAACCGACAACACGTGCTTCCATATGAGAGAAATAAAGTGAGAAACATTAGGCTGCCTTCAGTAACTAATAGGCACACATACAACTTGACTAACTCAAAGGAAAACATAATTTATTATCAAACTCTATAAAGCTCTATAGAAATAATCTTCAGATTCCAAAAGAGGTTATAGTATGTTATTCAGTGCAGACGTGTCACCTCTTCTTTCTGAGTCTCAGTTTCCTCATCCATAAATTGCGACCAACAGACTAGAATAACTCTAAATTAATGTCCGTTCCTAATAAATAAAGATATAATCTTTATATAAATCTTGTTAGATAGTTTGGCCCTGGGTAGTAAAAGAAAACAGGAGGCAAGCCAGGTCACCATCAGATAATCTATGGGTCAAAGTCAGGGGTTGTCTGTGACTTGAGAGGGTGGACAGCAAGGGCTGCTGTGTGACATGATCAACTGTGGGCCCACTGAAGATAAGACAGCAAGGAATCCACTCAGCTATAGGGGTGACTGGTAGACTATAGATCGGATCCAGCCAATAAATTCTGCTTAATATCGTGTTTCCCCGAAAATAAGCCCTAGCTGGACAACCAGCTCTAATGCGTCTTTTGGAGCAAAAATTAATATAAGAATGGGACATTACATTATATTAATTAAGACCGGGTATAACATAACATAACATAACATAACATAACATAACATAACATAACATAACATAACATAACATCCCAGTCTTATAATTTTTGCTCCAAAAGACGCATTAGAGCTGATTGACTGGCTAGGTCTTACTTTCGGGGAAAGACGGTAGCTCCCTTCAAGCTGTTTTATAGGATCTCCTCTGTACACAGAAGCTTGCATTACACTTGGTCTCAGATGCTAACATTTCACCTTATGTACTTTTAACATACTATTATCATAAAAGGAATACAGTAGCTTTTGGAATTCAAATAGTATCTCACAGTAGCCACTCTGAACTGTAATCACTATTTGTGTACAAATTAAGAACAAAGAGACAAGAGAATCAAGAAAATGTGAAACCAAGATTATTAAAAGAATGTTGTTTTTCCCTGGAGTCTAATTAAGTCCATCTGCTTAAATTACAACAAAGAAACAAATATCTAAAACAATCCAAACATAGTGATTCTATAAAAATACTCAAATATTTATAAAGCAGACATTTCCAAAAATTAGTTGTTATATGTACTTTGAAAGACTACATCTTCCAATATCTGCAACTCTAGTCATGATATACCCAAAACAATAACAATAAAGAAATGTCAACAAAAGATTCAACAGAAATAAACATTTTAAACCCTGAGCATGAGAAACTGTAAAAAATTGAGAGTTGCTGGGTAGGACACAGAACTACTGGAATTTACAGACATTATACAATCTCTTAAGAATAGATTTGTTGGCCTAAGTCACTTGTGGGTTCACACATACTTTTTAAACTCTCCTGCTATCACTCAATCTTCTCTTTCATTGAATTAGGGAATGCTTACCTGGCTTGTCAGCTACTTATTGCTTTAACAAGCTTGAAAGAGTCAGTCCACTATACTATACTGGTCAGCCACTTAAACATACCTTTGTGTTCTTCTTCCTTTTGCATGGATGTCTATTTAGTTTATTAAGTAAGGATTCATACCCTGACTGCTTCCAAATGTATTTGAAGTGACTTGTAAAATTTAATATGAGAAAACGAAATATACTGTGAAAGTAACAGTGTCGAGGATAAAAAGAGCAGACGCCATCTAGAGGGAGCTGAGGGACTGGATGAGCTAATTTTGAAAACTGGGGGTTGAGTTTGAATATCATTTCCCTGACAGCCAGGCTAAAACTCGGTGCATGTAACATTTTTTAATGTCTGACCAAAAGGAAACAGACATCTTTCTACAAAAAAAAAAAAAAAATCTCGTTGGCATTAAACTAAAAACTCGATCACGTGGATCTTTGTATGAGGGGCTTTGAAAACACAGCAGACAATGACTTCAACTACAATTTAACAAAATCCACTGAAATACTGTACAAATGATGCTTTAAAAATTGCTTCTATAAATAGCTATTAATAATGAAACTAGCAGTATTGGTAGGGTAGAAATACCATAGTGTAAATGTCAGAAGGGCTGATTCAAATCCCTTCTGTATCAATCACTAGTCACATAACTTTTGGCAAGTCACTTAACTGTTTCCTTGTCTATATACCAAGAATAACAACGTATGCCTTGCCTGACAACCAAATGGTTGAAGGATCAAATGACAATACAGTACATAAAAGTGTTTAACTGCTACACTAATGGAAATATTACTAGTCCATCACTACTATTACCATCATAAGAGTTTAAAATCAAAGAGAACACATGGAGCTAGATACACCAGGTTTCATAAGAGCCATTGGTAGCACGTTGTCTCAGCTCACCAATCCATTTTTCCACCTAGTGGTCAGAACAATCTTTATAAAAAACCTTAACTCACTCCCTTGCCTAAATCTTTCCATCCCCATTACCTTCAGGATATAATTAAACTAAGGGCCAGCTTTGTGGGCATGAGACCTGTGAAGTCACACAGGAGCTCACGTTTAGAAGGGGTCTGTGCTTGACTTAATGCTCTTCGGCTGCCATCTTGAAATTCTTAATGATTTATGTACAGGGGCCCCACATTGCCATTTTGCACTAGCCCCACAAATTAGATACAGCCATACCTCATTTTATTGCCTTTCACTGTATTGTGCTTCATAGATGCTACTTTTTCTTCTTTCTTTCTTTCTTTCTATTTTTTTTTTAAACAAATTGAAGGCAAAACCGTCCACCACCAAAAAAGATTACAACTTGCTGAACTGTGAGACTCACTTTATTACAGTGGTCTGGAACCAAACCTGCAATCTCTCTGAGGTACACCAGTAACTGGTCCTGACCAAACCCCTTGAAATGAGATCGAAAGTCCTTAAGAAAATGGCTCATACTTACATCTCCAGCTGTTCTGAGGCTCACTCGCACTAACTATCCTAGCTCCCCAAATGTCCCATGGTCTTTCAAAACTCTCCTTTGTCTCTGCTCACAGAGTCTGTGTGCCCTTCTCCCTGTGCATTACAATAACATGAGTGCAAATCAAATGGATCTCCTTTAAAATCTTCAAATACAATCTCACTTCCAGTATCCTGTTGCATTTTGCAATGGCATTTGACACTGGTGGAGAAATACAAAGCTCAGACAAACCATGCACGTGATGGTATCTAATTAGTTTAAAAAAACTACTGCCAAATGAAGAAAAGTACAAGTGGAAAGGATGAGGCAAGGGGTTGGCCTGCTGTTACTCCCATTGCTTAAACCTCACGTGGAGCCGTGTTCTGAGAGGCACTGGTCAAGGAACAGGACTACCATGCTGGTTCTCAGAGCCACAGCCCTCAGACACTGGGATTCCATCCCATCCGGGATGGTTCCCAGTCTGTTCTCAAAGTCCCCCGAGGTGATTCTAACGTGCATCCGGGGCTGAGAACAACTGAGTGACAAGAACTCTAAAGAGCAATCAGTTAAATGAGTTGTAGCAGCTCAAGGTGTTGCGGTATAAATAAGCCAACTAATTACCAGAGCAGGACTGCTGGGGAAGTCTATTAAATGGACAATGTAAATGAAGACCTAACAGACCACCATTTAAAGCTAATCAAATTGAAAAGATTAGAGACCTTACAACACGGGTTGTATTTGTGATTCATCTTGAATATTTCTGACTTTCTAAACAGACTGCATGTCATGCAGGGCGACAGGCGGGGTCTCAGCTCCCGCTCCCCACATAAGAACGCAGGACATGCTGAGGCCAAAAAGGAACACCCACGGAGCCATAGGTAGGGGAGTCATACCACTATGTTCTCGCTGGCGGCTGGGTTGGAGACACAGGAAGCAGGAGCCACACTGTTCACAACCCTCACTGCACCGCTTACAGGCTCAGCCACCATCTTCTTGCTAGCCCCCATTTGCTGCTAGCGTAGCCACGGCAGTTTTATTAGTGGCCAATGGCTCACTGGTTACAGTTGACGGCCGAGTAGCCACAGCTGATGGCCAGCCAATCACAGTTGATGGTCATTTACTACCTGAGCCAGCACTTTTCTATGTGAGGCGGAGAGCCTGGAAACTGCTCTCTGGAGCTCTGTCCCCACACTGCACAATGTCCAGATATGCTGAAAAGTGAGCAGTGTGAAATTACCATTTCAAAACCTGAGAAGATCACAGACAAATATTATGTAATTATGGACATTTTATGTGTTAACATCAACTTAGAAACCACAATTTCTACCTCCCTGCTGAATGCTTGTATTTTTTTTTTCAACAATACTGTGTTGGGTTGATAGAGTCCACAATTCATCTGAGCAAACAGTAATATGTTCACCTACAAAATCAGCACGAGAGCAGCAGCACCCTGGACAAAAAGTTGGTATGCGCAGAAAATAGCCGGCAAGATTTCTTCAACATAAAAACATTAGCGAACAAAGTAGATGAAATAATGAAGTTCTTACAAGTGAAGAAATGCTGTTCAAAATCGACCTAGAGCAAATGACTTTTTAAGTACATCCGGGTGGTAAAAAATAAAGGACAGATAGATTAACCAGCTTCAACTGGTTGTCTTTCCAACGCTACAGGACAGTGCTCCTAGAGTGAAAGATGTTCTTAAAAAAGAGAAAATGATGGTTTATAGGGAAAGAGCATGGTGTCGTGGAAAGAACAAAGGCTTTGAGGTGATGTAGATCTGGGCTTGAGTTCTGACTCAGTCATCACTAACAGACTAGCCACGAAAGCATGCACAAAGTGCTTAAACTCGGTATTTCAGTTTTTCTCATCTGAAAAAGATTAACTGGTAAAACACTGACGATTGTTGTAGCTGAATGACAGGTACACAGGGATTCATGTCATTTTTGTCCTGCTTTTGCATATGCCTAATATTTTCCACAATACACAAGTTAAACATAATATGTATCTTGCTGGGTTAGGGTAAATATTAGAAATGAATGTGAAGAGCCCAATCTATGGTAGAGACTAAATAAATAAACTGGTCTTTTCCTAACATAGCTTTCCTTGCTTTACCTCTCCACTCTCATTCTTGTTTCTTCGAGGCAGGCTGTTCAACTGTAACACCGCCCCACTCTAATTCCATTGGAGCAATCTCCAGAAAATTCATGCATGCTTCACTATTTAGGTCTTTGGCACATGGCTCACAGACTCGTTCTGCACAGCAAATCCTACCTAAAAGCATTCTGTATGACTTCAGTCGCTCTCCTTTCTCTCACCGCCACATATTGGTGATTTGTCACCACCTGGATGACAAATAAATGCCTAGTCCACCTCAGAAATAATGTTTTAAATTTTTTATTAAAGTATAGCTGGCATACAATATTGTATTAATTTCAGGTGTACAACGTAATGATTCACCATTTACATGTTACGACGTGATCATAATGATAAGTCTACTAACCATCTATGTCCGTAGAAAGTTATTACAACGTTATTGATTATATTCCCTGTGTTGTACACTACAGGCAGTGGCTTACCTATCAGGAAAATGCAAATCTAAACCACCATGAGATATCACCTCACACCTATCAGAATGGCTATTATCAAAAAGTCAACAAATAATAAGTGTTGGTGAGGATGTGGAGAAAAGGGAATGCTCCTGTACTGCTGGTGGGATTGTAAATTGGTGCAGAAACTATGGAAAACAGCAAGGAGTTTCCTCAAAAAATTAGAAATAGAACCACCTCATGACCCAGCAATTCCACCTCTGAAATATAAACTCAAAATCCCCCTCTATGAGAGTCTCAAGGCCTTCCACCCTCGCGCACTCTCACTCTCCACAATATCCATTATTTGACAGAGAATGTTCATTCCTTATTAAATTCGTGTATGTGATCTGACTACTCAAAACTGCACTGCTCTTGACATCTCCAAGTACAACCCCCAACTCTGTGATCACAATCACACAGCCCTTAAGCCGTCCTATTCCCGGTACACTTGCTCTTCTCCTGCAGAAATCCTTTTATTTAAGCCTCCTCTTAGTTGACGCCTGGTCTCCCTTCCTTCACTACCCAGCGTGGCCCCGTGGCTCATCACGTAAACTAGGTAAACACTGGCCCTGTCAATTTCCTTTTATCTTCTGCTTCCTCAACTGCCAAGGAAAGCCCCAACTCTGGACCAATGCTCCATGAAACAACTTGGCTGTTACACTGGGGTGACTGCATGATACCACAGAAAATCACACGGTAGCAACGATATAAATTCATAATCTCCAACCTCAGCGAAGCCCTCAGCATCATCTATAAGCGCTTTTTGTTTTTATGTGTTTAGCATTTCCTCCCAGTCCGCACAGCTAATACTGCAAACCAAGCATCTTTCTGAAGTCCCGTAACTAGATACTCCTAGTCAACAGAAATTTCAGATCTGCTAAATTAAATCTTCCTGTCCATAGACAAGATGTTCATCTTTCTGAAGCTATATTGACTTTTTAAACCTCTTTTTCTTATAGAGGTCAGATATTAACTTCAAAAGAAGACAGCTTAATTCTTCACTCTGAACACTATGTCATCTACAGTGGGATTGTGGCAATCTTCACGTTTGTGGTGGCGAGTGAAAGCACCAGACACCATAGAGAACAGAAACGCCTTTCCCAATCTTATATGGCCTACTGATACAAGAAGGCTTGAAGCCTTCCAGGAGCAAAACAACAAAACAAAACAAAAAACAAAAATATATCTAGTGCATAACTAGATACTAAAATTGAACTCTTCTCATTTTTGACTGACATGCTAAGGTCAGATAAACATTAGGTAGAAAAATGTCTATAGGTAGACTTTTATAGCCCAAGTTTCATATATTAAGAAAAAAATTCTTAATATCAGTTTCACGACTTTCATATTCCCACTGCTGGAAGCCACCTGTCGCCTACTACATAAACAAAAAAAGGGTCAGTAGAGTGGAGGAAAAGAGGATTTCTAAAGAGATTCTTTGGGAAAAGCTAGTGCCATGACGTGCCTCACCTGCTAAGGACGTGTACTACGTGTATGCAGGTGCTATGTCCTTCAATTCCATCAGACTATATACAGAGCATAGATGTGTTCCCTAAAGTTGGGGAACACAGTAAAGGGGTGCCTGACTCATTTCTGAAGAAGCTAAAGTGTCCTCGGTTGGTAGCATGGAGACAGCTGGGCTTCCATCCCTACACTCACAGTGTACTGGTGGTGTGGAACTCTGAGTCCAGTGGGATAAGGCGGAAGCGGCAGGCTGGAGGAAATGCATTCACCCACGGCAAGGGAGCTGCCGGGAAGGCTCCCCCAGCGGGAAGCACCTTGCTCCCTCTAGCACTGCCCAGCTTGGGAAGCAGCAAAGGATTTTCCTTTCAACTGGAAATCTGTGATTTTATATTGCTAGCACTGCCAGCATGCTCGAGTCTAGCATCCTGATTTCTAGACTGAGATTAAGTTTGCAATTTTAAGAGACTTTGAAGATCTAAAAGCCATGGGGACTGCCTACACTTTCCTCTAGGTGAAGGGCAAAATGATCCCCGTGGAATAAATGTTAAAGGAAGTAGCAGGAGACACACATTTGCATTCTGACCATTTTCTGTGGGCTTTGCTTGCTCAACATATGGGTTACAGGTTATAAAATGAACAATAATCAAGTTTGTAGTCTCTATCTTGACACCTTGATGTACTATTACAAAATGGTGCAACATGGCCTTTGAAGCACTCATACAGAACATCAGGATGACCATTAATAAATCTCACCAAGATTCTAGAAAGCTGAATTTGAAAGGCTCATGTCATGCGACATGAATTACAAGAAAGGTGGAAACGCAACAATTAATTTAAATAACTGGGTTCGCTTGCAGATTTCTTTGTCAATGTGACTGTTATAAACATTTGCAACTTTGCTTTACACTTTCTGCAATGAGGACATTGTACTTTTTTCCTGTTTCATAGATAGAGGAAACTCTTTTTTTTTTTTTTAAGATTGGGGAAGGGGAACAGGACTTTTATTGGGGAACAGTGTGTACTTCCAGGATTTTTTTCCAAGTCAAGTTGTTGTCCTTTCAATCTTAGTTGTGGAGGGTGTCGTTCAGCTTCAAGTTGTGCTTTCAGTCTTAGTCGGGGAGGGCACAGCTCAGCTCCAGGTCCAGTTGCCGTTGCTAGTTGCAGGGGGCGTAGCCTACCATCATTTGCGGGAGTCAAACCGGCAACCTTGTGGTTGAGAGGACGCTCTCCAATCAACTGAGCCATCCGGGAGCTCAGCTGCAGCTCAGCTCAAGGTGCCATGTTCAATTTTAGTTGCAGGGGGCGCTGCCCACCATCCCTTGTGGGACTTGAGGAATTGAACTGGCAACCTTGTGGTTGAGAGCCCACTGGCCCATGTGGGAATCGAACCGGCAGCCTTCGGAGTTAGGAGCACGAAGCTCCAACCACCTGAGCCACCGGGCCGGCCCAGATAGAGGCATTCTTACAGCGTAGGTCAATGACTGGCAAGACCAGGGAGCTTATTTCCTTAACTTATGCCTCTTGATTACCAACAGAATGCTTTTTCTTATGGGGCTCAGTGCTTTCATTTGTTCAGTAACTATTGAGCACCGGCACTGTGCCAAGTACTGTCCTAGGCAACATAGACACAGATGAGTCAGATACAGCTCTTCCCCTCTATGTATATATAGTGTAGACAAGAGAAAGATACACCAGAAAGATACAGCACACTGAGCATTCCCCCCGCGCCTGACCCCGACCCTCTCTTGCTGTAATTTCAAATATTCACCGTTTGAGAATTACCTGCAGGCTCATGAGAAGACGAATGGGGCTGAGGTGTACAGTCTGTCTTTACCACAAAGGCTCAGAGCATGTTCATTCACTTATCAGGAATTGTGTCACTTTAAGGTATTGAACATAAACATCAATAAGAGATGTCCTTATGAATGTGACAACCACCACTGCTGATATTCAGCCAGTACACATTGGATGCTGTTTATTAAAATATGAAAAATACTTTCATACCAGTTGGTAAAAAACTGCCGTCCTAGCTGCCTTAGCCCTCATCCCATGATTCCCCGGGTATACTCATGATCCAGCCACCTGGCCAAGGACGGGCCTCCTGGATCCTACCCCAGATTATGAGTACCTCTATGCTGACTGGTCAGTTCCCATGACACATCAGTTGTTAAACAGTTTAAATACTACCCATGAGTACAGAGAAATGTTAAAATTAGCCAAGTAGACAAGGTCCTCATTGAGTATAAATGTACGGACATGGAAACAACGTCCGAAGACATTCACGTCTAGGAAGGAACCTTCTCTTTAATACGCTCATTAACCACTGTTAGAAGTGGAAGCGGTTTGAATGCCAGATGGAACTCAGTATGATTCTTAGTTTTGCAAATCTATTACCTATGTGATCTTGGGCAAATTACTGGACCTCTCTAAACCTTAGTTTCAAGAGTTAAAGACAGTGGCTACCTCACAGACGGACGACATCATCGTCATCATCAATCATCATGATGACAGGTAGGCCATTCATGAATAGTTTCCCTTATGATGGGGTTAAAAAATCAACACGAAATAAAAGAGAAATCACTTATATAAAGCAAACATAGCCTTCCTTATGAATAAGTAGATAGATAGATAGATATTCACATACATGTACTATCCCTGATTTGGATACCAACTGGCTCTATGACCACATGCAAATTCCATAACTGGCTTAGGAACACTCAGTATTTCAATATTGGATCTGGAAGGTATTTCTCCACTACCATCTACAACTACCCTTCATTTTTAAACCTATGCCTGAACATCCAATTACGCTATGACATCCTAATGTCTCAGTGGGAAAAAAATGCCAGAAATGTGATGGAACATGAAACATGATGGTACATGTACTTTACTATGTAAATCACGACACAAGTCATGACCTTTTTGTTCTTTAATACTGAAAAGAGCATTTCTGGGAAGGTAGGAAAAAAATAGACAAAACCACAATTATAAATTAATTCAGAGAGCTACAACTATCATGTTAGAATTGTTTCTAACCTCATTATAGATATACCATGTCTCTGGTTGAAATCGTCAAAAGCAGAAATATAAAGTACACCTATCAAGAGGACAATAAAAGGAAAGGATTAAGAATGCATTCAGTAAAAGAATGTGCTCTTCACACTATTCAGGGTGGCCAAGACATGGAAACAACCAAAGTGTCCTTCAATAGATGACTGGATAAAGAAGTAGTGGTATACATGCACAACGGCAGTAAGAAAAGACGAAGTAGTACCATTTGTGACAACATGGATGGATCTTGAGATTATCATGCTAAGCGAAATAAGTCAGACAGAAAAAGTCGAGAACCATGTGACTTCACTCACATGTGGGCTATAAAAGTGAAAGCAACAAAGGGACAAGGCAAACAAGACAAACAAAAAGTCACACAACAGTTCAGTGGTTACCAGAAGGTTAGGGGGGTAAAGAGAGGGATAGAAGAGGGGAAAGGGGGTCAAATATATGGTGATGGAAGGAGAACTGACTCTGGGTGGTGCGCATACAATGTGATATATAGTGATGTATTATAGAAACATACATTTGAAACCTATATAATTTTACTAACCAATGTCACGCCAAAAAATTTAATAAATTTTTTTAAAAACAAACAAAAAACAAGTAAATCCCTGAAATCTTGGCTTCAAATGGCTACACCTAGGGGAGAAAAATGTGCTCATCTTAATTCACTTGGTCTGTTACTTGGATACATTCTTTCAAAAATGTACTACAAGTGGCTACTAGGAATTGCAATTTAGTATTTCTAGGTGCGATCAGTTGCAGTTGTGAAGGCACAGGCACATTAAGACAAACTATAGGTGCCTATATATAGATAGATAGATAGATAGATAGATAGATAGATAGATAGATAGATAGATAGATATCTCTCCTCTCTCTCTCTCTCTCTCTCTCTTTCTCTCTCTCTCTCTCTCTCTCTCTCTCTCTCTCTCTCTCTCTCTCTCTCTCTCTATATATATATATATATATATATATATATATATATATATATATATATATATCAGCCAAGAGATCTCATCTAGTTTATCGGTGAACTGCGAGGGCGTAATCTGACAAATAATTTCCCGACTCCCCAAACTTCACAACTGACACAACTGAATTCTTATTTAGTAAGTAAAAATTTCATTTTTCCATCAGTGTTTCTTTTTCTTAAAATCAACGTGCTAATGTTGGTTTTCAAATAAAGAGACTCCCCTTTTCCTCAGAGATAACATTAGAAAAGACTCGCCTTTCAATAAGTATACACCCCGTACCAACATTGCTTAGTATATTTAATGTTAATGCAATATTTACATTTTGCGGTCTTATATATCAAGCTAAGAAGCTTTGCATTATACATTTTTCTCACACACTTCAATGACTTTTGTTGCCAATATATACAATGAACTGTGCTTTACCTTAACCTTTCTCATAGGTCTTCTGAAGTATTCCTCTACTTCTAGGTAATATATTAGTGGGATCCAGAGCTTGAATGATCTATCCGTGCATTTTGCCAAGTTTCAAGAAATCCTTGAAAAGGGACCAGAGAGATCTGTTCAGTCATAAACAGCTATAAATATAATAAATAGTAAGGGTGTTAATCTATTAAAATCAAATTCTCAAGAAGAACTTGTTCCAGATGGATTATGCTATTCCAATGATGTGTTTATACATAAATATATACCACTTCTCTAAGAAATACTTCATCTGCATGTTTTGTCCCATGTGAGTGTCAATAGTACTATTAAATATAAAACAAACCTAAGGGGGCATAAAGAGTTTAACTCTTGGAATGCATCATGATACAGGAAAAGAGAGAAACTTTCAATTTAAAAGCAACTTAATACACAGTGAAGACACGTTTTCACATTCCACTTCCTTTACTTTTTAAACTACTACCTGTAGAACAGTCATTAGTCTGTTTAAATTAGTGATAGCTGAAAGCTATACAAAAAGATCTCGTGGTTTTAATTTTATTCATCACATCTACCTGAGGGCCTCAGGGAAATGCAGAGAAGTGTTCTGCATATTTATAAGGCCTCTGGGACACTAACAAGCTTCCAAATGCCTTGTTTGTTGCAATCGGCTTGTCAAACTATTAAGGAAATAAAATCCACACTCTATCCCCTATCGTATGTGCAGACTTTCTTTATTAATTAAATCAAAACTCTATGATTGACAGGATGAGAAGTGATGTTACACCTAGTGGATCACCACCTTTTCTAGGCAACCTGAAGACATAATGGTTTTAGTAACTGGGCTTTCAATAAAACATTTTTTTTCATTGACTATCATATCAAACAAATGTTTAAACTCTGATTACTAAAAATGTTCACTTAAAATTCAGCTTTAACAAATCAACTATTAAAATTCTCTCCATCCTAGAACTTAATTATAGCGACTCTAATGTAATAATACTGTGTAGACCTATATACTTCTCAGATCTAAGAAGCTCAATATTTAAAAGGTCTGAGACTAAGAAAGCTTGTGATAATTAGGGAAAAGGAAGACTCCAGGATTTTATATTCGGTTAGAACAGGAGGGAGAAAAACACCCATACCTATATATCTACATCTCTCTTAATATATTTATGATGGAGAAAATGGGTGATTTGGATACCTCCTTTCACTACAACCAAGTCATTGGAAACTCTTTTTATTCGTGTTCTTGCTAGTGAACATGGTCGAAGGTAATGGCAGCACTACTAAGTGTTGCAGCCTGACTAAGAACAATGAAAAGACACCCTGAGACCCTGAAAGCATATTCTTCCACTTATTTTCACCAGTTACATCCTGCGATGCTATTAGAAATAAATATTCACTACTCGTTTTTTAATTTTTAATTTTTTTTTTTAAGGAGGGTGCAGCTCACAGTGGCCCATGCGGGGATCGAACCAGCAAACAGCAACCTTGGTGTTATTAACACCATGCTCTAAGCAACAGAGCTAACTGGCCAACCCCTCACTATCCTTTTAAATTTGGCATGATGAGGAGGAAAAACACCATCGATAGTGAAAATGTTATCAAAATTATTCACCTCCAGAACGTGACAGAATTACATGTTTTAGAACAGAAGCCTGGGGGGACATTTTCAAGAGTCAAAGTGCGAAGAAAAATATTTAGTTCCTTTCAATCACTATTTCTTCTTTTTTCCACTAATATACTTTATGTAATCCGTGGCTCTGAAACAAGGAAGATAGATTTTTCACATGAAAAATCAGGTAGCAAAGTGTGAAATGAGAGAAAAAAATGCCAGACCAAATCTAGAGATTAAATTTCTAGTCCAAGCAGTGCCAATTATTTGCTACATTATGTCCTTTGGATTAATTTTCTTCTACTCTCTTTTCTCACCTTCAAAAGTAGAGGATGAGACCAGATAATCAAATTTCTGAATTTAGAGGAAACTTAGAGTTCATCTTGCACCTCCTTTGTTTTCCAGAAGGGGAAACCAAAGTCCAGAGAGGTGAATGAACTACTCTGTTTTACGGCATTCGGTAAGATATACAGATATAGATATTTTCCATTCTGTGGTCTGTGAAAACTTGTGTGAGTGGCAGGATACTATAAATAATAAAGTGATGTACGCCCATGTTAAAAATTTCAAGTGCCTATTTGTGTAGAAATTACTATCCTTTCTTCTGTTTTACTTGGTACAACCTTAACGTCATGCATTTATGTTACTCCACTGATAATTAACTGTGATAGAGAACTTTAATGTAGCATCATTTTAAAAAATGATTTTATGAATAAATCGATATTTAATTGGACAAGACCTCTGTGGAATGACTCTAGGATGTAAATATAACGGGATAGGAGAGGTTCTTTCATTGTAGTAGAAATTTTTATAGGACTAGGCCTGTAATTAATTAACATTTTCATTAATGATCTGTAAGGAGTACCAGTAAACAACAGTTTAATTAAGTTCATGGGTGATAAATTAATAGGTGCAGAAAATACCAATGAAGACAGGAAAATAATTCAAACAGATTAGAGAATTTATAAGATACAGAAAGGTGATAGGAATTCCATTGGCCACAAGTTCTCAGCTACAGAATGGAAGATATCTACATCTATGTATCTATAGCCATATTTATTTCCAGAGACATAGCATCCTTCTCAGAAAGCATAGCAGACAGTAACATATTGGGGTTAAAAATCAGACCTGAACTTCAGTAGACTTGACTTGTGCGGTGCTCTATACAAACGCCAAAGGAATGGTCAAAGCAAACGTTCTATGCTTTTGCTGAATTCTCCACTATGGTAACAATGCTGGCCAGATCAATGGGTACCCAAGGAGCACCCCACAGTGCTAACCCAGAAAGTGCCTCACTGGGATTCTACAAGGACCTCAGAGAGCTTCTCACATGCTCACAGGGAATCCTTTCAAACAGAGTTGAGGGCTGATCAACACGACGAAGGTCCTATACTTTAGGCTCCCGAATCACCTTGCTGTCTTTCAAACATTTCACTCAGACATTTCTCCTGGGGAAATTTGCTTCTCTACTGCTATTATTTAACTTGGCAAATGAAATTTTTAAAGAAATTCAAACCGCAAAGTAAAATGGCCTTCCTTATTGTTATTACAGCCCGTGAATAGCGGAAGGGCAATTATCTGAAGCACACAGCATTCAGGAATACTGCAAGTCTCTTACTCACTCACTTGTTCATTCAAAAATATTTATTGTTCAATGATTCTACACAAGTCCTAGAGCTAGGTGTTGGGGGGAATACCAGGCTGCATTAGCAGTCTGTGCCCGCAGGTTGGTAATCCTGCGGGGTAATTAAGGCAGAGGTACAAGTGCGCCTAGCAAAAGACCGCGTGTTTAAATCCTTACTTCCATAAGCGAAGCCAAAAGTTCCATTCATCAGTTTGTGGCTTAAATGATAATTGCAACATCTTGGGTGGA
>NC_138046.1:60608961-60699460 GCF_964194185.1 Rhinolophus hipposideros
AATGGTAGACTAACACTTACAGAAATTAAGATCAATAACGTGAGTACTATACACTAACAACAGAGAGTAAAGCCATTCCTCAGGAGACAGAAGACTGACCATCCCTGAATTCCTGGAGAGTAGCAGTGGAGAAGGACCACCAGTAACATAGCTTAGAAGCCAGGGATTCCTCTAAAATTTATGTGTGCAAGGGCTGAACCACCTGACAAGGTTGCCTCAAAGGCGTGTGCATATGTGAGTACACGTGTGTGCAAGCAGGCAAGAAACGAATAGCCATTTTTGCCTAAGTAGAGTGCCTTTGAATGTGTGACATGGTGTGTGTGTGTGTGTGTGTTTCTGTGAGAGACACATACACGTAGAGAGACTGAACAAGAGAAAGATGAGAAAGACACAGACATATGTGGGTGCATTCACACACAAGGGGACAATCGTCTGTACCTCAAGAACAGCAACATGACATTGTTAAAACAAAAAATGAAATCAAGTTTCAGATCTAAGGTAGGCTGGAGAAATAAAATACTACATCACCAGCACAAATATTTTGAAAGCACTTCACAGGAATGGATAATCCAAGATCATTGGGATATGGTTCAATTCTGGTTGGAACATTCTGATTATGAAGGCAGATGTAAGTATACTTATCACGCCTAACAAAATGCCTAGCACATGGCTGGTGCCCAATATAATAATGCACTTCGGAAGCCCATTCCCTAAAAAAAGGGGGCGGGGGGAGGTTGATTCCAGCACTCATATGGTTAATGCTAAAACTTGGGAACTCCTGGTTATTTATGTGGGATCCATGCAACTGGAATTCCTGATAACTGAGATAACACTGAATATTTGGTCAAAGCGTTTCAATAGCCTTTAATGCCGAGGATGCTGAAAACATGAAATGAATGGCTTATGGCAATTATTTGTGATTTAACTGACAACGGGGACATTTTGATTGATCTGGAAATATGGAGTCAGCTACAATAGAAGGAAAAAAAATCTAACATAACTCTCCATGTGTGCTACGTGAACAGCAAATAAAAGAAAAATGCACGATATGAGTCTTCATTTTGGCAACAAAGTACTTCGAGGGTTCTAAAGTCACTAGCTTCTCTCTGCTATCTGTGTTCAACGCCTTACACATAATACCTGTCGCGAGTTTAGTCAAACTACTCCATGATATTACTGCCTCAGTGTCCACTTTGTGTGGTCGAGTGGCCAGCAGTGGCCTTAAGCCGACACTAGTCCCTCCCCAAAAGCATGCCCTAGATAAGAGCCCACAGAGTCATATGCAAATTTAAATTCCCGGTACGACTTACCCTGCAACCTTTGTGAGCAAGTCTCCCTAACTCCCCAGGGCCTTCCCCTAGTGCGCCCCTTAGATAAGACACCTGCAGAGCGTATGAAATTCTCACTTTTTTTGGTTTGAATTGACCAGTCAGGCCTCAGCCCATGAACCCCAAAGCATTCCACCCAAAAACCTTAATAAAGGCATGTACTCCAGGTCCTGCAGCTCTCTCTGCCCATACTCAGCCTGGACCTCCCCAAGTGGCCCACTGTGGTCTGATGTGTACTTCCTCTAGAGCCTGTGAGTTATAAACTGCCCTGTGATCTTTCCACAAACTGGCTCACCATCTGACACCCTGTGGCTCTACTTAGCAAATGTCAATTTAACAAAGTCACAGCAATACCTTTTTAATCAATGCATAGAATAAATGAGTCTACTCAAAAGGACATTTATTAAAATATTTTTTGTTACTTGGCTTCCAGACGAGTGCAGTTTTCTGGCTTACTCCTACCATACTACCTGTACCTTTTATTTCCCTACCTCTTTTGTTAAAATTCTTCTCATCTTCCTAACATCTAAATGTTGGGGTACCCCAGACCTTAGTCCTTGGACCTCTCTTCTCTGTCTATATTCTCTAGGTAATCTTCTCTAGTCTAATGGCTTTAAATATCATCTACGAATACATGCTAACGGCTCCTAAGATTTTATCTTTAGTCTAGCTCTTTCCTTGTAGTCTAGGATCAAATATTCAAATATTCTAGACTCTGCATTTACACTTCAATGCCTACTAATTCCTACTAACATAGGAAACAAAACACCTGATTCACCACTGCTACAAATTCCTTTCTTCCTCATCCTGTCTTCCTCATCTCTGTA
The DNA here is from genome assembly GCF_964194185.1 of Rhinolophus hipposideros. Classification (NCBI taxonomy): domain Eukaryota; kingdom Metazoa; phylum Chordata; class Mammalia; order Chiroptera; family Rhinolophidae; genus Rhinolophus; species Rhinolophus hipposideros. The sequence goes on from NC_138046.1 coordinate 60,611,117, forward strand.
ACTGTCATTCTTCTCTTTTCCACCCTCAAAAGGCTTTCCATGCTACAAGGTCTTCCATGATTTCACCTTCCCCACCCTTCTGCCTCCTGACGTTCTCCCCACTCACTGCAAACCAGTCACACCTGTCTTCTTGCTGTTCCTTGCACACTTCCAGCATGCTCACGTTCACACCTTTCAGCCTTTGCACTAATTATTCCCTCTGCATGGAAAGCTCCTCGCTCAGAAATCATCTCCTCACTTGATTCAAATCTCCAATTAAATGTCACTCACTCAGAGGTCCTTCCCTGACCCACTTACCTATTTTTTCTTTTTTAAAGCATCACTATTACTCACAATCCTTTTGCCCATCTTTATTTTTTTTTTATCACTTACTGTCTGGTATTATACTACAAATTTGGGGGATTTGACTGTCTACTGAAGTAGACTATATGCTTTAAGTTTCTCGTCACTGAATCCCTAGTGAAAAACACAGGACTTGACACATACTAGTAGGTATTTGATAAATAATTGCTGAGTGAAGAGATGAGTTTGGTACCAGTAGGACTGTTACAGTATTATATTATTAATACTGGTAAAATGAATCAGGGAGGAAATTAATTCAACATTTATGCATATAATGTTCGAGTGAAACAAGCATGGATACACTACCCTGAATTAGGAATATAAAAACTTTTTAGAACTGAAAGGGACATTCAAGATTACCTAACACAATTCCTTTGTACTTAAATATTTGTATAACTTGGAATTATCATTTCATTTCCCTGAATTTCTGGGTTCAGGCTAATTTACGGAAAGCTGATACTTTTATTTTCTCTAGAGGAAATGAGTATTAACACATTTTATTCATAATAACATTAAGATTTAAATGCAAAGCAATGACTTACAGAAGAAGAAAATAGGTAATGATCATTCAGAAGTCCAGAGTATAGGACCAATATTAGTATTATCAGCCTAAGTGCATTTTGGCATTTTATGAAAAACGTAAATAACAACATATATGTGCAGAAAAACGACTAGTGAGGCAATATGTCCCATGTGTAGTGTGATTGAGTTAAGAAAATTACAGAAATCTTCCTGAATTAACATATCAATAATATAAACCTCATTATTCCTTTGGTATTTCACACACATATGCGCACGCACATTCACACACACACAACACAAATCAAAAGAATTGACAGGTTTTTATAAACTTGCAATTCAATGATATGACCTTGAAAATCCAAAACTAGATCTCTTAGTATTTAAGAAAACCATCATTCTAACACCTAAACTTCCTGCAGGCAGCAGGGTTTCTTCTGTAAGACTAACCCATGGCAGCTGCATTTCATTTTTATTTGAAAAGACTGATCCAGTGTTTTTATAGCTCTCGATTAAGCTGTTTAAACAAAAAAAGTAAATGTTGAAAGAGGATACCACTGTAGTTAAGCTCTATGTAAACGAGTAATGGGCAAATCTCTGGTGGTCCGAAAGTTCGGTTTGGATAAATATATAAATCTATTCAAGCCTCTTTAGCTGAAAAATTCCATCTCCCACAAGGTTAGTAGAGCTTTAGGTTTTCGACTGAATCTGACATAGCATTTCAAAAATACCCACATTCAATCCCTAGCCAATAGTAAAAGCAACTTGGAGGGGGAAAAGTTAACAGTTTTCGCAACATAAAATGTCCTCGGTATTCGGTTCAATTTGAGAGATTTCTAACTCTAACTTTAAAACTCTGCTAAAAGCAAAAACCCAGTTAGATCGTGGACACGACACTATATGCATCAGAATTGCAACTAACCCTATCATTGTCAAGGCACCAAACTGTCAAAACAGGCAGAAGTAAAGGTTCACTCTCATCCACCCTTCACATCTCAGCTCAAGCATTCCCTTCTCAAGTGAGCCCTCCCTAACTAGTTTGTCCATTGGCATGGTATTATAAGTCTCTTCCATATCACTTCCCATGGCAACTAAAGGCACTCCTGAAAAAGGACTTCCAGAGCTGCTTCAGAAAGTAGCAAGAACGATGCGATAAGCGCGTTCGAAGTGAGGGGGGGTTTTCTGAGGGGGATTAACGACAATGTGTCTTTTACTGCAATAATTATTTTTAGTTTAAACATTCACCATATTGTTTGATCGCACCTCGTATAGGCTGATGGACTGATAAAAACATGGAAAGAAACTTAATATTGAAACTAGAGAAACTGTTGGTACAACCAGTTCTTAATTATCTGTGCTAAAGGAGATAGCTAACACACACACACACACACACACACACAAAGGGATAATATACAAGTCATTTTCATTCGGCTCTGGAATGCATTTCCATACTTAACTTTTCATTTGGGTCTCTTGCTTGGTTTGAGAATATATTTCCAACAAAATAATGAAGTTGCAATGTTAATTCCCAACTGTGGTCAAAATCAGAATGCTGTCTGACTGACCAAAAAGAAGGGAAGGAATACTGAAAACGTCTATTGCCTTTTTAGCCTGCACTACACTCAGTTTGCAACAAAATCACCTTGTATTGTGTGTTACTGTCTTCTTTCTGTCAGTTTCACCTCCCTGACTTTCCTTCTCATAAGCAGGAAACATATGTTAATCTGACTTTATAGGTGTCCTAACGTTTACAATATCAGATTTCATGGAGTAGGCAATTATCTTCAAATTCCATTTGTTGTTTCTTCCTCTCTTCTCCCTTAGTGAAAAACGTAGGGATTTCTTAATACCAAACATCTGGATACTCCTGGAATAATGACGTGTAAGCATCCTGCTTCCTCCATAGGCATTTACTACATTTTAAAGAATGTGTCTTTTCTCTTTCAGCCTTTTAAAGCCAAACTTAGAAGTTAGATTGGAAAAAAAAAAAAAAAGCAAAGAAAAACTTAGATAAAATGAAAATGGACAAAAGCAGACTATGGTTGTTTATCAAGAATATTTTCCTTAGGGGAAATTATTTCCCATTTGTGTATTTTAAGGCAAAATGATAAATGACACCTTATATATGGCTTTTCCATTGTAAAAGCATGTTCAAAGTCATTATTATAGCTACGCCTAATAACAACATATGTGAGGAAGGCAAGGCAAGAAGAGCTGACCCTTGCACAACATGGATTTGAACTGCACGGTCTACTTCGATGCAGATTTTGTTGCAATAAACATATCATCAGCCCTCAACATCCCCAGGTTTCGCATCCATGGATTCAACCAACCACGGATCGAAAACAGTATTTTCCATCCTAGGCTGGGAATCTGTGGATGCGGATGGCTGATTGTACACATTGTTCTATACCATTTTATATAAGGGTGCTTGAGCACCCACAGATTGTGGTATCAGCTGTAAGGTCCTGTAACCAATCCCCACCGATACCCAGGGACTACTGAATTTTGGGGGAGTCAAAGGTATATGTGCAATTTTGGCTGCATGAGGTGGGGGGGGTCCATGCCCCTAACTGTATTATGGTTTCACTTTCACAAACAGGGAAGCAGAGCATCTTTCTTAAGTATGCAAAGACCAAGGCCAGAAATTAGGTCTATTGATGCTCAGTCCAAATATCTTTTCATTCAAATGGATTAACAAAAATGTTTTGCATTTGTAGAATACTAAAGTTCAAAACTACTTATATACGTAACATATACCGTAGGTGCCAAAAGATGTCTACACATTTTAAGAGATGTTATCTACGCTCAAGCCGTAGTTCGCCGTAATCAGAAGTGTCTGGATGCTGATGGCAACCACTTTGAGCACCTCTTGTAATTGCACAAGGCAAACGTGACCTGTATTCATCCTTTGTTATCAGTATATATTGAGTATTACAATTAATAGTTTTTTTCTTTTCTTAAAATGTGTATACATTTTTTTGGCACCGTGTGTGTATGTGTGTGTGTGTGTGTGTGTGTGTTAAATAAAGTACACAGAATACTTCTCAACAGCATGCAACGTGAAACGGGATGGATCTCTTTCAGTTTTGAGTCAGGCCCGTAATAAAGGAATTTAGAGATCAGTAACTGAACAGAGTTGCTGTGCACAAATTTGATAATGCCTTAGCAGATACGCAAATACCATTTACTACATGTTTTTGAAAAGGTAGAGAAGGGGGATTGATTCCTTCACCCCTGGGGACCATTTTACACAGTTACTCATGTCTTTTCTTACCCAAACAGTATCAACTGATGACTAGGTCATATTCCCCTTCTCACTGATGATCTTCGGAAAGCTTTCCTAGGGTTTTTTATTTCCCCATTGATTTTTCCATTGTCACCATTAGTGAGTGCCCTAGCTTGAAATGAGTAGCTGAGATGTAATCATCTCAAGCTGATAATACTTCTAAAGGTTTGTCTTATGAGGTGTGTGTGTGTATGTGTGTGTGTGTGAGTGTGTGTGTGTGTGTACATGTGTGTATATCCATCATCAAAGTTCAACTGGATAATTTCAGTGATGTTTGTTATATATGTCCTTTATTTCTATCTTCACTCATGAATTGGGACAATATAATAGGGTATTATCCTATTTTACCTTTGCAACACAAAGGAAAGTAGCATTACATGATAACTAAACATAATGACTTGTTTTCTCCTATTACATTTAAAGAAATTTTTTCATTCACCTTAGAAAGCCAACTCACTTCCTATGTGTTAAGATTTAAAACCAGAAGAACATGGAATGTTCAATGAAGAGCTAAATTTACTTGCTATAGTTTTCATAAGCTATATCTCAAACAAATTCTAACTAGATATAACGAAACAGACTTCTATTATGGAAAAATATACTGATACTTTTCTATATCATGACAATAATGGATGACTGAGATTTGCTATGAGAGGATATTACTTGAATAGTTCCACTGACATCACTATCACTGCCGATACACTGTGTATTTAACATACCATGCATGCCCTTCACAATCGAAAATGAAAAGAGTGAGTAAATATCAAATCAAAGTAAAAGGAAACTCATAGATTTCTTGCTGTGATATCCAATTTACGTTCTTGTGAGTATCAAAACAGCTTTAAATTATATCTATATCTATGTATAGATACGTACATGTGCTACGTGTTCTCTAGTACACATGCATACGTAAAACTCATAACCATATCGGATCTTTTATTTTCTCAAGCTTCATTTTCTTATATAATTTCTTCTCCATATAAATAAATCCCAGAAAAAGGTTTCAATCACTCAAAACTTAGCTTCTGGTGGGAAAGATGAGAATTTGTTAGATTAGGGGTGCATTAACTCTTTCAGACAAATCATGATCCATTCTGTGCTCTGAAAAAGATGATTTTCCAGATGAGACTCTAGTGGCCTGAGTTTATGTACCCTTTAAGTGAGCAGTGTATTCTCTTCTCACCATTAGCATCATGCAACAAATGTCTGTCAATTCCCTAAACAGAGTTTGAAAAATATACCTGGTAGTCTATGTAATTTCAAGTTCAAACAAGAAAGGTCTTCAAATAGAAAACGATTGTGCTAACTGATCCTAAAAAATATATATGCTGCCTTCAGACAGTTTCTTGGAATGTGATTTCTATCTAACAGTTTAAGAGGTAATTCTTAATATCTATACTTTAAAGCAAAACAGAAGGAACAACATCAGAAATATGTTAGACCCCATTCTTTTGTCAAACTGAAGTTATGCCAGGATAACATACAGGTAACCCCCATACAACACGGCACTTCTGCAACCTGGTTTCGCTCTAACACATTTCCAGAATTGGGGAGAACCCCGAACAACATGGAGCGTACTACTCAGAGCTTTTAAGAGCAAAAAAATAAACTCATTTGAAATTTTTCATTCGAGCATGCATGTCGTATCAGATTTGACTGCAGAATTTTAAAATTTATTAGAATTTTAAATCCATTTTGTTCGTGGAATATTAAGTTCAGAGGATGAAGATATCTTGACAAAAAGAAAATGCCATCGGTTAATGGTGCTTAGTAGTGATGACAAAGGAAATATTATTTAATACATATTAATGTGTTATACTTTTGGTGAAAATTGCTTTAATAAAGATAGTTCTCTTAATTATAAAAATATAATAGTTTGTGTTTTTAATTTCTGGAACCTAACCCCCTTTTTGTACTAGTTCTTTGTTTCGTATAACATGGATTCGCAGAACACGACATTTTTTTTAGGAACCTAACAACCGTCTTATACGGGGGTTACCTGTACAGCTAATGTTTTCTCTTTACCTGTCAGAATGGTGTTTAACATTAATCATTATACAATGAACTCTAACCTATTTAAACAAACAATGAGTAAGACAATTTTCTACAAAGCATCTTGCTGGGTGTGAGTACTCAAAGATGAGTAAGAATCTGTACCTCAATAGATGTTATAACCCAGTGTGCAAAACAGACATGCACATAAGTAGAGTGTAGGCAAGCCAGCAAGCACAATAACCAAAGTATTAAATGTTATGATAACACAGGGGACAGGAAAATTAATTTTGATTGCTATGATTAAGAAAGGCTTTCTGGAGGGGATGGTGTAAATGAGCAGCTAATTTTTAAATGAGTCTACAAACCTTTCAAAAAGAAAAATTTCCTCATTTGAGGGAGACTGGAAAGGAAGAAATAGTTTCACAGTGAACAAATGTGGAATTCACTTCCGATTTATGAAGCTTTCTGACCTCAGAGGCAGCATAATATCACGGTTATGAACACAAGCCTTACAGTTTGAAAGACCAAGATTTGAATCCTGGCCCTTGTTGGGGGTTCAGAACAGGCTTCCCCAAGATGTGCCACTTTGACATGTGAATTATTTTGATTTGAAGGCAATAGAAACCCATAGGCTCAAGAGAAAGTTGTTCATCTTCCTTAAAGAATTTAAAGTAGGGCCTTGCCCATAAGAGTTATCACCAGAAAGAACTTTTAATGACCGATCTATAGGGCAGGGCAAACTACTAATGACTGAACATCTGCTCTTCTTATCATTCCGCAGTGACCCTCGGAAGCCTGACCTCACACTTAGCTCGGAATGCCATATACGCCTCGTCCTTTTCTGTCTCTGACTCTCTCATGCACGTGGGGCTCCCATGCATACGTATGCATTACATTTGGTTATCTTCTCTTGTCAATCTGTCTCATGTAGATTGAATTATTAAACCAGCCGAACGAACTGTGAGGCTAGTAAAGTTTTCCCCACTCCACACCCTCAGTAACCAGTCTTATTACACACGTGATCTCACACATGTGGTGGAACTTTAAGCCTCTATAACCTCAATCTTCACATACACTGGTATCTCGGTTTTCTAATGTAATCCGTTCTGGAAGACCGTCTGAGTTCTAAATCGTTTGAAAACCGATTTCCCCATACAAAGTAATGCAAACTGGATTAATCCCTTCCAGACCTTTAAAATCGACCCCTAAAACTGCAAATTTAGCATGAATTTTACTATCTAACGATACCATAGATCCATAAAATTTACGGCGTTCGTAAACCGAAATGTTCTTCAACGGAGATGTTCAAAAACCAAGGTACCACTGTATTTGAAATGGGGTAATAATAGTCCCTACCTCATAAGATTCCTTTGGAGATCACAGGAGATTTTATGTATATTTCTAGCACTGTGAGGGACACATGACATTCACTAAACCGTTGCTATTACTATTTTATTATCATTTTTATTACATTATTTTTAGTATTGATTATACCTTCTGTTTCAAATCAATACACAAATAATTGAACTAAAACATATATTTCAAAAATGCTAACAATCTTCTCTTTTAAAAAAGCAATTATTTTCCCTACATGGTTTTCAAAAACAATTTGCTTTTCGATGTATGCACTATCTCCATTACTGACAATTCTCTTTTTTTGTGTTGTGATTTTTTTTTTTTTTTAAATCCTGGACCCTCTCTCCCTGAGCAGTCTCATTAAAGAAAGTTTTGCTTTGAAAGTCCTAACTTTTTGAATTTGAGATCAGCAGGCAATTGAAGGTAATGAGAGAGAGAGAGGCAGAGCCAGTGAACTTCCCCCAAGTCTAGTCTAAAGTTCCCGAATTTTCTACAGGAGCTAGAAAATAGCCTGGATTACTATATTCACACAAAAAAAAAAAAAAAAAAGAAAGAAAGAAAAAAGAAAAAGAAAAGGCTTTGTTCTTGAGGGTTCTTTTTGGTTTTGTTTTGTCAATTTTATATGTCATTTACATTACAAAGTGTGGTTCATCATCTCACTAAAACCTGTTACTGGCAATGTCTCAAAGGTGATTAATGTTATTCTGGTTGAATAATAACTCTGAGTTTTTTCATCTTTTTAGAAATTAGTCTCTTAATAAAGAATAGTGGAAAACTGAACATAATTGCAGTACAGTGCAATCCCCAAGTCTGTTTTGAATTGTCTGGAAAGGACAGTGCGCTTTCTCAGTAACTAGAATTTTAGCCACTTCAAATGACTCTCCCACCTACTATGAGGAAATCCCAGGTGTTGCTATTAGTTGACAGGGTGTTAATGTCATTAACATTCTGTCAGCTCTTCTTGTCAATGTGTTAATGGTGCCCCTGCTGCTCAGTCACTCCCTGTCCTCCAGCTGGTGAAATGATTTAGCCAGCAGTCAGTCAAAAAGCTAAGCTCATTTGGGGCAACAGACAGCCCTGCCATTGACAAAATCTATGTGAGTAAATGTGGTAAGAAATTTGTCAACAGGCTATAAGCAGTAAGGTCAACATTGCACTTACTGTGCTTTTTAGCCAGCAGAAGAGGTTAGACTAGGCCACAAAACATATTTAAAAGTCTAAGAAGCCCTCTTTCAAGAACGCTCTTTCCTTTTGGAAAAAAAAGTCAGGAGCAGTAAGTAAAAGTGATGCTTTGATTTAAAAGAAAGAAAGAAAAACTATCACAGTCACACTATTGTTCATGAAGATAAAACCTTCGGAAACTGGAATCCACACATAATGTCAAGTCAAAGAGAACAGGTCTAAGGATGGCAAGCAGTCCATTGACCGGGCTCCCTCTTACGTCTCTTACGCATGGGTCATTTTTCGAAACTTTGAAAGTGGATGTGATTCTAAACCTCAAGCCACCAATATGTGCAAGGGGTTCCAAATACCGACACGGAATACATAATTCCTGGGAAGCTTAAAAAAAAATAAAAAGAGATAACCCCTAGAAATTAATAAATGAAAAACAACGGGAATATGCAAATAACTTTGAGCTGTTGAAGTTATCCTGACCAAACTTCAGCTTACTACAATGACGCCAGGGTCAACTGTGGTCAATTTGATTATCAGACATGGAAAATAATAAACAGAAACATTTCTAAAACCTCAGGTCTATAAAATTAGGTATTAAACAAAATTAGGTATGAAACATTTTTAATACGTAGTGTAAACATTCAATAAATGAGAGTGAATATGATCATTTTTATAACTTAATAAAAAGGAATATAGATTCTATTTCAACTCACTGCACAACTGAGCTAAAAACTTCCCATACTATTATGATAAGCACATTAGCATGAAGAATACTAAGAACTTTGCTTTTTTAAAAAAAATCACAACAGCAATCATTTCCCCACATGATCATCTGGATTTTTGAACAATATGTACTTCAAGATACATGGTGTTAACACTTCCCTACTATGTTTATAAGAGAATTTTCCCAATTTCTCCCTGCTTTGCAGTCTTATAAAATTAGTTTTGCTTATTTTACTCTTTCCACATATACATTTATTTTTTGAGTCATGAAGGGGTTCAGAACAGGTCTCCCCAAGATGTCCTACTGTGGAATGAGGATTATTTTGAGCTCAAGGCAATCAAGACCCTGAGGGTTCATGAGAAAGAATCTTTTACTTCTCCCTTAAAGAATTTATATTGGGAGACTTGCCCATAATAAGAGTTACTACCAAAAAATAACTTTTCATGACATATATCTATAGGGCAGGGAAAACTTCTATTTATTAAACATCTACTCTTTTTATCGTCCTATGAAGGACGTTCCTCCCTCTGTGAAACCCCAAGGACCTTATCCTTAGCTCAAAATGTCATATACACCTCATTTTCCCTTTCTATCTCTGACCCTCTCATGTATGTGGGGTCTCTGACTCTCTCACTTATGTGGGGTTCTCATATATAGGTAATTACATTTGGTTGTTTCCTCTTGTTAATCTATTCCATGTCGATTTAATTATTAGACCAACTAGAAGAACCTAAAAGGGCAGAGTAAAATTTCTTCCTCCCCCACAATCAGAACAAGCAACCAATTTGGGGTAGAGAAAGGGGAGACAGAGGTGGTGAGCTTCCCTCTAAAGCCATTGGCTGTTCTTCAGGAGGCAGGAAACAGCCTGGGCAACTCCACTCATAAGAGAGGTTTCATTCTTGTTTGTTGTTGTTCAAATTTTTTGAAATTTACTTTCTAAAGAGTGTGGACTAATCCTTTCAAAACTGATTACACTTTACATGAATGCTCTAAAGATGTGATTCAGCGTTACTCAAGTTCCTGAGAAGATGCGCAGGAAGAAAAGTTTTATAAGCATAGCCTACTACTGCTTAACAATAGCCTTTTCGAAGTGCTTAGTACAAGTAGGATCTTGGAAGACATGCTCTCCAGTGTCTGTAGCTGGAACACTCTGTGATTCAACACATACTTACTGAGAGCCTACACGTTGCTAGGTGCTACACACTGTGATGGGCATACAGAAATTAACACACCAGATATGATTTCCATCATGCGGTCAGCCAGACAGAAAAGAGTATAAAGGCCACACTGTCAGCAGCTTGAGGTCAAATTTTCTACTTGCACAATGTTGTATTTTCATTGCCTGACAATGCTTAGCACATCGTAAGTGTTCAATATTGTGAAAGAGTAAGAGAGAACATACGGTGCTACGGGACTTAGCCCCACCTGGAGATCTGATGAAGATTCACCCTGTATATTCTATTGCTCGCTGGTCATCACGCTAACTGTTGCTAACTACAGCACTTATGCTCTTCTAAAAGCCGAGGCGTGGCAGTGCTACTCAGTTTTTGAACACAGAGTCCTTATAAAGTGATTACTGTTTGAGTAGGTGAGGTGACTTTCAAGGGAAACTACTCCCATACTTGTGCCTATAGTTATTCAATTTAAAGGGCCAGTGACCTGAAGCAAAACAATTTATTGGCAGGGGACAGAAACATTGGAAAGACCATCCAGAACAAAAAGTCCTATACTAGAAACAGAATCATGGTCCTAATTTTAAAACAGAATCAAGTATCTCGCAATAAAATATCTTCTCTTTTGAAACGGCCAGAAGAGTAGAAAAAATATTAAGTAAGTACCAGAATTCATATAACACACATACATATGATTACTGTGCACTTTGTTTGTCATTTCCTAGAAGATTAAACCTCTCAATGTGTGACGGAGGAGTCTTCCAAAGTAAGAATAATTTGAGCAATAGTTCTATCATTGCAATTCATTAATTTGGAGTTTTTAACCAACTCAATTCAATATTCTAACTTATTCCCTAAAATAAATTGCTGTATACTTTATTTGCTTTTTTAGAATACAATGTGCAAAGTTACAACCCCATACATTTTAATATAGTTTTCAATCCCCTTGTAGACAAACAGTCACACTTTAATGCCCTTTAAATGAAGAATAACCACTCATCTGTAACACACAGATACGGAAGGCTCTGGATTTTCATTTTAAAGTGCTTAATTACCTGCATAAAGAAAGAAATAAAATAAAGAGTCCAGGCCAAGTTCACGAGGGTTTGAAATTACTTTTCGTTTTCTAAATGAGCAACCAAGACTCCTCAATGGGGCAAGCTGTTATATGGCCACAAGCCTACTGTAGAAGAACATGTTAAAAAGAACGAGGGGATCAGGAATTAAATTCAAATATATGAGGCAAGAAACAAAATAAAAAATTGAAAAATGTAGGTGGTGTTTCCAGCCACAGGACAACATAACATATTTGAAAGAAAAATCTAATCAGCAATAAAGCTAAATCTTCACATTAAGTATCCCAATTTGGGCAGTTATGTAATCCAAGGTTATTTTTGAGGATTTCCTGCCTCCAAACACCCTCAAACTTCTGTTTCCAATATTCCTATTTATGAAAGTACTCAGCATCACTAAAGGACCACACAAAACAAACACAGTGTTAATTAATGAGCCAAAAGACTGAGAATGAAAGAAACTTTTTTCATATAAATCTAAATTGCCATTCTCAAGTAATTCCAGTTCAATACTGTAACTTACAAGTTGGGAAGGAAAGAAAGCGCATCAGAGAAGAAAAGGCAATAGATTTAACCTTGAAACAAGGTGACTGCCAAATAGTTGTTGAAGGAATTTACTTATTATCAGATAAAGAATTTACAGTATTTATTCCCTCTAGAGATATAAAATAGTGAGTCAATCTGCAGTTCAAGATATTCACTTAAACCCAGAGGAGGAGGATATTGCTTTAACTTTTGAAAACCAAAATAGAAAAATAAAAAGAAAAAAAGGTCTAATGTAGTTTATCTTTAGACACCAGATTTAACATTAAACAATGCAAGCTAAATGCTATTTCTCAAGATCTCCTTTCATACATTTCTGTAATTTATATGAATATGCTGTATGTAAAATGGAAATTTAACCCCATTTATCAGAAAACACATAATGATATATAGTTAACTATTACAATTTACTTAAACATATAATCTACTGATCAATTCATACATTAACCCATCCATGTATCCATTTTACCTTTCACAATACTTTTAATCTACTGATATTAGTCATCCTCTGACTGCTCTTGAAAATGCGCATGTGCCCTCAGAAAAAACCTGCACGCACACACAAAGAAAAAATACCTCTGACCAAAAAGCATCTTCTGTTGATCATTTTCTTTATGCAAATGTAACATAAGGAGATTCTTTGCTTCGTTTTGTTTTAGGTCTAATCAAGCCTCATAACACTTACCTTGTATATCTTGTGGGCCTTCAAATAAAATTCTTCTTAGAGAAATAGCATTGTTTTCCTACATAATTATTCCCTTGCCTACTCTACCTGGTTGAAAACACCGTGAACTAAAATTTATGCTGCTAATATAAAAACAGCCTATACACAAACTCATCCAGACTATGTAAATAGACTGGCAAATTTATTACTAACCACGTAGTAAATAGACAGGCAGATAGATAGACAGATACACACACACACACACAGAGAGAAACTAACAAAATAAACAAAACGCTTAAATAAAGGATATCGTCATCTTTTCCACAAACTTATCATGCTGATTTCCTGTTTGGGGGAATTTCTTGATGTCACCTTCCAGACGAACAATGTGTTGTTCCATTGCTACAAGGTTGCTCTTCAGAATTTGAGCTGAAACTAAAGAACAATGTGCAAAGAGTTTAGAATATTTTACCAGGTATTCCAGAAAAAGACTAAAAGGAAACAGTATCAGTTAAAGTAGTTTTTTTTCTAATGTGCAAAAGAGTTCCAAGAAGTCACCTCACATTTTTCTGAATTACTGTTCATAAAAATTCTACTCTCCATGAAATGAGTGAAAATGTTTAATATAGTAAATCAAATCATCATGTTTAATATGAAAATGTCACCATTTTATACAGCCATTAGTTCAAGTGAATCTATTTCTATTTCAATTTATTGATGGAATTCCTAATATTTCATTCTTTAAAATCTAATTCAAAGATTAAAGAGAAACTAAGGTTCAAAGAGACCTTATTTTATTAATGCATGTTCTTGCCTATCTAAATGATTTAAGGTTAAATTACATAAAAGATCAAATATTTTTCTTCTGTTGAAATATCTTGATTTTTATAAACCAACATCTATGGTAAAAGTTCCATTTTCTAGTCCTTTTCATACGGAGATGTGAAAAATAACTTGCTACTTCAAGAGAATGTAGAGAAAAACCCAGCAAACACATTATGTGCATACACACCCACTCAGCTTCAGAGTGCCCTCAAACACTATCATTAGTTGCTTTAATTACCCCTAACATTCTCTGTCTGCACTTTTCTTTTTCTCTCCTCATTGACAACCAATAATTTTAAGTATTTTATTCAAACTGTTCCTAAATACACGCACACGTTCCAGCTATTTCTTGAGGCCTTCTTTTCACATAGATACTTTTTTTAACTAATAATTTTTATAGATACTTTATTACTATCTGACTGCCAGTTATGTACAAAGACATTTCTAGCAATATCCATGGCATTTGGCAGGGTTCTAGTTGAAAAGACAAGGTAAGTATTAGAATGCGATAGGTAGCCTGTGACATTGGCTTTTAAATCCAGACCTCTGAAACACTGTTTATTCATTAAAAATCTGTGAAACAAAATATTACAATTCTTTTTTTAAAGTAAATTCGTTCAGAGGCATATCAGAATTACAATGAAAAATACAAAAGACTGACAAAATCAACCTCCTGGCAAATTTTGACCAAACTCTCCTGATACAAATTTCTCACACTGACTGCATAACTTGATTACTCAACCAGGAGAAACTGCCTTAAATATACATGCAAGTTCAATAGACTGAAAATTAAACACCAACACTACAGACAATTTTTTTCCCTAATTTATCTATCAGTTCAAATAGCTCTGTCTAATTTATGTCCATTTGTTTAGATCCGAAAAGCTTGATGATTTTTTTTTTTTTTTTTAATTGGAGATGTCGAAGAAGAGTTTTGTCTTGCCCACAATTTCCTACTGGCTTAGGAAATCACTGCTTGCTTTATTTAAAGGAAGTTTGCTGTGGAGGAAACCATTTTGACTTTAAAACTGAATTTTTTGTCACTTGGGTTTTTGGCTTAATTCTTTCTAATTATTCAAAAGATTTCTCCTTTCCATTTGCTTGACTGAAACACTGAAGAAACGACATGTTTATGTCACTTAGGTTGTATGGAAGAAATAAACTCATGATAACTTTCTGCAATAAACCAAATGTGCCCAAAGGTCAGGGTTAGGTCACAATAAGAATCCTACTAAAAGCAACAGTAATTCCAGTAGTAAAAAGAAGATGAGGAAGATTCATCTTTTGATTGTTCAATACAGAAACAGCCCCAGCAGGTTGCTATGCACACAGAAGTCTAGCTATTTCAAATAACAAGAGACAATATTTTTAATCCAGTGAAATTGCTTTTTACCCTAAAGTTAAATTCTGAATAAAACAATATTTCCCAGACATCTGTCTTCTTCAATTTCACATACCAAATCCTTAGTCGTCTATAAATCCCTCAGGAGCTCCAGTCCACATTCTCTACCATTTATAGGCACTTTTGTTTGTTCAAGTGATTTTCCATGTTACCTTCTGCTTTGAAAGAGAATTATTTTTTTTCATGTACGTAAACGCAGAGTCTCTGCCATAAAACCTCAAGCTACTTAATGGTAAGTTCCATATCTAATTCTTTGCTTCTCCCTCAGTACTTAACATAGATGGTACTCAATATGTATTTGTTAAATTAATATGTATATTTCAAGAAGTTTCAGTTCAGATTTAAATTGATGCCCATTTCCGCCACCGAACATGCGCGTAGAGGTTACCTATACTCATTATATCAATTATGATTATGATCAATTATGGTGGGGGAATCCAATTATACGGAAAGGAGGCAGGATTGCAGGAGAAAGTGAGGAACTGGGAAAAGGAAGAGAAGTTAAGGGACCCCCTTCTTTATTATGCTCCTCTATTCTTCCTCTCTAATGAATTATTAATATTATGCCTGAACAAAAAAGAATAAAATACTGGAGCTATAATAATCCAAGGATTTTAGCCCACATACAAATTTGCGGCTGCATTAAACAAACAGTACCGTTATAGAAAATGTATATCCTTAAACTGGTAGACTTATGGTATCTTAGAGTTAGATGTGGCATTAAAGGGGATTTGGACCAGCCTCTCAGTGACACATCTAAATGTCATCTACATGGCATCGTCTACATTCCTAGAAAACAGACCCTAAGACAAAACTCGCATGCTAAAGCCTTACTGGGAATAAGGGTGAGGTGTAATCCCAGGGAAATGGGCAGGACAGAAAACGCAAGAAAGTAAATGCAAGAGAGTAAGTGACTGAACTGGCCCCAACTTTACAAAAAATACAGCTGGTTGCTTAGGCCAATTCATGGGCGGGTGACCCGAGCAGTGGCATAGGGCCCCAGGCTTAGAAGGGCTCTGCCCTTTGTTGAATGCTTTGATGTCGACGTTTTGAAATTCTCCGTTTTTTATTAAATGGGGCCCTGCATTTTCATTTTGCTTTGGGCCCCACGGATCATGCAGCCAATCGTGGTCTCTAGATAAGGCAAATCTGGCTTGTGCTCTGTTCTCTCACAGTTCTCTCACAGGTGAAATTCTCTTTCAGGGGGTGTTAACTTCCCACTCTGGTTGGGGACCAAGACAAGTGGGCCAGGCTTGGAGGTGGGGGAGGGCACAGAAGGGGGCCCCGTGAATCTAAGACGGTACATACACTAGATCTGGAACACAGGATGCGGTCTATCTCAAGTGGCTTATTCCCTTTTCGTCAGTTGCTCCATTTTTGTTCACTTATAATCAAAATCAGCCTACTTGAACTCTTGCTGCCCATTAAGACCTCACTTTGCCTTGCAGCCACACTGATCAAGTCTACTCCCTATCTGACAGGAAAGGCTCCCTAGTATCTTCTTAATCTTCTCAGGCTACAAACATCCAGCTCCTTCAACTAGTCCTACGGGTTAGTCATTATGTAAGCTCTTAAGTAACAACTAACATTTACTGGTTATTTATCTTGTCCTAGACATTATTCTAAGTAGTTTTATGTATTAACTCATTTCGTCCTCACCAAACTCCATGAAGTATATTCCACTTTAAAGCAGGGGTGTGATGTGAGCCAAATTATCTCTTCTCGGGAAATTGTAAACGTAAAAGCAATGTCTCTAGTACCTGGAAGGCCAGGAAGTTGAAATAAAATCTATACCCACTGGCGCAAAGGCATGTCGCTAATATTTGAGGACAGCTGTGGTCTTAGGAGTCAGATCAGCCTCAGAGCTGATCTCTGCCATACCAACAAGTAGATGGGCTAGTCACTGAGCCAATCTGGGTTATCACTGCCCAATTTGTAAAATGAAGATAATAATACCTTCCTTTAAAAGGCAGTCATTCGAGTTGAACGATTTGACATATAAAGTTTCTATCAATATACCTGGTACACAACACGTAATCTATAAACATTCATTTCATATTCCACTATCCTTTCCCCTATACTCTACCTTACCACAGACAAAGTCCTACTGTATATGTGCCACCAAGAATTACACAACAATTTAGATGTGATCTGAACAACAACAAAAAAGCAGTCCTTCCTTCCCTGCTACCCTATATGGCCTGATTTCATTCGCTATTTGTATTTTTTTCTAATCAAGAGAACAGAACTTGGATTGTGTTCTCTGTAGGTTTCACAGGGTACGTGGAATTTTAGGTCTGGGAAACAGTGACCATTATACTAATCAACAGCCAAGTTGTTAGAGATATTAGCCAGTTTCAAATTTAAAGAATATTTCTGGAAATTAACACTTGTAGGCTGTAATTCTCTGGAGATATTTTAAAATTGGTTATTTTGGCTTTCTAGACTTGTCTAGAAGATAACGGATTTTTAAAGAAGTGTTAGAAAAGAATTAACATGCCTGATTATTTGGCTTGAATACTTCTGATTCAATCTTAAGAGTTCAGAATCAATGTTGAATAGTTAACTATTTAATTAGGTCCTAGCCTACATTACTTCTAATATTTCTTGAGTGAGTGAGAGAGAGAGACAAAGAGACAGAGATGTTTTCTGGGGGCGGGGGTACTTGGAATTCCAAGAATATTTAAATACCAGAGGGATTAGAAATGCACCCTCAGCCTCAGGGCATATTTTGTGCCTGTCATTATATTAGTTCACTAATATAAATTAGACAGTCTTTAATGACAGCGCAAACATTTTCTGTCTGAGTAAATTGGTACTACAGGCATTTTCAATGACTGATTAGTCATTCTGATGGCACTTTAATTTTTTTTTTCTCATTTCATTTTTGACATCTGCTACTGAATTATCGAGTCTGAATTATAACACTAAAAAATTAAATTATAGCCATCAGTTTCTTTATTATAGCTTTCTTCCTTGTATTCCATAAATAATCTTTAAGTTCAGTTACGTGTAGGGAGAAAGTTTCCCCACACATCTTATCTATCTACTTATTTTGGTGAAAAATGTACATATACTTTTTTCCTGGCTTCAGGCAAATATACGAGAGTGGCTTGATCTTCACTGAAACCGTTTCAGACGACAGACTTGCCTGAATTCATAATTTTAAGTAAAGATAAATATTTTACGTGAGATTTTTTCAAATGGAAAGCACTTTGACTACATAGTATAGAAGAGAACTGATGTGCATTTATGGGGGAGAAAGGATTCTGATGAAATTCTCCAGACCGTGTGCAGAATGTGTAATTTTATGTAAATATAAAAGCATTTTCGGGAACTTGAAGATTTTTTTCCCCGAATCAAATATTTCTATTAGTTTACACACTGACAAAGTAACCAAGCACTTCTCAAATCTTTGTTCTAAGAAGGGCCAAGTAAAAATTTACTCTAGTAAGTCTATATGTGAATAGGCCCAAACGTGATTATAAGCACCCTATAATTTTGTTTCACTGAATATATTTAGTTGAAGAATTACTATCAGCGGAGTGGCATAGCATTAAAGTTACTCATCCAGAAAGCATATGTAAAAAATAAAAGGACATTACAAACAGCCTGAACAACACACACAGTTGCATTCTTTCTCAAGTGCATTTATAAGTTAATAGTTTCATTTTATATAAATGCTGTACACGGGAATGAAGCAAGTGTTTTTGTATAATAAGAACAGCAAAAGCTCATCAGTGTGGGCTTCTTAGGCGTTTGAAGAAAATAAGTGGTAAATGGCACCCAAATAAGAAATTCCTATCATGAAAAACAAAATCTGTTAGAAAATGACTCATTCTTATGAGGAAAATAAATTCTTAAAAAGCCACCTGACCAGAAAAAAAACAACTGAAATCCTTATTAAATAAAAGTTTAAGACTCTGCATCCCCAATACGTGCTCACAAGTGCCATTACCTGGCCCTCTAACATGTGCGCCTGGGGATGAGGTGCAGTTTTGCTAGATTGGATTCATGCTATGGCCTGAATTGATGCAGAGAGCGGAGGAAGTTCTATAAGAAATCATGAAAATTGCTTTATAAACCAGTAAACATTGAACTCTAAAAACTTCACTAAGCATATTTCAATGTCTAGGTTCACGTTTATATAAGTTTTTAGCCTGAAACCTTAGTCTGCATGCATTTTTTAAAAAAATAAAGAAATGGAGCCTTGTAACAAAAAGAAAAAAAAAACACAAAACTTAATAACTACAGACAATAGGGCTCCATGGGTAGGTGGGGTAAAGGAGGAGAAAGGGAAGGTTTGAAACCCTCTGAAAAAAGATTTGCAGTAAAACATTTTGTAGCCTAATCAACTGAACCACCACTAGTTGGACAGTCAAGCTACCCATGAAGAATCACAGTTCTTTCATCTGCTGTGTCTTCTGCAACTGTTATTCTGCCTGCAGCAAATAGTATGTGTGAATTTTTCAATCAAAGGTTAAAAAACAAAGTGAAACCTCCTGCTCTTGTTGACAGCCTTAGCTCCAGGCCAGGATTGGGAAGTACACACGCCAGCTAAAGCTTCTATCAAGTGATGCTGCTTATAGTCCTGTTGTTAAAGCTTGTTCTGATCACCAAGAATCTTTTTTGTAAGCTTATTTGTTTTCCTTGCAATAAAAGATCCCTCACTCACCCACACCTCAGACTGGAATAATTTTAATGGGTCAAGTAAGTCATTACTGAGTTGAGTCTTTTTACTGAATTGCCCTGCCATGGAGATTTTATGTAAATGGGTGGAACTGTATCCTCCTCAACAAAAAAGCTTGCCAGAACCTTCAAATGCTGATAAATCCTTCCTGACAATCCTATACTAATGTCTTCACTTGTCAAATCCATGTAATGCATTCTTCTTTCACCTTGGAATTAGAGCACCAGTGGTAAGAGGGAACCTTGTGAAAGGAGGCTACTTAATATTACAAGAGGAAGCCTTAAAATAAATTAGCACAATTATGAAAAAAAATAAGGGCCATGGAAATGGTAGATGTGTTGAAGAAGACTACAGAGGACAACGATCTTAATTTAAGAAATCTGAAATTGCACTATTTTAAAATATGCAGTTTTGAGTAAATGTGTGTTTGTTTTTGAGCTATAATCATTAATATGATTTCTAAAATCACAGAGAAAAATACTTAGAACACAACTATATTCAATATTGCAAAGTTGTGCTCAACCAGGTATGGGAAAGGAGCACTGTTTATTTCACACCAAGACAACTACCTGCTTCTTGAATGAGCAATCACACATGCTTTGATCTGAGAAATCACTAAATGGCAACTTTACTAACAGGCCCTTAGTCCTGGTATATTATATCCTTAATAAGGTGTGGAAAGATTATATGGTTGATAAACCATTTGAGTACTTTCTTCCACATGCTATCTGAAAAGAATTAAATTCATATAGACAGTGTTGTCATAAAGCTATAATGCTATATTAAAGGAACGTTAGCCTTCTGGAGTATAATTTTTGTGAATGTGGACAAATTTCCCATTAACTGTATTCCTGAACTCATCAAAGAAGTTAATGGGACCATATGATTTCACATAGTTATTCTTGAACTTCACTGGGTTTCTTCAGAACAAGTCTAATGCGTGAGGTCCACAGGTATACGCACATACAGAGCCATCAGCTTTTACCCCAAATGAAGGCAGGTTGTCATGGGATCAATGCCAGTGCTGAGGTCATAATGCTGGAGTCATTAGAGTCCATTCCATAGCAGTGCTGCTTGGTAAGAAGGGTGACAGGTCAGGTAAAAGATGCTTGGAAGGGCATACTAAGCTTATGGCTACAGTTTCCTTATTCACTAACTGACCGCAGATACTAATAGGATTACTATATGAGTTAATGCCCACAGATGAAAGATTAGCAATGCAAACTAATCAGAAGATATAACTGTAATCATTATCTAAGTTGCTCACCAGTGAAATCAGTCCACAAACAAAGCAGGGCTTTAACTAGGTATTGTCATCTCAATAATCTAGTATATCGTTAAGTATTTTTGCCTAATCACCAAACAATAGATTAAAAGAGGAGATGAGGTTCATAGGCAAGGTCTCGTAGGCCATGATAAGGAAATTTAGGTTTCACTCTAACGGTAGACTGAAAAGACTGAAGGGCTTTTAAGCAGCAGAGGCTGATTATATTTACATTTTAAGAAAGATAATTCTGGAAGCTATGTGGAAAATGGAGAGACGGGATTTCCAGTCGAGATGGCACAGTAGGTAAACACTGTGCTTATCTCCTCTCACGACCACATCAGAACTACAATTAATCACAGAACAACAATCACTGAGAATCGTCTGAAATCTTGCTGAACCAAAGACTTGCAACTAAGGACACACAGAAGAACCCACCTGGAGACGGGTAGGAGGAGCAGAGAACTGTCCGGTCCCGCACCCGTATGGGACCATTAAAAATCAGGAGGGATATCTAGGCTGCGGAGCTTCCCCCGACCGCCAGGAGCAAGGGGTCCCAGGTACACACCAGGCTCCCCAGCCCAGGATTCCAGTACTGGAGGGAGAAGTCCCCACAACTTCTGACTGTGAAAACCAGCGAATACTGTGGCTGAGTGAGACGGAGAGCTGCTGGAGTCACAGGCGCTCCTCTTAAAGGGCCCACACGTGGACTTCCTCGCTGAGGGACTCACTCACTCTGAGCTCCAGCACTGGGGCAGCAGCTCAAAAGGTGTCAGGGACACAAAAGGGAGGAACTGAATTGTCTGGCTTCAAGGCAAGGGTTGAAGGGGCAGCTTTCTCCCAGACACAGGTGCTGGCAAGATCCATTGTTTCTTTGTTGAGCTCAACCCCCTCCAGGCATGCAGACACTGGCAGCCACCATATCTGAGTCTCCATTGACTTGGCTAATGCCATCCTCCCTGCCTTGGAGAATTCCTGAGACCTCGCCCCGTCCAACTTCCAGTGGCTTTTCCATACAAATGGCCTCTCTTGGCTCATGCTGAGGACTTTCCAAAAATCTTTCAAAGGTTCACAAAACCCAAACAAGCAGCATCTGGCTTCAGCATGTCCCATACCTCTGGCTGAGCAGCCCTGAGCCTGACGTTAGCCACAGCTGGCGTCGGTTCCTGGGTTCCCCTCTCAAGGCACCTCCAAGCCCAGCCCAGGTGGCAGTCATCTGCAGATTGCTTTGTGGCTCATGCCAGGTGGCCCTGGAAAGGGTACAGGCTGTGGTTGAACTTGGCCGGCAGCGGGTCCTCTCCCAGGAGGCCCTGAGGCTCGCACACACAGTGGCCAGCTTTGGAACCAGCCGGAGCATTACTTGGTTGCCTCTAAGGATGATGCACAAAAAGGGGACAATGGGCAGGCACCAGAACCCTGTGAGAGCTCTGGGAGAGTCAGCCTCTACACAACAATGAGCCTGAGGGTTTGCACTGACATGCAAACAGCAACCAAGGCTTAATTCTAACAGGAGGGCACACACAACCCACAAAAGGGACACATCTGGAGAACACAGCTCAAGTGACCAGGAAGACTGCGCCACTGGTACCCATAGCACAGCTGCTACATAAGGCCTCTCTACTAAAACCAGGAGACATAGCAGCCGGACCCAATACACAGAGAGAAACACAGGCAGGCAGCCAAAATGGGGAGAAAACGAAACATATCCCAAATGAAAGAACAGAGAAAACCTCCAGAAAAAGAACTAAATATGAAAACAAGAAATCTACCAGACAGAGAGTTCAAAACACTTGCTATAAGGATGCTCAAGAATCTCAGGAGAACATCAACAAAGATACAGGAAACATAAAAAATGGAGACAGAAAATATAAAAAATGAACCAGGAGGAAATGAAGAATAGAATACTGAAATAAAGAATATATTATCAGGAATCAACAGATGATTTGCTTCAAATCAGCAATTTGGAAGCTAAGGTAACAGGAAACAAATAACTGAAACAGAAAAAAAAAAGCAAGAAAAGAAAAAGAAAAAAAAAGAATCCAAAACAATGAGGATAGTTTAAGAGTCCTCTGGGACAACATCAAGCACAACAACATTTGCATCACAGGGGTACCAGAATAAGAAAAGAGAGAACACGGAATTGAAAAGCTATTTGGGAAGTAGTGACAGAAAACTTCCCCAACCTGGCCGAGAAAATAGACATACATGCCTAGGAAGCAGAGTCCCAAACAAGATGTAGTCAAAGAAGCCCAAACCAAGACACATCATAATTAAAATACCAAAGGTTAAAGACAAAGATAGGATCCTAAAACCAGCAAGAGAAAGACTAGTTACTTAAAAAGGCAGCTCTCATAAGACTATCTGCAGATTTCTCAACAGAAAATTTGCAGGCCCACAGGCACTGGCAGAAAATATTCAGTGATGAGAAGCAAGGACCTACAACCAAAATTACTCTACCCAGGAAAACTGTCATTTAGAATCGAAGGACAGATAAAGGGCTTCCCACACAAGAAAAAAGTAAAGGAGTTCATCACCACCAAGCCAGGATTACAAGGAATGTTGGAGGGACTTCTTAAAGGTGAAAAAAATACAAAATATGAATAATAAAGTGGCAATAACTATATATCTATCAACAACTGCTTTAAATATAAATGGATTAAATGCTCCAATCAAAAGATAGGGTGGGTGAATGGATAAGAAAACAAGACCCTTACATATGCTGCCTACAAGAGACTCACTTCAGACTGAAAGATACCTATAGCCTGAAAGTAAAGTGATGGAAAAAGATATTTCATGAAAATGAAAACAAAGAACGCTGGAGTAGCACTGTTTATACCAGACAAAACTGACTTTAAAACAAAGGCTATAACACTATAAAAAGGGACAAAGAAGGACCCAACAATCTTACTTCAGGGTATTTATCTGAAGAAATCCGAAACACGACTTTGAGGCGATCAGTGCATCCATTTGTTCAACGCAGCACTGTTTACAATGGCCAAGATGTGGAGGCAGCCTGGGTGTCCGTCAATGGATGAATGGACAAAGAGTAGATGGTACATATATACAACAGAATATTGCTCAGCCATGGATGGGAATGGGTTCTTGCCATCTGCAGCGGCATGGATGGATCTGGAGGGTATTGTGTTGAGTGTAGTATGTCAGACAGAGAAAGACAGATGCCATGTGAAATATGTGCTTATATGTGGAATCTAAAGAACAAAATGAACAACCAAACAAAACAGAAACAAACCCATAAAACATTTTAATGGTTACCAGATGGGAAAGGAGTCTGGGGGGGGGGGGTGAAAAAAGAGGGAATAAGAAATACAAATCCATTGTTAAAAGACAGTCACCAGGCTGTAAAGTAAAGCACAATAATATGGTAATAACTATGTACAGTGCCAGTAGGTTGCTGAACTAGTCAGTGGGGATCACTTCTTAAATTATGTAAATGTCTAACCACTATGCCGTACACCTCAAACTAATATAAAATATTGAATGTCAAAAGAAACAATAAAGGGGAGCTTGTTCCCCAGTTTCCCACAGTCCTTAGCATTCCCTAAAAAAATAAAATTAAATTTAAAAAATTTAAAAAAGAAAAAAGAAAATGGAGGGAGCAGGGTCAAGAATGAAAAAGGAGACAAGAGTTAGGAAATGATGATCTGGAGATAAAGGTAGCTTGGATTAGGGGGACCAAAGATGGTTTCAGTATGTATTTTAGAGGTAATGTTGACTGGGGTTGCGGTGCATGAAATGTGAGAGGTAAGAAAGAGGGTATTATAAAGAGTGATTCCTGGGTTTCTGGCATGAACAATGGAAACGGAGATGTTTGGAGGGGTATTTTTGGGGAGAGATCAAAGGTTTACCTTTGGACCTACTAAATTTCAACTGTCTGAAACATCCAAGTTGAGACTGCAAATAGGAGGTTAGATAGATGTATGGATCCAGAGCTCAGAAGAGAAGTCTATGCTGGACGCCCGAAAAAAGAAGTAATTTGCATATAGATCCCACTTCAGAATAGTTACGTGGTTTCATTACACTGCTATGACATAATGTAGTGTACAGCTGGTTTTCTGGCATATAAATCTCGTTAATAATTGCTGTATCCCTGACTCATTCCAAATACAAACATTTCTAGATGTTGGTTAAGGTCGTTTTCCTCTGGGCTATCCTCGTAACCTATTCCTATTTTTTTTCTTTTATTCTGCTTTTCTGTGAGTTACTCTAAACTTGCACAGGTACCATGGATCTACCTAATAAGAGTTTGTTTTTTAGCCTTGCTGTTACACCTCTCTTGAAACAAATGTTGCCAATAAAAACCACACAGCTAATTGCATTTAGAGGTGGGGGGAGTACACCTAATCAAAATGCTGCGGGCCTTTAAAGCGCATAGCCATGAAACTACCTGCCCCCATCTCCCCCAAAGAAGGAGAAGAAATATTAAAGACTGGATTCTTTGGACTTCACAGTGCACGTTATTGGCACATTAACACTGGTACAAGGGGAAAGATTAAGGGTGGTTTAGGCAATACAAGACAAGGTAGGGATTCATCCTTCTTTGGACCCTTCCTCCCATCAGCTCTACGTGAGGCATTGACAGTAAGCAGTCTTCCTCCTGATTGTAGCTCTACAACCTTTTTCTAGGGTACAGACATGTCTAACTTTCATTGTTGGTTGCTTTTCTTTGAATGGCCATTGTAATTAATTCCTGATTTTCTTATCAGTGAACTATTTTGAGACCAACAATACTCACCTGTATTTTAATCAGAACGGACCAATAGAATTACCCCACATGAGTGCACTGAGTGGGTGGGGATGTTGCACACGTCTGCTTTAGTTCCCAAGTCAGTGACTCTTGCTGCCCCGAACGTGATATCGTCCTTGCAGGAGCTCTCCCCTATCACTTTTTTTAAATGAAGTTAACTTTCTATCAACTATGTCCCTCCAATTAATCAGCATGTTACATTTGCAATTGTAGTCTCTAGCTTTTAGTATTCTAAAATAAAGGTTTCACAATTGTGGTCCTTTTACCCAAATTATTTGGCCAACTTGTCAAGGATATGAATGTTTTCTATGGGGCCAGTAATGAATAAGAAAATTCAAATTAGAAATCCAACCAAACGGTCATTACTTTTAACCTAGGACAACTAGAAATTAACATTCATTATGTAGGTGTATCAATTTCCTGCCTAATTTCAAAGCACTTACTGTTTCAGTATCAAATATGGTTTCCTGCTTAAAAGTGGCAGAATAACAGTTTTTAAGATGGGATCACAGGAAATTCCATCCACGACACACTACCAAATGTCATGCTGGTAATTAAACTTACTGACAAAATTGATTTAGCCCTGGACATCACATACATTCTTCCAAAACAGTTTTTCTAGTAACACAAACTAGCCAAACAATATAAAATATGTTTTGATATTAGAAAAATTGTATTCGACCACAATTAACAGCAATTTAGATGCAGTAGAACACGCCTAGCGGAGAGCGCAGGACACAGAAGGTGCTGACTAAACATCAGTTGACCCAGAAATGGAACCTGAATGAACAATATGTCCTACAAAAGAGTCCTTCTAGAAACACACATCCAAATTAGTCCATAATGGCCGCGTAAAATCTGGTTTCCCACTATGCCAGACTTCTCCTTTAACAACTAAAACCCGATTTTGCCACCATAAGGCTTAAAATCTTTCACAAATCCAGTGATTGTGCTATGCTATGGCAGAAAAAAAAACCACGGCCTTTGGAGTCAGACATACCTATTTCAAATTCCTTCTTCACTACTTACTGTGTGATTCTGGGCAAGTTACTTAACCTTTGTGAACCTTAGTTTCCTGATCTGTGAAATGGGGAGAACAATTCTAACCTCCTAAGACTGGCATGATGGTTACATGAAATGTGTGCAAAGCTCTTATAATATACTAGCACGTTACAGACTAGATATATGTTGCTTCTGTGCTCCTGTCACCTATAGGATCAATACTGTAAGGCCCTTCAGTATAGTATGCTCATATGCCTGCCATCTCCCTCTCTCTGATTATCATTTAAGGCCATCCTCCCACACTTACTCACTGCTCCTGAACTGCCATAATGAACTGCCACTTATCTGTTTATTGAATTTATTGGGGATGACAATGGTTAGTAAAATTACATAGATTTCAGGTGTACAATTCTGTATTACATCATCTATAAATGCCATTGTGTGTTCACCACCCAGAGTCAGTTCTCCTTCCATCACCATATATTTGATCCCCCTTACCCTCATCTCCTTCCCCCCTCCCCACTTACCCTCTGGTAACCACTAAACTGTTGTCTGCGTCTGAGTTTCTGTTTCTTTCTCTGTTTATCTTGTTCCTTTGTTGCTTTCAGTCTTATGTCCCACATGTGAGTGAACTCATAGGGTTCTCGACTTTTCCTGTCTCTTTCATGCCTCCCTCTGTTGGTTCACAATTCCTCTGCCTGGAAAGTTTTTCTGCTACCTTGGCATGAAGAAATCCCATTCTCCTCCTCCTCTTTTAAGACTATAGCAACTTTTAATTATTTCTTTGTGGAAGTTTTAAACACAGTTTTTATTTTCACGAAAGTTATACATCTACATAGTTTGCAGTCAAATCATTCTATAAATCCGGTTATGAAAACAGCACTTTTTAAATCCCACCCCCTATTTCCCAGTGCCCAGAGACATTTGCTTTCTTTTAGCTGATTAAAAAATATATATATTTACCCTCCATATTGAAACAAAATGCTAATGTTACTAGCTCTTATCTTATTTTTATTTGTTTTTGCTCCCCCCAGCTTTATTGAGATGTAGCTGACATATAACTGTGTAAGATTAAGGTGAACTTGTGTTGATTCGATACACTTATTTATATATTACAAAATGATTACCACTGTATCTTTAGCTAAAACCTCCATCCTGCTACACAGTTACCATTTCTTTTTTGTGGTGACGAAATTTATATCTACCCTCTTAGCGACCTTCAAGTATATGAAACACTGTTACTAGCTATAATCACCACGCTACACATTAGATCCCCAAACTTGTCAATCTCATAACTGGAAGTCTGTACCCTTTGACCAGTATTTCCTTATTTTCTCCACCCTTCAACCTGGTGCACACCACTCTGCTCATTTTTTCTGCAACTCCCATTCTTCTTGAGGTCAACTCTCTATCTAGTTTTTCACGACTCCATTCTCAGTGCACTCAGAGTACTTTCGATTCTTTGAGGATTTTTTTTTTAACTGCATTCTAATAGTTTTAACAGCTACTTCTCTCAAGAGAATTTCAGTTCCTTGAAAGCGGAGTAAGACCTTAAAAAACGTCTTCCTATTCTCAGCCTCTAAAACTGTACCTCCCATACAGTTAGTGCTTAACACATTTTGTTGGAACTGAAACACCATTTCTCTGATTTATTCAATTAGCAAACATGGTTTTTAAAGTGTGGACTACCTTGTACCGCGGAGACTATAATGTTAGCAGGAAAAAACAATCACTTTTCTAGGAAAGAATTACTGTGTTTCCTCGAAAATAAGCCCTAGCTGGACCATCAGTTCTAATGCGTCTTGTATTAATTTTTGCTCCAAAAGACACATTAGAGCTGATGGTCCAGCTAGGGCTTATTTTCGGGGAAACATGGTAGAAAGAGGCTTACAAATACTCATAAGTTTTGATCCAGGAATATTAGGTGTAAATTAACTATATTTAAGAAAAAGCCTGAAAGAGAAACCAGGATTTTTCGCCAGAAAAATCACAGTCTTATCTAAAGTGGCACAAAAATGAAATAACCTAGATGCCCAGAGATAAAGGAATGATTAAAAACTTTAGTGCAATGATCTGAGTGATAACTACATAGACAAAAATGTGAAATTCAGGAAATCGTTTTAATAACAGAAACGTTACTTGTGATTTCTTTCATGTCAAGTTTAAAATTATCACATGAAAGTTTATATACAATGCGATCTTAACTGCGTAATGTATTTTGTTTTAATAACCTCTCTCTAAATGAAAGGAAACTCCCTAACTTTGAAAGATGCACCGATATTACTCACATCTTCATCCTGAATTTTATAGAGAATAATTGCTGGGACTTAGAGTGGGCTGATAGCTAACAAAGAAGAAATGAACCTTTTTTAAGTGTTTAGGGAGATTCTCTAAAGCAGCACCTATACAAAAAAACCCACAACATCACTGGGTATGCCTTGGGTTCTGAATAAATGAACTACCTTAGAGGCACACAGATTGTTTTAAATCTGTCTTCTTCCATAAGACCCAAATAAATAACTGAACTGTGTTACTCCCAATTCTCAATCTATTCAAATATGTTTCTGAAAATTCCCTCCACCCCCACAAAAATGGACTCGTCAAATACACAAGGACAGCCTACAGACACTTTTGTGTAATTTAAATAGCAACTAGTCACCAAAGTCATGCAAAGGAAAGCTGTTGAAATTTTCATTCATCTACACAGGTGGGAAAACATTAGGCGAAGTACATATGAATAAAAAGCCCAGAGACTTTGAATTATTCTGGCAAAAATCGATACAACCACATAGATCTACACAGTCTCGTCAAAGTTCCTTCAGATTTTTCAAATGCCTCGTGATCAGTTATGAAATAAGGGAAAGGAAAGTGAAAATGGTCACGAATACCAATACTCTGAGGTAGGTAATGCCTTGCATATCATATGTTCTAAAATATACATACGCAAACAAATTATTTCGCTATTCTAGAGCAGGGGTTGGCCGGCTACTGCCCACAGGCCAAACTTACTTCCTGCCTGTTTCTGTATGGCTTGCAAGCAATGAATGCTTTTTACATTTATAAGTAGTTGAAAAAAAATTGAATGCATAATATTTTGTGACACAAAAATTGTATGAAATTCAAATTTTAGTGTCCGTAAGTCAAGTTTTATTGGAACACAGCCAAGGCCGGTCATTTCCATATTGCCTATGGCTGCTTCTGTACTACAATAGCAGACAGGAGTCCTTGTGACAGGGACTCGGGGGTCTGCAAAACTTAAAATATTTACTATCTGGCTCTTTGCAGAAAAAGTTTGCTGACCAGTGTTGTTCTTTTTTTAAATTTTTGATACAATTAACATACCATTCTATTAGATTGAGGTGTACAACATAATGGTTTCATATACAATTGTCCCTTGAACAAACGCTGCATTAGGGGCACTGACACCGCCTCCCCCAAGCCCTGTGCACAGTCAAAAATCCATATATAACTTCTGACTCCCCAAAAACTTTACTAATAGCCTACTGTTGACTGGAAGCCTTATTGTTAACAAAATCAGTCAATTAACACAAATTTTACGTGTTATATATATATTGTATGCTGTATTCTTACAATATAGTAAGCTAGAGAAAATAAAATGTTATTAAGAAAATCATGAGAATATACATTTACAATATTTAATTTTTAAAATCTGCTTATAAGTGTACTCACACAGTTCAAGCCTGTGTTATTCAAGGATCAATTGTATGTACATATTGCAAAAAAAGTTTGTAAAAAAAGTTTCCATTATGTAAGAAAGTTTGGTCAACATCCAACACCTTAAAGTGATAATCACTCACATCTAGTGTGTGATGAGAATTTTTAAGATCTACTCTTTTACCTTAGCAACTTTCAAACACACCATACAGCATTGTTATCTACAGTCACCATGCTGTACATGACACCCCCAGGACTTATCTATCTCATAGCTGGAAGTTTGTACCTTCCCACCTTCACTCACTTCACCCACTCCCCATCCCTCCACTCTGGCAACCACTCCTTGTTCTAGATGAATAAAAATGCACACTTGGGAGCGACACTGGCAATTTCCTAGTCCAGATCTCTCCTGAGGATATGGAGAAAGAACCAAAAAGAGACTGCCCGTGTGTGTATACAGCCAGTTCTCTGGATTTCTCATTCCTCTACGATCACAACATAACCAAGTCTCTTTGCAGTGACTGTTTCCACCCTTCTGGGGGTAAAATGTATACTGTGAATTCCACAAGGTGAAGCTGACTTGATAAGTTTATTCTGCCAAATGCCTCAATAGAATAATGATTTACCAGGACTGAAACAAGTATTCTTTTGTACAGTTAGCACAATACTACAGACAGGATCAAGGCATCCCCAGCAAAATTTATTTTTAAAATCTTCAAATTAAGTAAATAAAATATAAAAGCAACAGATATCTGCAGAAACTCAAAGCTAGTCAGTGTAAGAGAAAAAAAAAATCAGCCACTACAGAGCAACATGAAATTCAATCTCAATGGCCAAGTGATCGCTTTTCAAAATAACAGAGCGATCCAAATCAAATTCTCCAGTATCCCACCTTATACTTCCTTTTGGACTTCTGTAAAGATCTAATAATTGACCAAGATTTGTCCTATATAACTGACCTATTCGTAGTTACTGTGGGCTTTATAATGTTACTCCAATACATTTTAGGAATCTACCAAGTTACACATCCCAGCATTTTACAGACACACACACACACACACACACACACACACGCACACGCACACACACGCACACACACTCACACTCACACACACACACGCTCACACTCTCACTTCATCCTCATAATTTCTCTAGGAGATACATTCTGTTATTATCCCAATTCTACATACGAGAAATCTGAGGCAAAGAGGGATTAAACAATTCCCTCAAGATTATATACCTAGTAAGTGGCAGAGCCCGAAGTTGAAGTTCTGTGGTCTAAATGGTGCTCTTAACCATTGTGCTCTAGTGCCTTTCAGTACTAAGCAAAGGCAAGCTTTAGTTAATCAGCATTTCCAAGTACGGGAAATGCAAGCTGACCCTGGTAACCGAAATTCTTTTAAGCCTTTAATTTAACACACAGTTCTTTAGTGTCTGCTAAAGGCATAACAGTGCAATAACAAAGGAAAAGGATGGAAGGCAGGAGAGAAGCACAGCCCCTGCCCTCAGGGAGCTTTTCGTTTTGTAGGAAGGTTAAGGTAAGTACACAGAAGGATGTGTACACCGATGAGAGCCTCAGTCAGGTCATAACGCACTACAGAGTAGGAAGTAAAAACATTTGTAAAGGGGACAGGGCATGATGTATTCCTTGAGACACGTGACTGTAAATGAAAGGGATGATTTCCACTTTCTCAGTCACCAATGAGAAAAGACGATATTCTGGGCCAATGGAGGAAGGACTTGGGGGATTAAGGAGAACAGTTTGGAACTGCCGTTATGGGGTAAAAAGAGAGGATTAGAGTCAAATGGAAAGCTATCCGACTCCATTAGGAGCCTAAGGTTAGAGTTCTGGGACTGTGGATCCCATCAGGCGGACTGTGTGACTTTGGTCATTTTTGTGGGGCTTGGCATTGGAACAGAGTGACAGGAATAGCAGGGTGTCAGTGACAGAAGGCTAAAGGATGTGGGCTTGAGGAAAAGCGAGGAAATGCAAATTCTACAGTGTTAGACAGTGTGTGCTTGAAATGGTCAGTCAGGTCATGTGGCGAAGGCAGCGAGTGCGGAACTAAGAGGCTGGAAGAAAAGGGAGAGGACAAGGGCTAAGGGAGGCTGACGGGCAGGCAACAGAGGCAAGGATGGTTGTAGAGAAACAGGCACATGGCAAAGCCTGGGATCTCGGAGGTACCCGCATTTTATGTGGTGACAAAGTGTACATTATGATTGATTATGACTATAACTATGATTATTTTGTGCATGTGGGGGAGTTGAAAAGGAGAGAAAAACTCATGGTGATGGACTCCAGGCCAAGGAATTTTGAGGCCAAGCTGGAGAATGGGACTCATTTTCAATGGCGGACTCATCAACATTCACGCCCTATTTTCTACTAAATAAACATATTTATTTCTTAGGTTTTATATTGCTTTTGTGTTTTGGTAATTTTCTTCCTTGGAGGGTGTTTTTGTTTTGTTTCTTGTTTTGATCGAGGGTTATGTTTAGAAGGCAGTAGGGGAAGTCTGAGGAAAAGGGTCTGATTAGCATAAGGTGAAAATCAGATTTTAGTAGAGCAGTATTTTATTCTCTCTGGAGGAATGCAGATCGGAAAGAAATGGGTCTTTTTGTTCACAGAATGACATGCACACAAACATCTTGAACAATTTTTTCCCATATTTTCAAAGTAGATAATATAAAAATAATTGGTAATTCTTTTGAAAGGAGAATGAAGTGCTACTGTAAAAATGTGTTTAGTTATTTAAATGACATTGAATGTGCAAGTTACATAGACACACTGGGATATTTTTAACATGGTGCTATAAACACGAAGGCTTTTTCTTTGATTTTTAAAAAATATTTTTATAAAGTGTCATGGAGCTACACTGAATTATTCTTAATTATATACATGCTGTTTACTTACCATATTTATTTTAAATGGCCACAGTTTTCAGACATGAATACACGATGGTAAAAAAACAACAAAAAGAACCAGTATATCCAGATGTTGGGAGATGAGTGAACTATTTCTCTAGTGCAATCCACATATGTTTTGTAAGCCCATTAACTCTCCTTGGCCTCTGAAGAATACCAATAAGGACCCTTTCAAGAGTAATTTCCTCATAAATCCGGGAAGAATTAATATGCCTCAACATGTGTCCAAAAGAGCCCAATAAGCAGTCACTTTAGACCTCTGACCTAACATACGTAACATTCCCAAAATGTGTGTTTACACAATGAATGCAGACAAAATTCATCATACCCCTTTAGGACTTGTTTGGATGAAATTCTAAAGCTTCACTGGAAGGCATCCTCAGGGAATGTATAATAAATGAGGGACGGCACGATAACAAGAAAGAGAAAGTTGGTCTTAGAAGCAAAAGACCTGAGTCCCACTTATTTTCCATATGATTTTGGACGATACTCTTCAACCCCTTTGAGCCTCTATTTTCTGACCCGTACAACAGGAAAAATCCACCTGCCTTGCTGACCTTGCAGGGCGCTTATAAAAACACAAGTGAGTTGTGAAAACTCCTCGTTAATAGTGTCTGTGACATAAAAATCTTGAGTTGATGGTGTTAGAAATGTGGCTATAGGGAGACTGTGATTGGAAGCAGGGTGGGGTCACAACAGCTCCCGGACTCTTTCAAGATTCTGCGCATGAAGGTCATACTTAGAAAGCAAGGCACAATATACGGGATATGTTTTTCACAGAAATCTTTCCAAGAATGCATCTACTCCACAGCAGGGATACTTGTATCTATTAGGGTTCTATCAACTCTTCAAAATAATTATGGTTCACTTTAGACCCAAATTATTAGGGTGGTACAAAAGCAACTGTGATTTAGAAGGTTGAAAGCAATTGGAAAAACTGCAATTACTTTTACACCAATCTAATATATACTAGGAAATTTCTAGGTCCCTTTATTGTGATATCTGTGAAGATCTCCTGTCTTTTATTTGAAAAGAAGTGATTACCTCACATATGGAAAAATGATTTGAGGCCAGTACTATAGTGCTGCTCCAACTCCAAACACAAGTCCCTTTCACACTATGGAGCCAGGAACTGTTCTTCCTCTGTCTCATTTGCTGCCCCCTATGCTTCTTCCGCCACCTGGACAGGAACATTCGCAAGATCCTCTGCTCCTTTCCCTAAAACTCTTTGTCTTAATGCACTGCTTTTACATCAAGGCATTTGCTATTATACAGAAGGTGAGGATCCCCAAATCTCTATATCCAAGTCCCAACTTCTTACGTGGGGAAGTCTTCTCTTCTTCCAAACCAACTAATTCAATGCGTCCAACTGGGTGTCCCATGTCCTCATAAGCAACATAGCCAAACCGGAGCAACCACGTTCCCCTAGAAACCGGAATCTATTTCTGATTATCCTATCTTCCTCCCCTACAGTGTCACCATTGTTTCAGCTGTCACTGCTTAAACCCAGAGATCTTTTTACTCTTTATTGTTTTTATTAACCACATCTAGCTGGTCAGCAATTCTCATCAATTATTAGTTTTCAAAATGCCTTTCAGTACTGGCTTTGCCTTTCCACAGCAACTACCACTTCCCAGAAGCCTGCATCACCTAAAGGTTAGACAACTGCAACTGGCCTCCATGCTTACAATCTAGCTCATAAACATCTCCGGGAGCAAAACAATTTCTTCTTAGAACACTGATATCACCATGTTACTCTTTGATTCTACGAGTTAAAATTAAAACCTTCAATTACATTTGAAGTCCCAAAAGCTACCATAGGTTACAGAATGCAATTAGAAACTAATGAATATGACTAATATCCTGAACAGAAATCAAGACGTTTTTAGGACAGAACACATTAAAGTAATACAAATTAATAGGAGACTACAGTGCTACCCCAAATATAAAAAAAAAAACAACAACAAAAAAAAACAGTTGCAATCTCTGTGATGGACATAGAATGAGATTGCTTTTGTAAACTACATACGCCAGCCTTATTCTCTCTGGGAATTAAAAGTACACCAGTGCCCTTTTGGTAAACACGTGGATGGACTCTGCTATACATAGATGGACAATGGTACATTCGTGCTCCCTTACTGCTTCCTCTCTGTGCTGTGGGTTATATAAGCTATGACTTAAATCAATTATTTAAATATGCAAATCACATCTCATGCAGAGATCCCTCATTGATCTTGCAAAAACCAGCTCTCAGCTACATTTTTAGCATGACATACACAGAGCAACCTCAATTTTCCCAAGATAATCTTGTTTGATTGCATTTCTACAGTTTCCTCTCTGCAAACTGCAACTAGTGTCACCCCTTAATGAGGAGAAAGGTACAGTTATTTTAATTTTATTTGAGATTTTATTCATTTAGAGGGTAAAAGTTCTCTCTACTACTTTTCAGAAACAGAAAAACTATGTCTTATTTACATAACTGTAAACTGCTCATTTTCTTTTCTCTATTAGTAGATTATTGCTCCTTAATAAAGGGTATGATCTTAGAAAGAAAAAAGTGAACATACAATAATGAGGAATACTAGAACAACAAGCGAAGTTGGGAAGCACTTTCTTTTTTCTTTGTCTCACCGTGCATCAACAAACTTTATTTTTTGCATGGATTTCATCCTCACAAAAATCATTTTTTTCAAATTTACCAACAAAAATCTAGCATATGATCCCAATCATTTTAGGACTCGTGACCTCATATTATTTGAATTCAAAAGTTTAAGTAGTAGGCAGGAAAAAGGCCCTTTTCTTCCAAGATTTGCTCCATGTACCTGCAGAATTTTTTTTTAAATATAAATTTAACAGCAAGAGTTAATAATATAAATAATTTAAGGATTTAAATATTTGCCGAGGAACAAGTTGGACTTTTAAAAACTGGAGCTAAATGTTGCAGATTTATTTAATTATGCCTTATATTCACTAACCTGAATGTAATAGATGGATTTGACTTTCTGGTTATTGCCTCTTTTTAAGTGATCGAAAGAATCTTGTTCTTTTGCTTTAGTATTCACTATCACATGCAACTTTAACTTTCTAAGAGTAGAAAGAAACTAAGACCTGTTCGAAATAAGTCTTTAAAAAATTTCCTCCTAGTTACAGTCAACCTGATGAAATCCTTTGAAATCAGTCTATCAGGGAAATTACATTCCTGCCACCTTCTTGAAGATAAGGGGTACTTTTTGTACTTCTCACTGGGGCTGGCATGGTGCATGGTGCATAGGAAGACTAAAAAATACTGGGTGAAATGAACAAACCATCCAACCATTAATGCGCTGAGAATAAGCCATACCAAGTCCTAAATAACAAATGGACACAATGGGGAAATACCCTTATGTTATCAAATATTATGTTGCATATAATGCGTCGATGATTTTGCAAGTCCTATAATGTACTTCAGTGCCATAAATAGCCATGTATTTTGTTAAAGTTGATCACAATAGGTGAATAAATAAATGTGATGTAAATGTTAATATTAACATATTACTTTCTATATTTGATGGCACACTTTAACACATTAAATTTGACTATTGGAATGAATATATATGTATACATGTATACATATATATATGTACACACACACATACACACACATATATAGCTAAAAAGTGTATACACATTTTAAGGAAGGAAAAAACTATTCGAACTGTAATAATATATACAGATAACAAAAGATGAATACAACTCATGTTTGTACATTTTTTGGCATCCGGTATATTTCTATTGACTACGTCCTCGAGGGAATTTTGAATATAAATGAAATCATCAAACCATTTGAAATGGCCAATTTTATAGTCAATATATCCACGTCAAGATATAGATGATATGATAAGATCTGATTCCATCCTAAGAAGCAGAATTTGATTTCATTGATCACTTGAATATTTACATTACATGTTTGTAAACATATATTCAATCTTCACCCTTCAGAAACAATTCCTGGCATGTTTCTAACTATATTATGTGATTACTAACACGAAGTTTATTTTTATAATGTTACATTTTATCAACTATTTTCTAATTTACAGTGAAAAGGACGATACATTGATAACACCAATAGACTTAGAAGCCTTTCTTCAATCATTTTATTATCATTATTATTATTATCATTACTATTATTATTGTTTCAGGTGTACAAAACAACATAGTGATTAGACATTTACACCTCTCACAAAGTGAAAACCCCAATAAGTCTACTACCCATCTGACACCATACATAGCTATTACAAAACCATTGACTTTATTCCCTGTACTATACTTTACATTCCATGACTATGTATTTATTTTAATCATATTGACATTCTATGTTATTTTATATTAGTTGAAGGTGTACAGTGTAGTGGTTTGACATTTACATAATTTATGAAGTGTGCCCCCACCCCACATTAAGTCTACTACCCATCTGGCACAATATATAGTTTTCACAACATTATTGACTATATTCCCCATACTGTACTAAATATCCCCTTAGTATGTTGTAACTACCGATTTCTACTTCCTAATCCATTCACCTTTCTAACCCATCCCCCCAAACCCCTCCCCTCTAGCAACCATCAGTTTGTTCTCTCAGAATCCATGAATGTATTTCTGTTTTGCCTGTTTTCTGTTCTTTAGACTCCACATATAAGTTACGTCTTATGGTATTTGTCTTTCTCAGTCTGACTTACTTCACTTAGCATAATACCACTACATAGGTCCATCCATGTTTTTGCAAATGGTACAATTTCATTTTTGTTTAATGGCAGAGTGATACTACAACGTATATATGTATTAATACCACATCTTCTTTATCTAATAGTCTATTAATGCACATTTCGGTTGTTTCCATATCTTGGCTGTTGTGAATAGCGCCGCAGTAAACATAGGGGTGCATATATCTTTTCAAATTTGTGTTTTGGATTCCTTTGGATAAATATCCAGGAGTGGAATTGCTGAGTCATAAGGCAGTTCTATTGTTAATTTTTTGAGGAACCTCCATACTGTTTTCCACAGTGGCTGTACCAATCTGCAATCCCACCAACAACAAGCGTTTCCTTTTCTCCGCGTCCACGCCAGCAATTGTTGTTAGTTAATTTATTGATGATAGCCATTCTGCCAGGTGTGAAGTGATTATCTCAATGTGGTTTTTATTTGCAATTCTCTGACAATTAGTGATGTTCAGCATCTTTTCTTACATCTGTTGGCCAACTGCATATCTTCTTTGGAGAAATGTCTATTCAGGTCCTCTGCCCATTTTTTAAACTGGATTGTTTGTTTACTTGATGTTGAGTTCTATGAGTTTTTCATAAATTTTGGATATTAACCAGGTATCAGATAAACACATTATTAAGGGTAATGTCTGAGAGTTTACTTCCTACATTTTCTTCTAGGAGTTTTAGGGCTTCAGGTCTTACATTTAAGTCTTTAATATATTTTGAGTTTATTCTCGCACATGGCAGAAGAAGGTGGTCCAGCTTCATTTTTGTTTTTCACATGTACCTGTGCAGTTTTCCTAGCACAATTTACTGACTAGATTATCTGTACCCCATTGTATAATCTTGCTTCCTTTGTCATAGATTAAGTGACCATATAGGTGTGGATTTATTTCTAGGCTCTCCATTCTGTTCCATTGATCCATGTGTCTGTTTTTATGCTGATACCATCCTGTTTTGATTACTATGGGCTTCTGGTATAATTTGATATCAGGTAGCATGATAGGTCCAGCTTTGTTACTTTTTCTCAGGATTGGGGTCTTTTATGGTTCCATGTAAATTCTAGGATTCTTTGCTCTAGTTCTGTGAAACAATGCCATTAGTATATTGATAGGGATTGCACTGAATCTATATATTGTTTTGGGTGCTATAGACATTTTAACTGAATTAATTTTTCCCATCCATGACTTACAGGCTTCCATTTATTTGTATGTTCCTTAATTTCTCTCCTCAGTGTCTTATAATTTTCGCAGTACAGATCTTTTACTTCCTTGGTTAAATTTATTCCTATGTATTTTATTATTTTTTGATGCAACCATAAATGGGATCGTATTCTTAATTTCTCTAATAGTTATTGGTGTATAAAAATGCAACCTATTTCTGAATATTAATTTTATGTCCTGCTACTTTACTAACTTCATTTATCAGTTTTAATAGTTTCTTTGGGAATTATTGGGATTCTATGTACTATCATGTTATCTGTAATGATGACAATTTTAATTCCTCTTTCCCTATTTAGATGCGTTCTCTTTCTTTTTCTTTGATTGCCGTGGCTAGGACTTCCAGTACTACGCTGAATAAAAGCGGTGAAAGTGGACATCCTCGTCTTGTTCCTGATCTTAAGGAGAATGCTTTTAGCTTTTCCCCACTGAGTATGATATTAACGGTGGATTTGTCGTATTTGGCCTTTATTATGTAGAAGAAGTGTTTTCCCTCTATTCCCACTTTGCTGAGGTTATTATTATTATTACCATAAATGGATGCTGGATTTTGTCAAACACTTTTTCTGCATCTACCGATTCGACCATATGATTTCTTATTTTTCATTTCGATAATGTGGTGTCTCATGTTAATTGATTTGGTGATCCCCTATAAGTAATTAGTTGTCTTTCTCTTGCTGCTTTTAGGATTTGCTTTGTCTTTAACCTTTGCCATTTTAATTATGATGTGTCTTTATGTGGACCTGTTTGGATTCATCTAGTTTGGGACTTTCTGTACTTACTTCGCTTGTATGTCTATGTCCTTTGCCAGGTTGCAGAAGTTTTCAATTCTTATTTCTTCAAATAGGTTCTCAGTGCCTTACTGTCCTCTCCCTTCCTTCCACTACTCTTGTTGTGAAAGTTGTTATGGTTGATGTCATACCAAAGGTCCCTTAAACTTTAATCTTCTTTTTTGTTTTTTTTTGTTTTTTCTTTTTTCCTTTCTGTTGTTCTGATTGGATGTTCTCTGCTACCTTGTCTTCGAAATTGCGGATTCAGTCCTCTGCTTCATCTAATGTACTGTTGATTCCTTCTAGTGTATTCTTTTCAGTGATTGAATTCTTTATTTCTGACTGGTCCTTTTTTATGATTTCTATGTCCTTCTTTATGCTTACTATCTGTGTGTGAAGTTCTCACTAAGTTCCTTATGCATTATTGTAACCAGTGTTTTAAACTCTGTCTCTGGGAGGCTTGTTGCCTTCATTTCATTTAGTTCTTTTTCTAGAGGTTTCTCCTTTTATTTGTGACATGTTTCTTCGTTAACTCATTCTGGGTGCCTTTCTGTGTTTGCTTCTCCGTATTAGGTAGATCTCCTATGTCTCTCGGTCTTTTCCCAGGGGCCTTACTTATTATGCATCCCATGTGGCCCAGTGGCGCAATCTCCCTGTGCGTGTCACCAGGAGTGTCCCTTTTGTGTGTTGTGTGTAAGTCCCCTGTTGTGGTTGAGCCTTGATTGCTTTGGTGTGTCAGTGGGTGTGACTGACTCGCAGGCTGACTGGCTGTGAGGACTGGCTACACCCACAGTTTATGAGCTGCTGTGGGGGGGAAGGGGGGGCTGACGTATCAGAGGGGATTCACCCCAGTGCACTCATGTGCCTGTTGGCACCACCCTTTGGTTGTGCCACCTGTGGGGCTAACCAAGTCGTGCTCTGATGAGGTCTGAAGCCGTCCTCTCGGTGTGCTGTTTCTGGTGTCTTTTGGGAGTAGCTGCCATGAAGGCCATTTTTAGCCTTGCCTATGACTGTCCTGCGACTACCTGGTAGGAGCCACAAAGCTATATGTGTTTGGGTGCTGTCTGTACTGGACCTGGAAGCATGTGTGGGTGGCTTCACTGTGAAGCGAGGCCAGCTGTCACGAGTATTGGGCCTAGTGCAGCTTAGCAAAAGGTCCAGGGCCCCTCGAGGCCTGTTCTCCCCTGTCAGCTACCCATAAGGCTCGGTCGTTGAAAGAGCCTCCTGAGGTGCACAGAACCAGCTGTAATCACCATGCGTTAACAGGGTACACAGCAATGCAGCAAGTAGCTGGGTGGGGCGCAGTGCTAGGGAGTCAGGAGTTGTAGTTGAAGTCACAAGTGGTTTTCACAAGCTTAATGTAGACTCAGTTCTGGTACCAGTGCCTGGCCTGTGACCTCTTTGCAAAATGCCCTGAGAACACCTCCGCTGTCCACCACTCTCCTCGGGCCCTCAGATCCGACAAGGTCTGCCCAAAAGAGGCTGCAGCTCAAGTTGTGAGTGACTGCCCACTCCCAGTTCCCCAGGCCACCTGGGGCTGTGCCATGCTGTTAAAGGCTGCTGCAGGTTGTGGGACTGGGCCAGCCACCCAGGAACGGAGAGTGCCTGGGGTGATGCAGCACTAGCTGGGCGGGGTGGGGTCTCATGGCATCACCAAAGTGGTGCGCATGCACGGCTTTCACCAGGTCAATGTGGTCTCAGGTTTGGCCGTCTGGGGGAGGGTTCAACATAGAAAAGATGGCACGGTCCTGTGTGCTACACGCGAGGCAGGCTCCACGCAGGGACAATGGAGGCTCTCCTTCCAGCCCTTGTCCCGAGACCACAGAATTCAGCCCTATCCTGTATGTCTCTGGCACCTCTCTAGTTGCCGTCCCTTCACCGGAGCCTAGGTGGGTATTTGCAAGTGAGAGTCTATTCGTAGGCCCTTTGAGAGGGCGTCTGGGTTTCCAGCTGCCTTTTTTCTCACCAGGATGGATGGACAGAGTCCTCGTTGATTTTCACTACCAGATATTGTGGGAACTCCCTCTCCCTGAACAGGACCCTCCCTCTTAAAGGGGAACCTTTGCCACCATGGTGTCTCTCCTGGTGTTCAACCACTACCTGTGGGTTTGGGGTCAGCACACTTCAGATCTCCCTCCTCCCAGTCTCACTATGGCCTCTTCTTTATATCTTTAGCCATAATGGTTCTGCTCAGCTAGTCTTCAGGTGACTCAAGGTTGGCTGTTTTATAATTCAACTGTAATTCTTATGCAATCCTGGCAGGCAGCAGGCATAGCGTTTACCTAATCCGCCATCTTGGACCATCTCCTCTGAGCCATTCTTTTACTCCGTCATTAAACATGGGTAAATATTCTAAGATTGGTACCATAATTACACTTTTAGTTCTTCTTTCTCTTAGTTCCTAGAAAATTTATAATCTTCGCTGAACCATCTAAGCTTTTGAGTCTCTTTTATTGCTCT
This sequence comes from Rhinolophus hipposideros, assembly GCF_964194185.1. NCBI lineage: Eukaryota > Metazoa > Chordata > Mammalia > Chiroptera > Rhinolophidae > Rhinolophus > Rhinolophus hipposideros. Next base: position 60,653,704 of record NC_138046.1, read on the forward strand.
CTAAGTGTTTGTTATCTGTAAATCCTATCTCTTCAACAAGAATGTAAGTTACTCTAGAACAGAAGCATCACATTTGTCTCACAGGATCTACTATTTAGGCCATACTGGAAGCCCTATTTATCCTAATGTTAGAATTGTGATTGCCAACACAATTATGCTCAGATCACCATTAGATTCTCCTTTGCAAATAGTATGCATGCTATTGTTAATATAATATTCACAATAGATAGAAACAAGACAGATGTCTTCAGTTTTTTTTTTTTCTTTGCTTGTTTGTTTTTTATACCTTAACTGGGTAAAATGAAAACAGCCTATGTGAGTTGAGTTTGTCTTGGGGGGAAAAAAGAATCTTCAAGGTACAAACACATAATGGCCCATTTTTACACTGCAGAAAGGAAGAAAAATGATGGACTAAGAATATGAAGTTAACATTTTCTAGTAAACATGAGTGAACAAGGTCAATTAATCAGAGTTAAGTTAAAGTAGGTGTTCATAAGACATGACGTACATCTTAAATATTTTAACTGAAAAATTATAAATAATATTCATTTGCCAATCTTTCTGATGTAGAACTAAGATATTCTATTTGAGTTAGGATCCACTGATTGGCTCTCTGCCGAGGCATGTTTGCATATAACCAACTCACAAAATATAGTCTCTAAACCATCTCTAGATTGGTTTCTAGATTGACATTTCTAGAACTTAAATACATTCATGAAGCAATCTGAGTAAAGAAAGTTTTTGGAATTGTTTTTTCTCTTTTAAGTGTGCTTACCCACACCTAACTAGATAACACATTTAAAATGATTTTATCAAGCATTTCCAAAGTATTCAACATAGTTTTCACAAAAAATGGCATATACTTTTTTAAAACACTATTTCTTGGTTCACATAGTATTTAATTGAAGGACATAACTGTATTGAGTATAACTGACATGTACAGGGGGCTTGGCGAATAAGCACAACAGACCCATGGTAACCAAGATCTCAGATATTAAGACCAGAAGTGCCAGGGTGTACTTGAGAATAGCCTACTAGCTGCAAACAATCAGAGTGCCCTGGGCATCAGTCAACACCTTATATCCAGTGAAGGTGATTTTTCAGGCAACTTGGTTACGCAGAAGTAACGAGAATTTCTATCATAAATGTGAGAGAATGACAGAAAGCCCAAAAAGAGATGTGTCCTTTATGAACCCCTCACTGAGATCATTTTTAATTCTTAGAACATTCAAATAGTTTAATTTGGAATTCTAAAAGAAACATCTTTCTAAAAGAATGACTCATGTAAGAATTAAGATGCCACTGATGTTCGAGTTCATCTAATCTTAGAAAACTCTATTCCTCTGTCAAACATATACTGAAAAACTGGGAGAGAACACTGCACATTTCCCTTAAAAGACATGCTAGTTCATCTAGAAATAATTTAGTGCATTCATGGAAACATACCAAAACTCAAGGAGGTGAAAGCAACACACAGACAAAGCAAGTCTGTTTAATAATCTTCCCCTCAAAAATGAAGGAGAAAATGATTTGTTGTTAGATTTGCACACAATTAGAGAGAAGTAGGATCATTAGTGGTAGGAAGTGGCTTATTGATGAGCCTTATTGTTCTCAGTCCATAAATGAAACCATTTTGCTCCTAATGACCATAATTCCGTCCTTAATCTCCACAGTGCTAAATTACAGTTAGATATGTAATCTCAATTTTTCCCTTAGTTTACTAAATCATTAAAAGATTAAGGAGACACTAAGTGACCTAATGACAGTTCAAGAATGACCGTATCATCATTTTACAATGTGCTGATTAGCAAGACTGGCATTTGTCACTACAGTCTAACTCAAAACCTTGAAATGTTGAAAACTGGTGTTTTTAAAAACTGACAACTAACTATTAAGGTAACAGTACAATCCAAACAAATTAAACGCCATCATGTTTTTATAGTTACTAAAAGAATAACTTGATCAGGAAATGAGTACATGCTATCCCATTTGACATTGAAGACTCATCTATCCTTGCGGGTAAAAACCCCGAAAAAAAAACCTTCAGAAATATGAAACTGCTGCTTACTAAATTGCTAAAGCTGAACTTCTTCCAGGCATACTTATACGACCCTACAGAGCAAACTACTAAACCACAAGTAGTTAAGTGTTGGCATAATGTTGTTCGTAAGTACTACAAAACTACTACTTTAATGCAGTAGAAACGTGGGTTTTACTACATCTTAGGGAAAGTTTATTAAATATCAATTACCCTATGTGTTTTCATTATTAGAAAATGAACAGTAAAAATTGGAGAAGGTAGTATGAAAGGTATCAAAAATGGTATTTCCAATTTGACCTATATTAAATAATATTGGCAGAATATATAATCAAATAAAAAACGTATCAGAAAATAAATGTGACATTAACAGTGTTTGAACTTAAAACAATCAAGCCATGGTGACTATAATGATATGAATCACTCTACCATTTTCTACCCAAAAGGGTGGTGGTGGTGTGTGTGTGTGGGGGGGGGGGGGCGCTAAAATATTCTGTAAAAAGCTCATATAAATTGATTTGAATCACTCCTATATGAGAAAATAAGAAAAACACTAATAAGTGGGCTGACACTTAGGGAAGGAGAATAGGAAATGAATCTATATTTAGCAAGAGGACACTGAGATAAACCATCCAGAAATCAGAGTAAAAGACTAAAGCACATGTATAAATTTAAAATTTAAAATAGTAAACATAAAAGGAGAAAAACTCACTTGGACTCAGAACTAAGGAAAACTCAAGGGCCAGAGCAAAACTATGATCGTTTTGTACTTTAACAAAAGGAAACTCACAAAACAAAGTATAATCTTCCCACAATTCACTCAGAATTCATGGGTCTCATGATACTAACAACACTGTTTTATTTTAAGCTTGTACATGCATCCAGACTGATGTTATGACATTCAGACCTTTATTTAAAATTTACTCTACAATATTATATATGCTGATGTGAATTTAGGAGAAATGCAAGATTAATTCATATTTAATATGTGTTCTTATGATTAAAAATCAACTTTAATTTCTAAGTATTTGGGTTCCTCTACTTTCGTCGGAACCATATTGTCATTCATGAGCACATGTTCTTCTATTCAATAACGTAGAGTGTCATTTTCCAAGTACCAAAATACACAACAAAATGAAGAAACAAGCCTGATGTGGTTAGACGCTTCTCAAAAATTATGTTTGCTTCAGTGTAATACTATGAGATTTGCTACAGAAATGTAAAGAACCCTTTGATACTGTTGGAATAACTTCATCTAAATAGAAATTCTTTGGTACAAAGCCCAATTCAATTTTCATCTCAGCTCAAAAAACTAAGCACTTTTAGATTAAAGACAGATACGTAATAGCAATCATTTGTGTGCTTTATAGAGTCAGTTCACTACAATCTCAAAACTGTCTCAGAAAGGAAAAAGGAAGGGAAGCAAAATCATTTTGTTAAATTGTGGGAGAAGTTTAATACTATTCCTTTGGATAAAATTTTGAGCAAATAAATTCCAGTCACCTCCATAAGAATTAATTCCTTTATTTTAAAACACAATGCACGTTAGTTAGCTGCCTCTCCGTTGCATGAAATATTTTTGTGTATAGCAGAGTTACCTCTCAGTAGACGTATTAGCAAAAGCAGTTTTGGTTAATAAATTACATATCAACCAACACTCTCAGAGCACTTCAATGGAGAAAAAACTCAACACCTGTGCAAACAGGATTTTTAATTGAGCTGGACTCTCTGAAGATTTTGAAAATTGTATTTCGTCTTTATTTAGCTGCAAGACGAAATGTACATGCGCACGGTTTATAATTTACCATTTATTCTACCTAAACTCAACATAAGGAATAAAAAATATATAGATGAGGCTGAACTATACCAAATTGATATTTTATAGTTCAAAAACGGTTGTGCATCCGCAATTACACATGGTTTGACCTAATACAATATGTTTTTGCTTCACCCATGCCATATGGCTGAAAACTTCAAGTCAATGCACTGTGCATATCCGCTAAGGGCACTTTAGTCAATGGAAATGGCAGTAACATTTGCAGTGGATACATTTTTACAGAAAAATAAGACTTTAGTCAAGGACCTATTTCAACTTAAATTGGGCCATTTCCTTTTCTTTTTTAATGGCAGCCTGAATTTCAACTACAGAGACAAGCAAATGCTCACATGAGTCCTACAACTGGATGTAACACATGAAAACAAAATCCACTGAACTGTTTTTAACAGTATTTGCGCTTGCTCTATAAATAGGTTGGTTCACAAAGGTATTTATGATGATGTGTGCTAATATCAGGGTTATTACATGATCAATTATTATTTATAGTGGTGTGTATATACACATAATATCATCGTCAGGATCATCAGAGTTGTTACACGCATTAATTATTCACCTGTAGACCCAGGGCAGTGAACACGTTTTTTTTTTTTCCCTCCACACATTAGATTAATTACAATACACACAAAAGTACGTTTTAAACAACATTTAGACAATGCTAAGGCAAAGAATGCTTTCATAGCAACTGCAATAGGGGCAGCTATGTGGTGACAGCAAACGAGTAAGGTTTGAGGCCACAAGCCACAAAGGAGAGTTTTGAAACAGGCAGATACTGGCACAGCTTGTTAACACATCTACCTCTCTGTAGCCATGCCAACAGTGCCACGGTGCGCCTCTCTTCCCAGCTACCATCTGCTCCCACTTCATCCCCATTGTATTGTGCTCCCTCCTGCCCCTACCCGTGATGTCATTCGGCTGGACCTCTGCTATCCATGTGGTGGGGGAACAGAAGTGTTCGTTTATCAGTAAACCTACATCTTCAGGTTATTGCTCTATTTGCTCTCCTCAAGAACCAAGTTAAATAATGACATTAAAGGTCATCTGAGATTTTTTTTTTTCCTTCTAGAATTTGTTGAGCACTCATAAGGTCATCCTGAAAAAGAGGGCTTGTCAGAATGCAGCTTATGTGCACTGAGGATTTTTAAAAACAGAACTTTTATTCCTCTGGATGGGAAGTACAAAAGTGCCAGAATCCTAGGAATGAGGCCTGAACTGAACCACTTTAAACACAGGATAACAAAGGAAATAACGTTTTGACAGAAGGTGAGTTACATCTGAGTAGGAGGAAAATGCATTATACAACAAATGTTGCTTGACAATAAATATAGGTGAAATTTTCTACACCCTGTGTTTATTCTGCAAACAATCTCAAAATATAAACTGTCCCCCCATCCTACCATGAAAGGAATATATTCCTGTGAATTTATTGAATACCACTATGATTTTGCATGCCTGTTGAAAGACCTATTTTCAGTTTTAACTTGTCCTTGTCAATCTTCTAAGTGGTCTATAATTCTCAACAATGAGTATTTTGCAGATGGTAAATCTAATCATTCTGACATCTATAAAAGATATTAGTCGGTGAGCAAGATGAAAAATGATGGTGCAGAAATATAAAAAGTCTATCTCAGGATGACAACGAGGCTACAACTATGGGTAAGCATATATCTTCACCATGGTAGCTTCTCTGTAGAGCTCTACTTCCATTTACGCATTACTGATATTCCTTGAATAAAAAACCTAGATAACCAGTATATGTATATACGTTCATATTTCTTCAATTGATTTCATTACTATTTTAGCTCTGAATCCCTAAGGAAAAAAAACGTGGCTCTAAGATGCAATTTTAAAAAATGACAACAGCAGCACTTACAAAACCTCTCAGATTGCGAGAATATTTTTCCTTTTCAATCTTTACTTTTCAAACTTTCTAAAGTATCATGGAAGAAAACTTGTTTCCCCCTTTTATGTATGTTTTTTTCCCCAAACACGAACAAAAATGCATTCCAACATTTACTTTGATATGCCCACAAGCGAACTATTTACATTTAATATCCCCATATAGTATATTCTATAAAAAAAGACAGTCAAATAGTGTAATATACTTACGTATGCTTATTTTCTATCATAGAAAACACTAAAATATTAAAATGGTTTTAAATTTTACTCTTTATAAATAATGACATACCCTTTCTCCATGACTTGCAAAACACAGGAAATATTTTTTCACGCATAACCTAGCTTGTACCAGTCTGTTAATTCCATACATGCAAAACATATTCATCGTACACTCAGCATATTACACAAAGATTTAATAATTTCTCTGAAGACTCTGTACCAGAAGTCTATATTTGGAAAGGGCCTAAGATATCCTATTCTTTCTTTAATAAATAACATTTTTTAAAGTATGAGTTATAGTCTTCATTCCATAAATAAGGAAATTTATTAAAATATATATTGGGTTTGATTTTTGTTTTTCTTGTATTGGCAGGCAGTATTTGATTTATTTCCTGCCTGGTCACAATGGTAATGTTTACAAAGCCAGTAAAATATATGTACATGTGAGGCACCTCAACAACAACTGAGGTCATTAGTGTAACTTATTATGTGTGCATTTTATATTGTTCCCCTCAAAACGGAGCTCCAATATAATCTCACATGAAAAGCCTGTCTTAACTCCGCAAAACAGAAATGACGAGTTCTGTCCTCTGCATTCCAAGAGCACACTTTAGCTCTAATTTTTCAGAAATCCTAAATTTTCTGAAAGTGTGCAATGTTGTTGAATTAAAAGCAACAAAAAGAAGTATGAATTAACACCTACGTGAAATTGCGAGCAAATATTTGATTAGTTAGGCAAAGCATAAAACGATACGAAACTATCTCCTTCACTCAGGGTGGGGGCACAACAGTGGTGTTCCGGAAAATGGGGTGAGTTGATAGCAGAGCTGAATTAGTCAGCAGACACAGAGCAGAACAGCTTCGGAACGTGACCAGGAAGGTGGCAGGGTAAACGCCCAGGAGAAGCCCGGGTACAAGTGTCTGTTCTTTTTTCATAACGCAACAGGTGAGCTTCCAAAGCAGGGGGCAAAGGAATTTAGTAGGTGTTAGAGTTTCTATGACAGTGACAAACTATCTCATCCATGTGGCCTGAAGAAACAAGATGCATGCGAAGTAAGATGACACACTATACCACGGTTTTTAACGTCCGGATCCTCTGTACTGATAAACGTTTAAGCGTGGCACAGCAGAGGCGATGGGCTCCGCTCTGGTTCTGTCTAATGCAGCTCTGAAGACCTGCATCAAATATATTTCTCCTTCTATTTAACTGCTGTCCTTTCCCAGCCTGTTGGACGTTCACACACACTATAGTATAAATCTTCTATTGCTAAATGGATTAACATTCTTAAACTCCATTCCATACATACTCATTAAGTGCTTATTCTGTGAGAGAAACACTGTGTTACATATGGCAGAAGTCTCTGTTTCACATATCCCCACTCCCCTCTTTCTGAATTTCGATTCTCGTAGCTGAGACTAGGCAATCAAACGTTGATTCAAGGCAGAGAAATCATGAGCACCACAAGAGAATTCCAAGAAAATGCTTGATGGTTCAGAGGAGGACACCAATACCTCCAGTGGGGGTACTGCCACTGAAAAGAAAGCACTCGGGGTGGGGATCAAAGGATGGGTATGTTTTATTTATCACATTCAATTCTTCTGTCAGGGTCACACACATATCTGCCTAATTCTTCCTCTGTTCTCTTAAACATGTATTGCTTTCTTAAGAAAATTTGTAGCATGAGCTAACAATTTCATCTATAACCCATATATGACACTCCTCTGGATACACATTATAAAGTACCTTTCATCAGTCAACATCATTTTAAAAGAGGTTTCCTAGAGCGTAGAATGGTAGCGACCAGGGGCTGGGCGGCGGGAGAATTGAGGAAATGTGGGTCAAAGGGTACAAAATTCCAATGAGGGAAAACGAGTAAGTCCTGGGGATCTAATGCACAGCATTGCGATTACAGTTAACAACACTCTGTTGTACACCTGAAAACTGAGAAGAGAGTCGATCTGAAATGTACTCACTACGAAAAAGAAAGGATAATTATGTGATGGGATGGAGGTGTTATCCAATACTGGGTGACGATCAGATTGCAACACAGAAGTGGATTAAATCAACGGACTGTATACCTAAAACTTACACAATGTTACATGTCAATCATATCGCCACAAAGCTGAAAACAAGAGTAAAAAAATAAGAGGTTTCCCACAGAAGATTCATTAATCGAGGCCTCCTGCTATCCGTACTGGGATAATGGCATGCCTCGCTAAGAAACACTATACGTACATAATGTCTCTCAAGTAAATCTACCAGCTCTTGTACTGATCCAGCTGCAAGTTACAAATTCTGTCAACAGATGGGACCAGTGAATAAGTCTGTGACACTACCAGAAAGGGGTACATCGCTCCGTGAAGAACAGAAAATAGTGTAACTTTGGTCTCAAGTTTAGATTGTGCACTGATTTTGTGCATCCATTCCATACTTACACCTTCAGAGGACAAAGCATTTTAAAGTGTGTACGCTATAAAGGAAAATAAACTACAATTTTTCCTCACTGTCCACCGGATATATGTGTTCTATACAAGCATATGAATCCTATATGTACACGTATGGGTGTCTGCACAGACTTTCTCCCACTATGGGAAGGTAACAAACTTAGAAAGCAGAGGGGAGCAGTGTTTAATAGCACAAACAAGCAACCAAACCCATTATTTCTGTAACAGACTATGGGAGGTTCACACACCACCTCGCGGTCCCTTACTGTGCGATCTCATAGCTGGAAGGGCACAGGAAGGCCCACTGGATAAGTGACAGAAGACTCAGTGGAGGATTTCTCTCCTCAGCCTTCACCCTCAACGGCGACATGCTCATGGTGAGCTAAGGACTTGATTCCCACTTCTCTTTTCCACAGACATTGATATGATTCACGTCACAGAGAAACCCACGGTTAGAACTCAAAATGAACAGTTTTTGAGACAACTGGAACCTATTTCCCTCTTAGTGTGCATGAACGTTTCATATCACTGTTAGTAACAGGGAATTCTTGCATGACCAGGGAAGAAAAATCTCCTCATTGTGAAATGTTGACCCAACTCAGTAATAGGCTTCTAAAGCAACCCACTGCTAAGATTCAAGGAAACAAAACCACCTAATATCCAAGAAAACTACATTACAAGGGTCCTGAGAGGAAGAACAATGGGCCCCTGGCTTTCAGAAGGGGACAGATTTAATGAGATCATTCTATTTCCTTTATGCAAGTTGTTATTAAAAACAAAACAAAAAATAAACCTATTCATCCAGACTGCATCCTATCTAGACACTGAATATTGGAGATTTGTTTCTAAGCAAGAGACAAAGGATGAAACCAACTCCATCATTTTCATCACTGGAATCTCAAAAATTTGATCAAGGTTAAGCATGAGTGATCTAAGCTGTGCTTATTATTATAGAAAGAAACGTAAATTAGAAAAACACAAACCCAATACCCAAGTTTACAATATGCATTTTACAACTTAGGATATTTTCCTAAGAAAGAAGTTTCTAGGAAAATCATAAATATGAAAGACATTACAATTGTAACACCACACATGCGTGTACACACACACGCGCACACACACACACACACACAACTTTTGTTCTCACTTCCCACTGAAAATGTGTTATATTCAGATTCCACAATTAATATAGTAGTTTGGCCAGTGGAATGCTACAAGTCTGGCCTTTTACTTATCAAGTAGCATAGATTTTATTCCACGCTCCTACAATGAGCTATTCTCTAGTCTATGGACGTTAGATCCTTTCATGACTCCATTTCTCTGCACAAGCAATTCTCAGCCCGTATACTCCTTCCTTGTTATTGGGTAATCTTTTACTTGTCTTCTGAGATCAAGATCAAAAGCCTGCCGCTCCGTAAAGCTTTCTTGGACTTTAACAGGCAGAGTTGGTTGTTTCTGCTATTCCACTATACCGCACAGTACTGACTTTGGTATTGGCACACGAGTTAACATGCTGTGCTATAAATTACTTGCTTAGCTATCTGCTTCTCTTACTACAGTGTGGGGTGCTGGGTGGCAGGTGCTACAATGCATTTATCTTTGTATCCGCAAGGTGTCTGATATATAGATGTTTAATAGCCACTAATTGAATGAATTAGTAACAATGAAAATAAAACTACTTTAACAAAGTGATTCTCTACAGTAAACTAAGAGTACATCTGCATAGTGCCTAAGTACATTCAGCAATTTACTAATATTGAATATAGTTAACAGTTATTGGAAACATTTTTTAAAGATGCGAACCAATATTTGCTGCATGGTAGCATCTGATAATGCGAAGGAAAAGGGTAAAACATGGCATATTAAGAGTAGTTAGATGTCCGGTGAAACTAACAGCAATTTGATAGGAATTGAAAGAACTGGCTTTAGCTCTTAGTCTTGATGATATTAACACTTCAGTGCCAAACAGTGTGCATATTTTAGCATTTCAACGAAAATGCATTCTTAACCTAGAGAGCAAGTGAAAACAGAAGCATTTTAAGAGAATATTATGAGTAGCATAGAAAGGGGTAAAACATAAGAAGAAGGGGAAAAACTTTTTGTCCTTTGGAGAAATCAAAACGTGATCCACGTTTTCAACTGAAGCTAGAGCCTGAAATATGTCTATTATTTTATTATTTTAACACATTTTCATTTCCTATCTTAGTAATTAGTCTCAGGTTGCCTTGTTAAAGTGCCCATGCTCCAAGAAGAAAAACATGTGCAATTCCTTTTTCTATAGTGAAGGCAATTTCTACAGAGAACAGAACATCGATCTATTATCAGAATTTCATGTGAATTCCAAATTTTTAAAATTCTAAACATCAACCCTAACCACATTTGCTACATATTTCAACCATTCCTGTATAGCATACACACAAACTTAACCATAATAATGGTTGTATAATGTTGAAAATACCCAAACCTTTCTTTCAACTATTTAACCAATGACTTCTTAATTAGAAATTTTAAAAGTTACATGATATAATAAATCAGATGTTCCTGTGCATGCAGTCATAGACAAAGCATTTGTTATCTCATTTAATTTCAGCAACAACCTCAATGAAGCAAACGTGACAATGACAGGAATTTTATACAAGTTGACTTACATTGGGAGAAGTCATAAACATGCGTAACATGACACAACTAGTCACCCTCAGAGCAAGAACTCAAGGTCAGGTCCAGGACTCTAAATCCTGTGGACACACCCCTAACCCACCCACCTAACAAACAGTGCTTTCATCATTAGTAACCCCAATTGGGGGGGGGAGATGCATATTATTTAATAACACAGAGTTTATGTTTATTTCATTTTAATGATAAAGGGAAAATAGGACCTTGATTTAGGCTACCTTAAAATTAAAATTAATCTGGTAAAAATAGCTTAGACTATTTAAGACAAAACCGAAATCAGGTCTCCCTAGCCATGCAGCTAATGATTTAAGCAAAAACCCAAGCCGAATATTCTAACATACCTTTTTCTGAATAACCTATAAGGTGGAGACTCAAGATCATCATTATTGTAATACATGCCCTGAAATAACAGACTGCTAACTTTTGTTAAATACTTGTCACACTGCCCACTCGTCTTCTGATAGTTTTATCTGGATACAAGGACAAGTTTTCAAAATTCTAAATTTGATTAAGTAGCAAACTGAGTTTAGGCAGTGAAAAGCTTCCAATCCAAAGCACTTCAGGCCATGGCACACAATATGCCAGACGACACAACTTACTCACACAGTGTTAGATGGCAGAGCAACTCTCTAATATGCTGTGGAAAGACACAGGAAAGACAGACAGCAGAGTGTTACAGACCCTGGTGTCAGTGGAATGGTACACGGGGGTGGAATTCCTATGTTCTGAGTATGCAGTATGTTAGTGGCTGGGTGGCAGGACGCGAGACTCGGGAAGGAAAGTTCAGTTGCAGGTGGTGATACCAACCCTAAGGGAAGCTTCCAAAAATTGCACCCAATGGCCAGCACGACCCAGGGCTGGCCAACATTTTAATTCCTTGCTCGCAAAATGTTTTCAATTGGGTCTACCGAAGAAGTCAAGTCCCTCCCTACCTCTCCCCTGTAACAACCGATGACCATGCCCGATTCTACAATGGAAAATACAGGGGCAATACAATTGATACAAGGTTCTTTTGTTTCGTTTTGTTTTTGTACACATCTGTTCCATCAGGTAATGTAAACCACCACTGAGATATCCTTTTACAGAAAATGGATAGAATATCACCCATCCCTCAACTCATGTAACCGAAAAAATGAAAACATTACTTTTTAAATGGGGCTAGGGGGAGGTCAGTAGTATCTCATTTAATTAAACAAATATGTTCTGTCTGTCCAAACAAGGCAAAATGGGATTAAAATAAAATAATACCCAATAATGCATTAGTTTGCAGACTCACTCTTTATGCTGATCTCCTTTATGTCTGATTTTAATCTCTCCACCCCCATGGGCCTATTTTTAACAAAACAATGTTTCAGTGTGTCAAAGATAAAGTGCCCTGTGCATTGATCTCACTGTCTTGTCCATTTGCTTTGCCAACAGGGACAGAACAAAATTTTAAGATAAGAGCGCTTCATAACAAGTCCAGCCCAAAGTAGTTCTTGGCCTCATCAGAGTTTAATGAGACATTCAATCTAAGAAATAAATTAAATGACATTTTGGGATCATGCTTAATGAAGCGCGTATCTCCAGAAGCTCTAGATTGCAATAGTGTTCTTCTAATCTGTGGAGAATGGGGCAGGAGAATGTCATCAATCATTTGGGACAAAATGGCACTCTGTGGAATAGAAACCGTTGAACCTCAGTAGCTCCTGGTCTCCGTCATGGCCCTGAACTGGTTTCTTTTTATGTCAGTACCATAAAATAGTTTGCACGTGTCCATGTTAATTCCGTAAGTCCGTGTCTCGTATCTGTCATAACCACATAAAAACAGACAGTGTTTGTGAAACTCCAGAACGAACAAAGCCAGGACAAATATAATGTTGGAAAAGTAAACGGGAAAACAGTGAACTTTTCCTATAAAAGAACTGAAAGTAAATTAAGTCTGGCATGTCTAAAAGACATACTAGGAGCTATACTAGTTAAGAAGACATTTCAGTTCAAATCATATAGAAAAGAAGATAATACATGTTCCTAACAATAGGATACAGTTAGCCTGTGATAACAGTTCTGATACACGTATAAACTCAATTGGCATCTATAATTCCAAATCAACAAGTGATTTCACTTAAAAATTAAGTGAGAATAAATTTAAAGGATATCACTATTTGCAAATACAAGTATACTAAATCACAGTGAAAATTCCCTGTAAAATTTTTGAAAATTACAATCATGACTGTAATGAAACAGAAAATGGGAAAACATTTACAGCAAACACATGTTAGATAAAGAATTCATAAGAAATAAAGAGCAAAACACTTTGCCCAATAAATGGACAAAGCACAAAAGAACTGATAAAGTTAATTTAAAAAAATGGGAAGATACTCTCATTCATAATTATAGGAATTTAAATTATAACAAAACAGATTACCACTGCATATTTACTGGCACACTTTTTAAAAAGTCTTGTATTTATTTTTACATTTATACTGAATTTGTGTATTCATTTCTTTTCATGACCAGCTGTTTCAATCCCTCTCTGAAAGTAGCAATAATACAAAAAAAATAGAAGGAATAATATAAAACAAAATAGATAAAAACTACTCTTTTGAGGTTGTGGTGAAACTCTTACTTATTTATTCCTGATGATTGTGCACACTGATACAGTCTTCCTAGAAGACAAATTTTCCAGAAAATTCAAGGGCAAAAAAGTGTATACAGATCTTGGCACCACTAAAGGGAATAATCAAATCAAAGAAAGGTTTATTTGTTTGTTTGTTTGTTTAATTATTTAAAGGGAGAAATTTTAAAGGTATTTTTAATAGTGAAAGGCTAGAGGTTTTTGCGTCCTGTAACACAACATTGATTTGATGAAGTTTGGCACAGCAAGTTGAGTCAAGATTACAGAATAAATACAAATAATTATGAAGAAAACATAGCAGCACAGAAGGAATGTCATGCTTTAAAATATTAAGTATAATAAATGCAAATAAAGACCACAAAATTCTATAAACTGCCTATGGACAAAGACTGGAAAAAAATTGAAAAATGGAGACAAAAATAACTGATCAAGGTCTTAGATTCCTGAGAGGGAGGATATTAAAAACATCCTTTCGTTTCCCTAACGTTGCTCAAATCATATATATAAAATAAAAATTAAAATAACGCAAAGGCTTACATAATAGTCCACTTAATTCTGGGCCAACAGAATGAGCATCCTACTCAAAAGATACTTTTTGTAAGAACATTCGTTAGACGATTTTGCTATCTTTCAACACTCAGAAATTCAGCACATTCCGCCCTAAATATATATTGCCACAGAAAACAAACTATTCTGCACATTTAACTCATACAGAATTGTGTCGCATTCCCTTTTTGGCAAAAGTAGCAAAGAGAGAAAAAGCCACCGTTATCTAATAGTAGCTAGTGTATTAATTTTTTTTTCTTTTTTTTTTTTTTGCTACTGTATTAATTTGATCCAAACCAATCTGAAAACAGACTGAAACAAATTAAGCAAATTAAATTGCATCTGGAAGTAAAATTTGTTCTTACAATCTAAATCACAGAACTGGTCGACTCCTTGATTTAATGTGCTGAAGGCAGGTGAATATATAATCAACAAAAATAAATGAGTTTCTATTGTCTTCTTGAGCCTGATTATGTTTTTGAAAACAAGGACCATGCGTTGTTGAGTATTATATTCTTATCATTTATTACAGCGTTGGTCACCCAGTAAATTCTAGATGGATGGAAGGACATGAAGTCTATTTCGAGAGAGAGACACCAGAATTTTTTCATTTCCGTGATGATTTACCCTGGTGTCAAACTTCTTCCTTTTACCAATGAAAACAAGAATTTCAGTAGGAAAATCACCGCTGCATACGGCTTAGACTATGAAATATATGGGTAATGGTTGATAACTGACACTTACTGAGAAAGTATTATCTTTGTGTCACTCTTGGAAGTTTATTAATAAAATACTGAGCAGAAGATAAGACAAATCTTACCATCTCACTTTGATACATGAAGGAAATAGTGGTCAAATACTGGCTGTCACACTTCCTAGCTTTGTAACTTTGGGCATGTTCTCACTTTTCTCATCGTTTCTCATCTATAAAATGGGATGATTAATGGTTCTAAACCTCATAAGGTTGTTGTAAGGATTAAATAGATTCACATAAAGTTCTTAGAATAGCTCTGATATTTACTACAAGCTCAGTAAATGTGAGCAGTTATCATCACTGCCATTCTTGCTATTATTGTTACAAACTTTCCACAGACAATCTTAAAAGATGCCCAAAAGTGCTTTCTGAATGAGTAGCTTTCAACCAAGTTGGGTTTATATTATGTTTATAATGTTAAAGTATTTCATCTGACCTCTCTAGGCATTGTTATATGGTATCTATGCTATATGACTAATACTGTTTTTACTAAATTTGTATTTTCGTTAAGTGATTAAAATTAAATATGCAAATATCCAATTTAGCTATTAATTTGGTCAAAAACAACAATAAAGATACTACGAGCACAATAAAGGATTGGTTAAGAGCAGTGCCAAAATTCAAGAAAATGACAGGTGGTTTGATTCGAGGTCCAAGAGACTGACAGTGGCGAATACCAGGAGACAATGAGGAGATAACTGGAGGTCACTGAGAGATACTGGGATTAGAAGGAGGGAAATGCCAACAGTCAAAACACAGAGCATGTTTAGAAAACAGTCAAGGTAACCGGAAACAGAGACACACAGAAACAGTGTCAGAAGCCATGAAAATAACTCTGCAAAATGATATCATTCCTGCCAAGGAGGCTTTCAATGTCACAAGCACACATCTCACCGAGTATGCCTTATCCATAGCATCTTAAAAGCACTGCCTTACCCTTGAAAAGTACAACCATCTTCATATTTTGGTCAAACATGCTATCTTAAAGTCATTCATCTTTAAAAATTTGTTTTAACATAATCTCAGCAGAGCTTAAAATGGGTCAACTGCTAAACGAATATATTTAATTATTGCTCTGCATCAGGGTAGGTATGACAAAGACACATGAATATTACAAAATGACCATATGAATATATACATTATACATGTCTCTATACATTTTTTAATGTATGATCCAAGTCTTTCAATGTGCCTACTTAAAAAAGATTTTATGATGCAAGTATCCATTTTCCCTCTTAAACTCAACAGGGAATACAAAACAGCATTTTAGGACTCCACGATAGGTATATTCACAATCATTCCAATATTTAAATAGGTTGGTCTTTTTTAATGTTTCATTTCCAGTAGTCCAGAAAAAGCAGATTTGAAGGATGCTGAATAAAAAGGTATATATACCTTCATTAAATTTGGTCTAGCTCTTTGAAAAGTAGGTAACCTTTAAAAACTATTTAAGTCAAGAAAGGAAATGTAATAGATCATATATTCAGATTTCTTAATGGCTGAAAATGTTTCAAATAATCATTTCCATAGAAATCAGAGTAAAAGCCAAAGCATTAGTTGCTATTAATATCAACATGGTTTCCTTCCCTAGCCCCCCACCTACCTCCCCCCCCCCAGCCCTGGTTCGAATCAGACCCAGAAACAGTGGTTGGCATTCAAAGGTCCCAGTTTCGGTGCTGAAAAGACTAACATTTCACAAGAACTAAAACATTCTGGGAGATAACAAAGAAGGAAAAATAGACATTGATTCAATGAAGGGGCAAGGAGCATGATAGGAAGGAAGAAATGTCCCTAGAACAAGCTTTCTATAAACGTTTGCATGGGTGACTGGAATGCAGAAATATGCCACTGGAAAATATTACTATATGTTACAAATACACATCTATATACATAGAACATATGTGTACGTACATGTACATATATACATACATTCCACATATATGTATGGAACAAGAGCCAGTTAAATTATGTATCATGATAAATCAAGTTATTTTATAAGCCCTGTGTTATCACTTTTTGCACTGATTTATATATATATATACACACATATACGTATATATACATACCCACATGCACACATAAATTTAATCCTCAATAAACAACCTTATGCAGTGATTGTTTGGAACAAGGATGGAGAAGCATTATATGGAGAGATTGCAAAAATACAATGAGGAAAAAACTCAGTGGGCACTGCCTTCTCATGTGTCTGAAACACGCTGACGACAAGGCTCTCCCCCTCCCTCCTGCCATCCACCCCCATGCCACCCTCCCAAGCCACTTTATTCTCTGCTTGTTAATTCCTCTTTCTACACTGACTTACCCCTCACCTTTAATATTTTGACCACAGCTCAGACGCCCACCTCGTACCAGGGGTGCCAAAAAAATGTATACAAGTGGACACTTTGGTTAACCTTGCTCAAGCAGTAGTTCGCCGTAATCAGAAGTGTCTGGACGCTGATGGTCACCACTTCGAGCACCTCTTGTAATTGCAGAAGTCAAACGTGACTTGTATTCATCTTTTGTTATCGGTATATATTGAGTATTACAATTGTAACAGTTTTTCCTGTCTTAAAATGTATATACATTTTTTTGGGTGTGTGTGTGCGTGTGCGCGCGCGCGGCTGTGTGTGTGTGTGTGTGTGTGTGTGTGTGTGTGTGTGTGTTTGTTTTCTTTTTTTTCCTACCTCACTGATTTGACCATTATGCTTCTGGTAAAACACAGCATCCTTAGATTTCTTATATGTCTATCTCTCTAGAGTCATCCAATGAGTTTTTTTTTTTTTCTCAAACAATGAGATGAGTTTCTCAACATTCATGACACGTGCACCAGAACCATTTACTCCCATTGTCTTTTGAAGGAAACAAATGGTGTTCAGCTGACTCTCATGAATCTGACAGTCTCTCACTCTGACTTCTATAAAGCTCTCTAAGTGACACAAACATAACTGTCTTGCTTCAGAATACTGAAGAGTTGTTTCTTTTCTATTTATTTTAATTCAACTAGAAATATACAAGGCTTGGGAAATACACAAAAGAATTAAAATAACTGGTTTTGAAAGAACCTCGTGAAATGGCATTAGCAAATATCTTAGTCCTTGACCGTGAACTTGGTTGTGGTTAAGATAAAAAATATGACCTGATTGCCTAAAAGTCAACCTACGGAAAATGCTGAATGAAGGGTAGCAATCATTAAGTGAAAGCTACTAATTCTTTTGTAACTTGTATATATAAATATCACTTTCTCCTGCCCCTGGTAAACAAAAGAAAGTCATCAATACTAAGTGAGGCATCTTAAATGTATTTTAAAATGTAGAGAGATCTCATTTTCTACTACGGAATTCTCTTGAAAAGAAAATTGGCTAATTAAACTTCTTACATATCAAATCAATTGGTAGATACCTAAAGAAAGTTTACAAGTATCACTTACCCTGTAACCTTATAAGACATGAATAATCACCCAAATGTTTCTCCCTTTTATAGATATAGATTACTCTAATTAGAAGTAGTCTTAAAATTCGGCATATATACAAATTTAAGCACATACATTTGGTGGGTATTAGGAAGTTTTAAGGAAATAGGAAAGAAAACAGTAATGTGTAATTGGAGCAGGAAAATTAAATGGCAGGTAAAGAGAAGTCTATTTCTTGTGGGGCTGCTCCTAGCTCTTTTACTCACTATATCCACATGCTACCTCTATTTCCTCTCATGTGCCAGAAGAAAAATGCATACTCCGTAATTCATAAGTGTATAGTGAGGACAAATTCTATTTCCCATGTGATGAGTTGTGAATTACATGTAAGATTCTCTGCACATCCACATACATATGTATATACACATATAGACACAAATCCTAAATTAGAGAATATACTTCATAACCGCCATGAGAAATGCTAACCTAAAAAGTTTCTTCAATCCTGATGTGATCCATCCAACCGCCTCATAATCCAGTAATAGAATAATGGAGTTATTCATTATCATCAATGGAATGGTTCAAATATTTTATTAAGAACTTTTTTTGGTTTGCGTTTTCTGAAAGAAAGTCTGCTGTGCACCAGTTTCAAGAACATATCCTCAACACAGGAATCGCCTTTTGAATAAATATACAGTGATAACTCGCCCATTTTCTATATTTTAATCTTGAGAGAAGTTGCCGGCAAAGAGAACATTGAACATTATCTATCCCTTTTTCTGCAGCAGACTTCCAGAACTGGCTCATAACTGAAGCATATCATGTTATTTCCTTCTTGGTATCTCTTCTACTTCTCTGTTTATTAACATTTGATGACAAATCTCTCGTTATTAGTGTTGTGAGTTTCACACCACCAGAACCGTATTTTATCTCAAAAAATTTCTGTTAGCATCTGATGATACCCTAATACCTACAAATGTTCTGTTATATCCTGCTTAGCTTCAAAACAGATAGGAAGGAAGTAACAGAACTGAACGAAGGTAGAACATAATACTGAAAAATCCCCCTTTTTATCGTTCTTTTTCTCTGTGCACTGCAATATAACAAAACTACGCACACAAGCCCACACATACATGTGGGCGTATGTGTGCAGATTTTTCTATGATTATATGTATGACTATAACTCCAATTCTGAGTTTCAGATCCAGGGATAAGCTACCAAGCTTTGCTATCCTGTGCAACTGTCACCATGTATTGCAGGTGACTAACAGTTTCTTAAGACATCACTGGCTTATTCTTTCATATGTTTTATCCCATAGTTTTAAATTAAGTGTAATCAAATCCTGCCACGATTGCTTTGTTTTTCAAAATAAAACTTCAAAAAAAAATAATGGCATATCAAATAACTTTTATTTACATGTGCTTTTTTGTTTGCCTGTAAGTTAACCATTCAGCTATCAATAAAGGTTCTTCTGCTTATAAACACACAATCATGTTTACCACTGCCCCATGGACACCTAGTCCTTGTTTTAGAATACAGTATATTAGTGTCCCTTCTATTTCATTAATATGTAGAACATACAATTTCAACACCAAGACTTTGCAAGATGGTAGGATGGTGTGGGCTATCGTAGGGCTTATACTACTTTATATTTACCAGCAATCTATCTGCTTTTAATCATTTCCCAATATACCAATGAGACTATTCAATGGCAATATCCAAAACACACCTCAAGAGACTATGTTGCACTTGTTACACTTTAATAATAAAGTAGAAACTTATGACACCCACAATTTATGAACTGTTTTAAAGATATCTGGATGCTATATATGTTTTAACTATTTCCCAGGGTATACCACTTGCTCTTTAATTTTTATACCCTTTTTAAATTTCAGAATTGACTGATACATATCTAGCAGAATGGTTTCCTATAGGCGCAGTGTCAGACAAGGGTGCACGTTACCTCCCTATTTGCTTCCTCTGCACAGAGAGCATACTATACCAAAACAATTAGCTAGACTTGGAAGAAAGAAGTGAAAACTAGTGGAAGATCAATAACTTAAGATACGCAAATGACACTATCTTACAGAAAGTAGCGATGATTTGAAAAGACTTCTGATAAAAGTGAAAGAAGAAAGTGCCAAAGCAGGGCTGTATTTGAATATCAAGAAGACAGAATCATGACTACAGAAGAAATAAACAACTTTAACACAGACAAGGAAGACATGACAATTGTTAAACCTTTCGCTTACCTTGGTTTAGTCATCAATTCCAATGACGACTGCAGCTAAGAGATCAAGAGAAGGCTGGGACTCGGAAGGGCGGCAATGGAAGACTTAAGACAGATCGTCATGAGCAAAGATGTGTCATTAGTGACCAAGACTAAGCTTATCCACGCCCTCACGTTCCCAAGGACTGTGTATGGACGTGAAAAGTTGGACAGTGAAAAGGCTGATAGGGAAACAGAGGATTCATTTGAATATGGTGTTGAAAGAGAGCTGTAGGGACATCTTGGACCGCCAGAAAGATGAGCAAGTGGGTTCTAGAACAAATGAAGCCTGAAACACGGATGGAGGCAAAAATGAGGAAACTGAAGCTATCCTACTTTGGGCCTATCATGAGACGGCAGGGTTACTTGGGAAAGACAATCATGCTGGGAAAAACAGATGGCAGCAGGAAAAGAGGAAGACCGTATGAGATGGACTGACTCCATAAAAGATGTCATTGGCATGCGTCTACAGAAGCTGAGCAGAGCTTATGGGGATAGGACACTGTGGATGTCACTCATTCATAGAACTGCCGGGAGGTGGAGCCAATCCAATGGCATGTAAACACGTAACACATATTTAGCAAACTTTACTGTGTTTTATTCCCTAAATTTCATGCTTAGCAAGCCCCACCCTACCCTAAGATCAGACCACAGTCACATATGATTTGCTCTCTTTCCATTTTAAATTTATTTTACTAACTTTGCTTTTTAATCTACGCTATATAGAAAGAATTTATTTTAGGATATGGTGTGAGGTTGGGACCTAAACTACCCCCAGCTTAAAACCAATTATCACAGAAGTAGTAAGTCATTCATCCTTGGGGAAGTCAGCTATAAAGTGTGGGAAGCACTTCTTAATTTTGATGGATCTAATATACAAATGTGCTTTTATTTATTTATTTATTTACTTATTTATTTATTTTAAATTTATTGGGGTGACATTTGTTAGTAAAATTACATAGATTTCAGGTGTACAATTCTGTATTACATCATCTATAAATCCCATTGTGTGTTCACCTCCCAGAATCAGTTCTCCTTCCATCGCCATATATTGGATCCCCCTTACCTTCATCTACAAATGTGCTTTTAAACCTGAACACAGAATCTTTCTCCTACTTACGTAATTAATATGCTACTATTCAGTGTTAAGCTATAAAATGGGCTCCTTTAATCACATTTGAGTCTACAATTTTATACTTAATTCAGGTTCAAATTCTAGAACAATAGTATTTATTCTCTTCCCTTAACTCTCATTATGGTGATTAAGGTTAAGTTATCCCAGAAGGAGGAACCACTAAAACAAATTCTTCGATTGGAAAACATTTCTCGGATGTTAAAATGGGAATGGAGTAAATGACTAACAATGGTGTCACTTGCAGGGAGAGAAGAGGGAAGACATATTTTAAGAATAATGTGCCAAGACAAACGCTAGCAGGGAGCTGAGACATGGAACACATCGAGACTTGGAATCATATGACCTGAGGTTCTAATCCTGACTCTGCCACTTACTAGCTAGTTGTGTAGTTTTGGGCACATTGCTTTAGCTATCTGAGTTGCAGTTACATCATCCATAAAACGGGGATAACAGCACCTAGGCCCTCAGCATTACAAAGAAAAAAAGTCTGATGATGTATGTAAAACATACACTAACACCCCCACCCCAAGAAATCAACACGTTTAGGACATAAAGTATTACACAAATACCTATAAATTATTATGATCATAACAAACTTACTTATAGACCAGGAATTCGAACCCATTATACATGGATTTAAGTTCTCCACCTGGCTTGATATACTAATTCCAGCAGAGAAAACAAACTGACTAGGCATTTCCTTGGGTCCGATAATAATTTTGGAGATGCTAAATCCTGCTTGATAAACAGCAAAATAAAACAAATGAATGTAACATATAACTAATTGCATTATACCAGTACTCATTCCACTCAACTCATCAGCATAAACTTCACCAGAAAAGGAAACAGCGGTTCCAGCTATTTCCAGAGGCCGCCAAAGAGAATGTAATCAATGTCTCTTAAACAAGACCAATGGGGAAACAACTTAGTTCCAGTACAACGGCGATAAAAGCCTTTCATTTTTGACAAGTGCATCCTTAATTCCCTTTAATAAAGTAAGAGACAAGTCAAAAATTAAAAAGTCCTTGACTAACAATAGTGTAATGTAGGTAACCAAATGCAGCATCATCATATCAAAATAGAGGAAGTATGAATCTGGTAAAAGAAGAAAAATAAAAGCGAGAAAGTTAAGGCTCGTTTAGCTATATAAATGTGTGATTTAGGGAAAAGAGCAGGTAACTGATTACTTTATTCAGAGCTCTGGACTAGGAAAATGGATACTTTGGTTCTACTTTCAATTCCACGATATCCTGGTACTGAATCTTGCACAACTCTTGACTTCTCTAGGCTTTACTTTTCTCAACTGTGAAATAAGGAGATTATACTAGATTATTTGTTCCCAAGTGTTAGGAATCCAGAAAGCATGCCCCCCCAAAAGGGGGGGATGGGACTAACTTTCTACACTGCCAAATTAGGCTATTATTTTGAAAGGAAGACCCTTACCATTTATTGTCATCACTCTGTATCTCATAAACGTAGGGTATTTAATCTTGAAAATGGTAGAAAGGAAATAATCTCAGAGCAGTTCTTTCTATTGAACATGTTTAGCTTAACTTTCTGAGTGAGAGCGTCTGTGTGTGTGTGTGTGTGTGCGTGTGTGTGTGTGTGTGTATCATTTAACTACAGACTGGTCAAAATGTCACAGATTGACACTGGTCCATTGACCAGTGTTCTAGAACCAGTGGAGCATTGGAGCCTAAGGGCACCACCTCTAGCTCTTACATTTCATGACTCAACTATTTTTTTTTGCATACTTTTTAGTTTACAAAATTGGTATATGCATGTATAAAAAACATGTATTAGTGTTGGGGTTTGGGGTGAGGATGGAGAGCAGGTCTACTCTTTTGAAAAAAGTACGTATTTTCCATTGTGCCCAGGCAGAGTCTGGCAGGGTTACATCTTTTTTTGCATGTGGCTATTTTCACATAAGGTTCATTGGAAAAACTAATCTTTTTAGTTGTTTTCATTGTTTCCTTTTGAGATAATGAGGGTAGATTCATCCTCATCTTTTCGTCACTGATTTGGAGGGTAACTAAGCTCGTGTCACTATCCCGTCACTTTTTTCTCCTCTTCCTTAATCCACCTAAGGTATAATTATCGATTGACGATATTATGAAAATAGAAAGTTGAGAGGCCTCCAAAGTTACTAAAAAGTGTCTTCTTTGTGTTACATTTGGGATCATATAAACATAGAACACTATGAATGAATAGTAGGCTCCTTTAGGGCTATTATTCTCCATACTTAGTAAAGTAACTGAACTATTGGGCTAATTAATACAAATGTAAATATAGTTACACTTTGAACAGCCCACGGTCTATACAACCTTCTTTCATAATTTTACTGTGGTAAGAGCACTTAACATGAGATCTACTCCCTTAACGAAATTTTTAAGTGTACAATACATTATTCTTGATTACAGATACAATGTTCTGCAGAGCTCTAGAACTTACTCCTCTTGCTTAACCAACTCCCTATTTACCCCACCCCCAGCAAGCACCATTGCACATTTTGATTCTATGAATTTGACTATTTTAGATACCTCAAATAAGTGGAATCACGCAGGTTTTTTTTTCCTTTGTGTCACTGTATGATGCAGCAATCCCACTTCGGGGTACTCATCCAAAAGAATTAAAATCAGGATCCAAAGAGCTATCTGCTCTCCCATGTTCACCGAAGCACTATTCACTACAGCCAAGTTATGGAAATAACCGAATGTCCACTGACAGATGAATAGATTAAAAAAATGTGATATATACATACAATGGAATACTATCCAGCGTTTAAAAAGGACATTTTTACCATATGCAACAACATGGATGAAACCTGAGGACATTGTGCTAAGTGACACAAGCCCGTCTGTAGCCCTCTTTTGTCTTGCTGAGAGCAGGGAAGGACCCTAGTCTGTACTCCTCAACCCTGCTTTCCTGTCAACATACAAAGTGCTTTCTCAGTACCTAACCTGGCTGGGATTTTGAAAGGAAGAACTTCACTCAAATTGCTTGAAGGAATGAATCCAACAAACATGTAACTTGGTATCTCTACGTATGGGAGCCAACTCCACTTAGCATGAGAAAGAGGGGACTAGCATACAAAACATTAGGGAGAAAAAAGAAAAGGACTTTGGGGGACTAGGACCGAAACCATTGCCTTTGGACTTCAGATAATGGAGTGGGGTGAGGACTAGAAGTGATTCATATTCTAGATTACAGCGCACCCAGCTCCTTCAGCTCGCCTTTGATTGTCACTCTCTTGCGAAGGAGAATCCCCGGTGAGGCTCACCCTCCCTCCCCCCATCCACTTGAAACTGAAAAAATTCTGTATGTTACACAACACAAAGGTGAGACTCTCCTGGTAGTATTAGGGTACTTGTTTTTGAATTCCCACCAGTCTACTGAAACGAAAGAAGGTCCATACTAAAACAGTGAAAGCGTTTTCCCAATCAGGGCTAGCACAACAGCTGGAAATCACAAATCTCTCCATGCGGTCTAGTGATGACTACACCAACGGAACTAAAAGCCTTAAGATATGGGTGCTCTGGAGACCAGTACATTCATCAGACACAAAGACTGAGCTACAAATATCGTGAATGGCCACGGAATTTGGTTGGAAAACACAGCACATCAACAGCAGCAGTTAAGCCACTGACTAGAAACCAAGGGGTTAAATTCTAATTCTGTGTCTGCTACTTCCCTGTTATTTAGGATTGGTAAGCCACTTTGAAACTGTCTGTGTGAAACAGGCAGTTTCTAACAGGACTGGAGTTTTTCTCCTGGACCAAACACCCATGCACAGGGCACACAACTAAACAAGCCAAGAAAAAGTGCTCAGAATTTGAGTAGGCAGCCTTTCCTGCCCACATGTTGAGGATCTCTGCCTCTGCTTTTAGACTAAGAACTCTGCAATCATTACACCTGCCTAGTTAAGCATCTCTCAAGGGCCCTGCCTGACACAGACAGGAAACAGACTGCATGCCAGCTTTAAAGGTTACATTTGCGAACACTAAATCCTACTCACTTCTTGTTTTTTCCTTTTTTCTTTTTGGCTAGGTGAAGAGAAGAATTTTTCGTTTTCTCTTATTTATTTTTTCTTCTTTTGGCTGAGGCTTTATTTTGCCTTTTTCCACAGCTGGGGTTGGCAATTTTCAAAGAGTCAAAAGATTTTATTTATATAGTAATGGCAATGGGTAGTTTTAAATATCATTTATAATTCATTATCCATATTCCTGAGGTAAACCTTGGGATATACAGTTTTTATCCTATCTAGCCATTACTTAACATTGGGGGAGGGGGGAGGGAGGGAAATGGAGAGGGGAGAAGGGTGGGGGAGAGACTGGGAGGCAGGGAGGGAGGAGACGAAGAGGGAGAGGGAGAGTACGCCAGCACTCTAAAGATCCTGACAAAAGTAAGATTTTCAGAGCCCATCTCTTTTGTATCTTGTTTCTCAGAGCCTTCTTTCTGGTTAATATGACCCATGGGGCCACATCTTTCTTCCATTCTTCCAAATACTACTGCTACAAGACCTCTGGTCAACCCCAGTTATTCATTACTCTGGGCTCAGATATGACTTTTTATTAGTCAACCTTTCTCTTGACTTTCTTTCCTCAACAGTCAGGATAATGTCTTCATTCATCTCTTGAACTTGCTTATACACCTGAATTATGTACCCAGCTTTTCTCTTTCTAGATCTCCCTAGTTTGAAATTACTGTGCACCCCTTTCTTCCTCCTTATTTTCAGCTAACATCGCTGTGTTGGCGCTGTAAAGGAAAGGTAATCTCGCCAGCTCCCCTGGCTGTTATTTACCTTTTTCATGTGTTAGCATTCCACTGGCAACCTGTCTAGCCCATGCTCATATATATCGATGGAATTCAAAATTGGATTACTAGGGAATGTAAATGATGGTGGAAGTTTCAAAGGAAGAAACACAAAAATGCAAAAGCTACAATCATTTCACACCCCTCTAGAGACAATGCTTTCCATGTTGCATGAGGAGGCATAAATGTGCTTCTATTACCATAATAAAATGTTTTAAAATTATTTTTTTTAAAGTACCCACATATGAATGTAATTAAAATGCTCTGTAGCACCGTAAATCCAAAGTAATTTAGAGAACAACCTTGGCTGTTTTACTGAAAAAAATAACATCTGTCTGTTATTAAAGTTATGCAGAGCAAAGAACTCAATTAATTTCATTCCTGTGGTGGTTAAACTACGTACACGTTACTGAACAGTCTGAAGTTAAAATCAGTTAAAAAAGTATAGCAAACTTCCAGTCATTTTTCTACATGTAAGTTTATCTAACTCCCTCTCCCCTTTCACGCGCAAAACTACTGGTTACATAGGAAGAAGTCATAATGAAGCCGTTTTCTGACATTCTCAGCTATTTCTATCGGACAGACGAGCAGTCTATTGCTTCTGCTTCCTCCATTCCTGCTCATATTATGTAAGCCCTTCCAATCTGCCTTTCACATCCTCCCGAATGTGGAAGGTCTCCAATAACTATGTCATCACTAAACTTGAAAGACCAACATCAGTGTATACTTTTCAACTTCTTTGTAGGCATTGATGCTATTGTTTTACTCCCTTCTACTCTTAAAAAAAGGCTTTCTTGCTTGGCTCCTGAGATACAGCGTGAGTTCTGTTCATCCTCCCTCTTTCTTAACTCTTTTTTTTTTTCCTTAACTCTCTTGACAAGTTGTTTTCAATTCCCATCCTAAATGTACGCATTATTCTCCAAGATTTTTTTTTCCTGCAAGCCCTTCATCTTTTGCTCCAAACACTCTTCTTTCAATTCACTTATTATCTTTTTGGCAACAGCTCCAAACATCTCTCTCGGTAGGAACTTCTAACTGTAGGCTTCAGGTCACCCACGGTATGCTAGCACCAGTATAAGCCCGTCTTTTTCATCCTGCCCTCTTACTCCGGTAGAAATCATTTCTGTCTTCCTTGTTTCCAAAAAAGAGTAACAACTTTCAACCATGCCTTTACTCAGTATCTGATTCTTTTTCTCCCTGGTCTTCTGTTTTATCAATGTCCCATTCTAGCCCTGGACTGTGTACCTAATTCACATTGCGACACACTAGCTGTGGGTTCACAATGCTCACATGGAAGGCAATGACGGCTCTTCGACTGTCCTTCAGTCCCTACCCCTTCCTCCGACACATTCTCCACTCTTCTACCCGATGAAGTGGCAGTTTATGATCATACTCCCTAGCACTGCGGAGTGTCAAAGTCGTCACGTTCCACAGTTACTATTCTATGAAACCTGTATGGGAAAAAGCCACAAACATGTAGGTAGAGTGGGACAGCACACACAGGACGCTGAGATCATAGCTCATAACACTCACCGTGAGGAAAGCCATGCCTCTCATTCTAGGAACCGAAACCGAGAGAGTGGGCCTTAACGTAGACAGGCAAGAGGACGCCGCTTCTCTTGGTCTATATTCCAGCGTCAGAAAATCCAGGATGATTGTCCTGGACGGTAAGTTATCAAATGTCATTCAAAACGTGGAAGCGAACCGAAATAGTGGAAATGAGGAGTCGAGGCCAGCATCTCATTTTCCTTCAGTATCCACGTGGAATGCGTCAAGGCCACAGTAACGACAGGGATATTAGAATTCTACGCTCTGCGAGCCAGTGCGTTTAGATTTCTTATACCTTCCCTGTTTCTCCCTTAACAAAAGTCTTGATTAAAGTATCGATGTTTCTCAGTTATGTTCAAGAAAATGAAGCACTCCCAACCTTCCCCACACTTGGATTTTGCCTCCGAAGAAAGGTTTTCATGAACTTATAAAACATCATGCTAAAAATCAAGAAGTGGCATGGGTTATGTAAAACAACTGCTGTCAAATTACTGGCAACTCTTTCTTAGAGAAAATCGAATGAAAGGAAAATAAATAGACTATTTTTGTTTCATGATGACTTTGTGTAAATTCTCCCCATACCACTGTGACAAAGAAAAAGGAGTATGAGCGGGGTAACAGTACAGTTGGGTAGATTTTAATTTGGTTGAAAACTTAAATTCAAAGTCTACTAATTTATTAAATTGGTGTCGACCCAGTAGGAGGTTTCTGGTACTGAATCCCAGGCATTTCTTCTTGTTCCCGTCTTTTTCAAAATACCAATGACTCAGAAGACGTTTGAAGTGTACTTGTAAAGTGTGCAAATGACACAATACCCTGAGGGATTCGAATACGATAGATGACAGAATCGAGATTCAAAGTTTTTTACAACAGGTAGAACTGCTGAGCAGAAACAAAAACAGAATTAAATTTAAAAGGGATAAATACAAATCTTACAGGTAGTTTTGTTCTGTTTGTTTTGTTTTGTGTTTTAATATCAATGACACAGGGTCCAGGATTTCTGATTATCTAACTTGACTGTGCTTTGTATTAAAAAAAAAAAAAAAAAAGAAAGAAAGAAAGAAAGAAAGAAAAGAAAAGAATGAGGCTTTTAGCTGACCACAGAGTTAACGTGCCCACAGAAAGATGAAATTACTGTAAAAGTTAAACATCTTAGTGTCATTGATAACCTAAGCTGGGAACCGATACTCTAAAGATTTGACCTTGGGGGCTGGAGGATGGGTCAAAAAAATAAAGCAAAGTATATGAAAGTATAGTGAGATACTATTGTCAGATTGGCCAAGATTTAAAAGTATAACAATACAGTACCCCATGTTGCAGGGAACGAATGGTTCTTACCTTATGATACTGTTTGTTAATAGGTTTCATGGATACACCCTTACTCAAACACAATTTGACAAATTATGTAAATCACCTTTTAAAGGTACTTTTTCTTTGACACCAAATTTCTACTTTTTGGAATTAATTCTAAAGAAATATTCACACAAGTGTGCACATAACAATGAAATAAAATAAAGATTGGACTTTTAAACCTGTCGTGTATAAGGCATTGTTCAATTGTATTATTTTGCAAAGATCAGACTTTGTTTGGAGTATTTGGCTAAATAATGTAGGAAGACATTTCAGGAGGGTCATTGACAAAAGACAATCAATGAGAAGGGTAGGAACCGACATTCTCAAGGGGTCAATAATCAAGGGATGGCTGATAAAACTAGGCTCACATACCATAGAAAAGTACCTTGGAAAAGTAACAAATGGAAAGAGCTTCAAATAGCTGAATAACTATTATGAAGAAGACTTGGATTCCATATTGTCCCTTAGGGCAGAACTGAGTGAGAGCTGACAGGAAGACAGATCACAATTCAGTAGGAAGAATATATTGTTAATGGGACAGGCGTCCACAGAAAGCAAGGAGTTCTATGTCACTGAATATTTATCTCTCAGAGGTATTCTAGAAAGTACTGCTGTATTCGAAAGAGATTAAATTAGATGATCCTCTAAGGTCCCTTCCAACAAACAGGATTTCATTATTCTAAGAAACAAATGTCACCCCAAATCATATGAGAATCACGACTTCAAAGTTTTCTACTATTTTTCAATCTGCTACTCATTCGGAGTATTAGAGTTTGGATGCTGTACAAAGTTCCTCACTGCCTTTACATTACTAAGACAATGTTTTGAGGTCATTTGCCAATCATAATGATTGGTCTCACTGAGCCATATATACTTTAAGCCAATCTCCCAGGTTCCAGAGGCATCTTTGTAAAAATGGCTAGCTGAATTTAGGATGTCAGCTGATGATCGTGGAGTAGGGATTTTCTCATGTGGAAATAAGGAACAAAACCTGCCTCATTAGACTGTGAGCTAAACAGCTAAACTTTCTGCTTTAAAACCTTTCTCCCACTAGTCTATGATACGGATGTGTGTATGTATATACGTATGAACAGGTGTAAGTATGTATATATGTGTACGTACGTTCTATATAACACATGCATGTATGTACATGTATGCATACATAAATTACATGACACAGTGATATCATAAAGTTGAAGGAAAAGTGAGAGAAGTGAAAACAGAGCCATATGAGCTATAAACCATTGTCCGCAACTAAGACAAGCTACTAACAGGCCTCCAAATTGAAAACTCGAGGAAAGCCCTTGCATGTGAATGATGGGGGAAAGGCAAGAAGAACAGAGGGGAAAGAGGACAATAAAAGTTCATGGCCCTCGTGGCAGACAACCCAGTGGAAAGACTATCATCGGAGCTCCATGGAAGTATGATTTACTCCAACATAACATTTTTTTCATGATGATCGTCTCATTGTTTGGCCACAGTTAAAAACATTGGTCAAATAAAATCCCTAAAAATGGGAAGTTTCACCTGGTATGGGGTTATAGCAGCACAAATCACCGGAAGCCAGTCAGAAGTTGATTGCGCACTGGCAAATTACCTTTTGCTGCTCATTAGTATTGGAACATTAGGGCATTCAGTTCCGTACCACAGAACCGACAAAATACAAATAATGTCCATTTTCTTTCCCATTTTTCTGTTGTTCATGCAGCACATATTCATCTTAATGAGTACATGGCTTTTTAAATGATGGCTGTAAAACAAAATAGCACTATTTGCATTTCAGAGTAATCAGTAATATCCAGCTTGAAATTTGTCCAGAACTAAAATGGTGCTAAAGAGAATCTGTCTCATGCTGATCCGTTCAAAATCTGAAATTATGGCTTTAAAAATCTGCTACAGAATGATAAAAATGCTTCTTGTGTGTGATATTAAAATTTATAATAGACCCAGTTTAACATTATGAAAGCAAAAATAAGCAGTGTTCACCTTTTGAAAAGACTGCAATCTACGCATATTTGACTTCACTTTATTATCAGCCAGGACCCACTTAAGCCCTTACAATCTGATCGCTGTCCTTTCCACTCGCCTGACATTGTCCTTGCAGCATCAGCAATACGACCAAGGCCACAAATCCAATGACCTACTTTTTCATCCTCAACCCACTTGTTTCCTCTTTACAAATTTAGATTGTTGATTAATCCCTTCTTCCTGAAATTTTCTCCTCCGTGGGCTTCCTAAACACTGCCCTAGTGTGATTCCCTCACCCCACTTCTTCTCTACCTTTTCCTTTTTGAGCACCTCTTATTTCTGTACTCAAATGAGGTGCTCACCAATGTTCTTTCCTTGACCTTCTTCTCTTCTTCCCCTCTCTTCCCTAGTGATCTCTTTTAATCTCATATTTTTAATTACTTTCTTTGTGGGGATACCTGCAAAAGTGGGTAACTATTAATATCCATTCAAACCGCATATGTTCATTCATCGCCTTCTTAGGCAACTGTAACTATATACTCAATGTATACTTCAAATCAGAGAAGTTCAAAAATACTTTCTCCCCAAACAGGATCCTTCCTCTGAACTTACTACTCTCTCACAAAGAAAAAAAAAAAAAAGTGGTATCACTATTCATCAAATTATTCAGTCTCAGAACTGCCTTTGACCTTTCCTTTCTACACTGAAAAATAAAATAAAAACAAATCAGGTACTGTTCAGCCATTCTTCCTAATGTTGGTTGCACCTATTCTGGATAGGTTCTATTTGCTTGGACTATTGTGAGAAACTTCTAATTAGTTCCTCCTTCAATTTTTCCTCCATCCATTTTATTCATATCAGTCAGACTAATCTTCTCGAAATCACCTCTGATAATATTCCACTGCTACTTAAAATTCTTCAATGCCTCCCCTACTGCCTTATAAATAAAATCTAAAGTCCTTAAAATGGCATTTAAGGCTGTTCTTGATATCATCTCAAACTTCCTTTTCAGCATAATTTTTCTCAATACTATAAGCATATGCTATGCTTTGCCAAGTTTTAGACTACTCACTACTCCTCAAATATACTCCTCAAATTCTTCAGCTTGTATCTTGGTATAATTTATTTCTTTCTACCTTGAATTTCAACCTCTTCTCTTCACCCTAGCAGGCCATACCAAGATCTCAACGTACTGGAGTCCCACCAAGGATTCCACCACTTCGAGGCAGCTTTCCGAGGTCCTTAGCTAGAAGCGGCCCCTACCTTCGCTGAACTCACAAAGTATTTGAGGTACTGAATTTCAGTCCACTTTTATTTTTAAGAATACTGACAAATGACAGCAAATAATGAGAGGTAAAGCAAATGCTTAATGGAGGACTCATGTCCTTAAAAGAGTGTTTATAAACTTTTCACAATTATCCTAAGAGTATTACATATTAACACACCACGATCTTTCTATAAAAAATAAATTTACAGCACATTATTGGTAGCAATCTGTATATAGCATAACGTTCTAAAACAGTGAACTACTTACATATTTAATCTTGTTAAAGGCTACCATTGTCATGTTAACTAAAACTAGGATGGCGATGAGGATATAGCGTGGAAGGCCTTTGTTAAAAGCATGTACTCAGAGCCTGGCATCACCACAAAATTATAGCTTCTCATGCAACCAATAAACATTGAACACACACACATAAGTAAACCCCCACCCCGCCCCACCACTGACACCACTTTACTAGGTATATGGTAGAGGCTGGGTTAATTTAAAGCATAAGGGAGTGAAATAAGGGCAAAGAGAAATACAATCCTGTCACATGGTCGTTAAATCATTATCCTGAAAAGCTATGAATAGACTAGTCTTTAAAAATTAATAATACTAACCACCAATACCAAAAAAATCATCTTTCTTTTTTCATATCTTAAAACATTACAATACCATCGCATATTTTCTGTGCACTTTTCTCTGAGAAAACCCTAAATATATCCAGACCTTTAAATTAAATTCGGTTGATAACTCTGCAGGACAGAGAAATACGACTTTATGAATAGGAAACTGGAGAACAGAGTATTGGTCAAGGTAAGAAAAAACATCAAGGTTTTCTTATTCCCAATCTAGTGCTTTATTCAGTAGAGCAGAAAGAAAAGCCAATTAGCAGGTTGATGTTTCTTTTCTTCAAGTGGGCTTTTCAGAGGTATAACACAAAAGGGATGCAGAAAAAGTAAACAGGAAATTCCAATAGAAAATTATAGATTCTACTATAATTTCTGAAAATGCAGTAATGAAGGAGAAAGGAGGATCTTATAGGAGGGGGAGAGGGAAGAAAGGCAGGAAAACAGGAAAAAAAAAAAAGGATGCAACTGAAGACATGCATACTGCTGCTTTGTTCTGAGTACACATTGGAAGTCAGATAAGTCAGTTAGTTTGGTGAGAAAACTGAAGCCAGCCAAGTATAAAGAAATTCAGATGGACAAAGTCAAGCCAGTTGGGAGGGAGCATAACCAAGTGGATAGAACACTGGAATGCGATGAGATCTAGGTTCTCATCCTACTCAAGCCGCTTAGTAACTACGTGACATGTGACAAATTATTGAAACCCTAAGGCCTCACATTTCTCATTTGTAAAATAAGGTTGGGCAACACAGCATGTCCAGCCTGTTCCAGAACTAACAGTACATACATGGTTCCAATAGACAGAGTCACACCCAGTTTTGTGAAGGAGGATAGGAAATAGCCCAAAGCCTATGAAGGTACTGGGCAGTGCTCTCAGGTATCAAGGAATAGATGGAAGCTAGGATCTAAGATCACTTCTATTCAAGTAATCGAATTTAACACAATACTCCCTAACAAAAGACATTTCTATAGTATGTTATATGCTAAGGAAAAGGAGGGTATCAAAGAAAGATGGAAGATAAAGAGGGGGATGAATTAGCAAGGAATCTGAGGAAAGGAAAGATTTTAAAAATCCCAATAAACCAGTCATCATGGGTGGATGATATAAGGAGCTAAGGCACTGGACAGCCCTTCTTAAGGACAATGTGTTCAGAGTAAGAAAAGAGCTTCTTTCTTGATGTTGAATGATAGAAGTAGCTAGAGAGAGAACCTTTCATTTTTATGGTCACTTTCTAATCCAGAGTTTCCCAATTTTACCCTGAGGCACTGGTAATTCATAGAGCGACATAATAACATACGGCAAGCAGTAAGCACTCCATTTAGGGACATCTTCTGAACATACCTGGGAAAGATAACTCCACCAATTGTTCTATAAAGTAGACAAATGATTCACAAATAAACACCAAAGAAGATATGTTGTCAGTTAATTTACATAGTCATCATATACCTGGAAAGTAACTTGACTTTTCACATATCTTCCGTCTGTAAAAATATTTTTAGTTAAGCCGGCACTAATCTTTGCAGTCTTGTCAAATACGGAAAATGAATTTACCAGAGCAAGTAGAGTTTGGCTAAACTAATCATAGGCAGCTGTCAGCTATGTTACTGTAAATCGTCAGTAGAAATGACCAAAGCTGGGGTGCAGTTTAAAAAGGCAGTGATTCCAACCCAACCAATTCTTTAATACAAATATGGTAATTAATCTCCATGCAGCCACGCAGGCTGACATCAGTGTTGCAAATAATGTCCTTTGCCATTCAGGCCCCAGTGCACTGCCCTACTGGCTGCCAGCAGAATCAAGAAGGCAACCAAAGCATTTTACTACCAAAGAATAGCAGAATGCGGTCCTTCAAAAAACTTGTAGTCATTCATTTCCTAAAAGCAGGGCTCTGAAGACTTCTTATATTTTTCTCTCTCCTTTCCATTTCACTGGTCAAAAACACTTTATATTTCCTATAATGTCCGTCAGTATAGAACTATGGCACCACCTATTGTGACATTACTTAAATGCTGATAGAAAATGACAGCCTATTAGATACTAGCGAAATAGAACAAGACATTTAGTGTTCAAGGAAATGTAAATAATTACTTTCTTCGATAGTTCCTTCTGAGACCGTAATGACACAAAAGGTGGTTGCAAAATAGAAGCTTCAAACCTGCTATAACTTGTTTTTAATCTACTGGAAATAGATTCACAATGCAGTGTGTGCACATGAGCCTCTCGACTAGCAGTAGTACTGGGTATTCACAATGTTCGTTCATCTAAGTGGCCAAAAGCTGTGATAATTGTTACTATAACACCTTGGATAGACTTCTCCTTCAGAATATTCAAAGTAAATTCGTTCCCTCCTTTCCCGTCCTCCTCCCCCTCTCTCTCTCCCTTCCTTGCAGAAATACATGCTAGTATAACAGGCAGCAGCAGTCTTCCCTGACAGAGTCTTCCCTGACTCACTATTCTCTAAAGGGCGGGCTGGGGGGGAGGTGTGGGGGGGAGCTCTAAGATGGAGTCTGCTGAGGTCAAGTCGAAGTGTGGTTCAGGTACCTCTCCTTAATAAAAATTTTAAAGAAGTTGTTCCAATTTGGAACTTAGAAAGCAAGATCAGTCAAAAGTAATGAAAACAACACAATGGAATAAAGTATATGCAGTTTTAGTAATAGTTCCTTTAAACAGACACACAGTCTTCGAAACCTAACTCCAGGGATTAGGCTTCTGAGGAATACCACATTAGGATGATTCATTATTTAAAAATTTCACGTTTCGTGGGAAAACAGCTTTAGAGACATAAAGGAATCAAATGATTTTATGAAAACTGTTATGAATATTTTTTCCATTAGTATCTATGACAACTAAAGATATATTATTCTTACTTAACCTCCCATCATGGTAAGGAGCCCTCTCCATAACAAAGTCACAAAGCGTATGTATCAGTATTTCTTACTCAGGTAATATCCTGCTCCCTAACACACATAGGAATGCAATCCTAAAACCCAGGTACATTTTCTCTCATTTTCCTTTCTGGGTCCTAAGACTCCATTTCAAAACTTTATACACTGTATTTGACAATTTGTGGGAACGTCGGCAAGTCTCCCCAAGTTCCAGCTTCTTCATGTGTAAAATGGGGAAAATAATACAATCTTACCTTACAGGGTGTGTGTGATGTCTAAAGGAGATAACGCATATAAAAACTTATTATGTGCCACATAATAAATGCTACTATCATTCTACTGCTCAACGCTGCTATTTTAGTTACTGTTCTATTAAACTTTTCTCACTTTTAAAAATACTCCTAAGAGGAATACTTAGAATATGTGTACACTTAATTCAAAATTCTCATGGTTGCCAACAAGATATATACATATAAATCAACATATGCTAGATTTTCATCAGGAAAATTTACACTTAAGGGATAATTTATCGTATGTATCACGTATTATAATAGGGTAACAGAGCAAATCAAATCAAAATCCCATAACTACGTTCCAGCACGAGGGTGGTCTGTGGAGATACAGAAATAAATTAAAGTTCTATTGAAGAGGCTGTGCTTTTAGTCGTGGTATTTCATGGAAGCCTACTTGGAGGAAGCGGCAACTTAATTAACCTAAAATTGTGCATCAGATTTTGACTTTCAAAGTCTTGGAACCAGGAACTCTAGGTGGAAAGAATACCATACAGGCAGGAGCAGAAAGGTATAATCTGTGAGTGGTGAACAGAAAGTAATTTAATTCACCGAGAGTACATACTCCTGAGTGGGAAGTTTTAGGAGACAATTTGAAACTAGGGGACTTGACCTTCAGATCACAGTGTTTGGGATTTCGATTGGCGAATAGTAGTTACGATTAGTTCTAGAACTATGCAACTAAAAGCGATCCCTATCAGGGACATCTGTTGAATTCTTTATTTGAGCTCTCTGTTCATCATCTAAAATAATTTCTTAAAACCTTTATTTTTTTCCCCTCTGATTTTCTAAGCAATGTGTTGTCACCGGGAAATATTCAGAGGCTGTCTAAAAGTGAAAAGAGTATTTCATCTCACTTATTAATGCTTTAGTAAATACGATGTTTGAAAAGGACGGCGAGAGATGCAGATGTTTCTGCAAGCAGCAATGATATGTCCAATTTAGCTGGCCTTTTGTATAATAAACCTGAGCTGAGAGAGAAGACTCCTGATTCAGTTCCTAAGCAACGTCACCGTCACATTAAATGCCATCTACCTTGACCCTTCTGCTGGAAATCACAACAGAAGCTTCAAATAGAAAAAAACCAATTGCTAGATTGACACTTTACATTCCTCAAGATAATAAATGAACTGGAAAACTATAGAGTTCAAGGTCAAAAAAAGAGAAAATGTTTAAGTTATAATTTTTTTCCAGAAAATAGAATCCTCTCCAATTTAAAAGTATTTTTAAATTTTAGAATTCGATTTTAAAACTTGTATTCCATAAACTATCAGTATAACATAGAAATTAAAGTTCCTCAAAACACACACACACACACACACACACACACACACAATCCAAATGGGTCTGTGCTTGATTTTACGATGCATAAAAAGTTTATATTTGCACATATAAAATATGTGGTGTAATAAACATGTGTGACTGACACTTCAGGGAAACATGGGAAGCTTCTGATTCAAATATTGCAATACCACTGCAGCAATTCTATCCAGATCTTTGCTGTGTATGGGACCTCTTCCTGTCCTCCTCCTGCTGCTGGATATTTCTCCTCTTCCCCTGAAACCCTTCCTTCCGACTGTTGCTATGGGAGCAATTCTTCACATGCCCTCTCTTTGCATGACATGGTTCCCAGACCTACCGCCGCCATCAGAGTATTTCACTTTTGGATATGTCCCAGTAGACTAATAGTCTAAATTTTTAAGAATATGCCAACGAAAGCCCATTTTTCATATTCATATGTTCATTGCAGCATTTTCTAAAAAATGGTGTTGAAAACTGGAAATAACCTAATTGTCTGATAGGGTACTAGCTACAGAGAAACCATGCTACATAATAAAATGCTCCACTAGCGTTAACAATCGTGAAAATAGTTCATGTAAAGGAAAGACAAACATGGTATGTTGTTCTGCAAGAAAATCAGAGCAAACATATGTAAACTGCATTTTCATTTTTGGTTTAGATAACCAATTTATTAAAACGCACAGAAAAATAAACCTAAAAGCTATAAACCAAAATATTAACAGTGGTTATGGTTGGATCATAGAAAAACATTCATTTTATTCTTTTTAAGACTTTCCTAAATTCTCTATTAAAAACACTGTTACTTTTGTAATAAGTATAGAATATGTTAAAAATGTAAACGTTTTAGCAGAAAATACTTATAACCAAATCCCCCTTCCCCTTCTCTCTTCAATCTATTCCAATCCGGCTTTTCCCCCCAGCACACTCTATCCAAACAGCAGTTGTCAAGGGCACGTTGCCAGATTCCATATTTAATTCTCGGTCTCCTTTTTACATGACCTCATTTTATTTCCAAATTTGATCACGCTTTCCCCCAAGACTTCCAGGGCACCACTGAAATATGGTTTTATTTCACTGGTCACTGCTCCGTCCCCTTCGTTGGTTCCTCTTCATCTTCCCGACCTCTGTAAACATTACAGTGTCTCATGAATCAGTCCAGGCCTCTTCCCTTTTCTACCCATAATTATTCCCTTGATAACCTCACCTAGTCTCATGACTTCAAAAGACTATATGCTCCCAGATTTATATAGCCAGGTTGGACTTCTCCCAGTAAGTCCAAGTTCGTATCTCCAACTGCATTCCAGGCATCCCTGTTTGCAAAACTGATGGGCCTAAGACCACAGACATGTCCAAAATAAGTCCTTACACCTGCACCTGAACTTATTCTAACTGAAGTCTTCCTCATCTCTTTAAACGACAACTTTCTCTTTCTAATTACTCATGTCAAAATATAGTACCCCCCAAAATGAGGAGTTAAGTCATTTTTGACTCCTCTATTTATCTCGAAAACTTTAGCTGCAAAATATATCGAGAATTTGCTTATTTTTTTCAACACTGCCACCCCCTGGAACAAGCCACCGTCATTTCTGCCTGGGATTACCGAAAAAGCCTCCTAACTCTTCTGACTTCCTTCCTTGCCTATAGATTATTCTCACAACAGCAGCTACAGTGATCTTTTGAAAATCTAAGTTATCAAAACATGTTATTTCTTGGCTTGAATCTTTCCAGTGCCTTCCCAATCAGAGTAAAAGCTCAGGTCTTTACAATGGCCTCGGAGGCCCTGCCTGCTCTGGGCTTCTGTGATCTACCTGACCTCATCTCTCAATACTCTTCCTCTTGCTCACTCCATTCTAGCCACCTGGTCTTCGCATGTTTCCTGAAACTCCCCAAGCACATAACTGCCTTGGGAACTCTGCACTTTGCAGTGCTGAGCTAGAGAAACTCACCTCTGGCCATTTGCACTCTTATTTTGCTTTATGATTCTCCATAATGTTTATCACTGTCTTTCCTATGAAATCGTGACTTTCTCATTTATTCATTAATTTCCTCCTCACCTTCAGAATGTAAGCTCCAGGGATCTAGGTTTTTAAATACTTTTTTCACTGCCATATCCACAGTAACTGGAACAGTATCTGACAGTAGTAAGTGACCAGTAAATATTGTTTGAATGAATGAAAGAAAATATAGGGGCATATCTTTATGAACTCAGGGTAGAATTTCTTAAATGAAACACAAAGAGCCTAAGCCATAAAGGGAATGATAGATAAAAATGGATTATATTAATGGATTTTTCTTAAATTCTGTTCATCAAAAGGCACGGTTCTAAACAATTAAAGTAGAAGCCTCCACTGTGACAAGATATTTGCATCACATATTACTGCCAGTGGATTAGTATCTCCAATATTTAAAGAACTCATTAACAGACAAGAAAAAGACAACCCAAAGCGAATGGGGGAAAAACCAAACAGTTTTTCCGAATAGCCAATGAAAATCTTGAGGCTCATTAGTGATCCCAGAAATGCAATCTGAAACCACAGCAAGACATCATTTTACACCACTAGATTGATAAAAATTAAAAATTCTGACAATGCTAAATGTTGGCCAAAATGTATAGCAAAGGAAATACTTATATCCTGCTACTGAAAGTATAAATCGGTACGACTGCCTTGGATAAAAAACACTTGGTACTATCTCGTAAATTTAAAGAGACATATACTCACTCATGACTTGATAATTCTAATCCTAGATTTATAATGGAGCAGTAGTTCTTGACAGAGATCTAGGGACACTCGGGGTCTGTGAGGCCCCTTCAGGAGGTCCATGAGGTGAAAACGACTCTCATAATAATATTAAGACATTTGCCTTCTTCACTCTCATTCTCAAAAGAATGTGCAGTGGAGTTTTACGGAGTCTACATGATGTACAATACCATCGTGCTTTGGTGTCTAATGGAATGTGTGCTTGTGTACTCATATTTTGGAAAATGATGTTTTAATTTCTAACCAAATAAATATTGATACATTTAACTCACAGAAGCAAAAGCTCTGGGATCCTGGATTGGTACGAGTGTAGAGGGGTTCTGAGATCAAAATATTTGAGAAAAGTCACCCTAGAGTTACCTCTCTGAGCACACGCCTCAGCAGGCAAATGAAACATCGTTCACATCAGCTTTGTTCGTATTAACAAGACTTAGGGGGAGCAGGGCAACTGCAAGTATATTGACAGGAGAATGGCTAAGGCACTGTGGTGTATTCATCCCATGGAAAACTACACGGCAGGGGAACTGAAATTCGGGTATATACACCAACATTGGTGAAGGTCAGAAACGTAATGTTTAATGAAAAAAATAATTGCAGAATAATGCATACTTTATGATTCCCTTTATATAACGAATGGCTCAGAACTGAGCAAAAGTAGAAGATACATTGTTTAGGGATTTCTCAGGGTCAAACTATGAAGAAAAAGAAAGGGATGATAGACACATAGTTCAGGACAGTGGTTACGTCTGGAGTGGGAGGAAGTGGATGGGACCTAAGAGGAGTACACAGGAGGCATGACGAGGGTACCGATAGAGTTTCGTTTCTTCAGTTGAGTGGTAAGTTGGTGGATTTTTAAATTATTATTATTCTTTATAATTTACACGCTATGTGTATGAGTGCGTGTGTTCTTCTATAACCATGAAATATTTTATAATGGTTTTTATAATGTCTTTACTAACATTTAAAAAATAGGAAAGACTACAGTTTGCCTAGAAGATTTTTCTAGTCTTCTAGAAGGGAGGGAGTTGAGTCAGAGACTATCCACTAGTCCTTGTAGCACCAAATGTTTATGTTTTTATTTTCATTTCTCCATTTCTGTATTACATTCTAACCTGCATTCAAAAAACAGATATGCACATCTCTCAGACGTTCTTAAGCATTTAATTATTCCACCCCCTTTACTGTATCAGTGATACTGTCAATAATCACACCATTTTAGTGACATTACTGTACACTACAGAATGATACTCGAGGTATGAATAACCAGCAGTACGCTTTACATGATGCCAAAGGCTCTTTTTCTCCCATAAAACAGCATTCCAAAATGACACCGTGCCTTTTTCTTCCATGTCATATAATTACTTAGTATATAATACATAAGGCAATCACATATTAATAAAAATTAGTGGACAGAGGAATTTTTTACAAATGCATTGCTTTGTTAACTAAAAAATCAAATAAAATATTTAGAACTCAATGAAGAAGAAAGTTAACATCTTTTCGATTATTCTCAAACAAGTATAAACATCTTTCTTAGAGTATAAGAAAGGACAATCAAGCAATATGGAAACAGATTTAATATTTCTAAAGATGTGTGTGAGAGAGAGAGAGAGACAGAGAGACAGAGAGAGACAGAGAGAGAAGGAGAAGAAGAAGGAGAAGGAGAAAGTGGAGGAGGAGGTGGGAAGAGAGGACTGGAGGGAGGGAGGGAGGTTTTATAAGGAGCGGCAGGGTTTTTTTTTCCTTTTTTTAAATTGAGGTATAATTGACATATAACATTATATTAGTTTCAGCTGTAAAACACGCTGATTCAATATTTGTGTATAATGTGAAATGATCATCACAATAAGTCTAATTAATATCTGTCACCATACATAACCACAGATTTCTTGTGATGAGAACTTTTAAGATTTACTCTCTTAGCAACATTCAAATATGCATTACAGTATTAACGCAGTGTTAATGTGCAGAATAGTCGGTGCTTGCTGCCTTAGTTTGTTCTAAAACCGCATTAGCTTCTGAAGGCTGGATGTGAAGTGAAATATTCACAAACAAACAAAAAAAAGCACAATTCGCAGGTTAGGATTTAGAGAATCTTATTCTGATAATGTTTCTATGGAAACTATTTTCTGTCTCCCATGAAACACTGACTCTGCCAACAGAACACACTGGAACCGCTTTCTCAGCCTTTAGGACCCCCTCTGAATGGCAGCTCTTCAGAGAGGTGCTCCCCGAGCACACTATCAGTCTCCTGTTGCACCCACCCCACAGTATTACTGTCCATTATGTTACCCAGATGTCTCTTCCTTAGCACACGTCAAAGGCTATAATTATATCTCTGTTATTAATCGTCTGTCTCTCCTATGACACTGTAAGCACAGGAAGGTAGAGACCACATGCGCCTCGACCACCAGGAGCACCTGTGCCCAATATCATCCCGGGCACCTATTCAGCATTCAATACCTGTTTGCTGAAACAATGAAATACAATGCATGCAATGTGTCCTCCCGCTTTACTATTTACTCTAACATATTTCTCTCTTGGTCCTCTGTTGCAGTTTCCATTTTGTTTTTATGATGCCATGGGGTACCATGATGACAGGTATTTGACAGAAGACTATACAACAAACCCCATGATGTAAATATTCACACCGTCTTTTATATCAATCACTGCATAAAATCCTAACCTATCATTCATGGTCAGAGAAGTTGTAAAACACAGCTAGGTGAAGGGATAAAGCAGAGAATTTTAATTTATTCTTAAATGTCAAAAAAAAAAAGTAACAAAGAGTTCTCAGAATTAATGGTCAAGAATGGGAAAAAAAACCTGTTTAACACAAGAGAGATCACAATAGGTACACGTTATCTGAAACGTTACAAGTCATTCAAGTGAAAATTGGAAAGCCAATGTGTGTAAAAAGAAGACACACATTTCTAAATTTGATGCATTGCTATGGCTCAGAGTTGACAATTTTCGTTTACCTAATGCAACTCAGTGTCTCCTTTTTCATTAAAAAAATCATAGGGTAAACTCAGCACCTTAAATCGGCCTCCCTTTGGCTAACCAACAGTAAAGACTGGGAGGGAGAGGCATTCTATACAGTTTCTTTTTGGAAAGTAGGAAATGCCTTAGGTATGTATAGGGACAGTTGTGTGACCTGCTATTTTAAGGTACCCAGTCCAGTTGACTCTGATCTACAGGATTATCAAACAGTTGTTTTGCATAGTATCTTAGCACTTTTCATTATGCTTCATTTATTTATTCCTTGCCTCTAACTAGACTGTAAGTGTCTTAAATGTTGAGGACATCTTTGTAATTTAACTAACGTAGCAATGCCCTTAAAATATATATATTCAAGTCGACTCTCAATAAACTTGATTTTAGTGAATCTTGCTTACTTATTTGAAAGCAGAGCTCTTAGATATATCAGCACACACATAAAAAAGGTAATTACATGAGAAGACGGATGTGTTAAATAACCTTATTGTGGTAATCATTTTGAAATATATGTGTACACCCAATCATTCCACTGTGTACCTTAAATTTATTGTGTTATATGTCACTAACATTTCAATAAGGCTGTGGGAAAATAGCTTATGAATCAAGTAATGCATGTACTGAGCCACTTGACTTATTAAAGAAATGTAACTTTGGTAAATTTACATTGTCATTCTTGACAGCATTCTACCAAACACAATGGTACCATATGCTAATGTGAAAGGCTACTACTGCTTTGCAAGATATTCTGTGTAAAATTTAAGGAAAAACGCCAGGCTCAAAATTCCGATTGGCAAATTCTCAGGGGCCAGAAACAAAAATGAAATTCAAAGCCAAAGCTCTGATAGGGAGCTAAAGGCTAGGCCAAGAAAAATATGGAACACAAGCATAAAGACTATGGTTTTTATATCTGCATTTGAAAATTAATTTATGTCACAAGTTTCTTGTACATAACCCTGCGCTCCCTGAGTAAGGCTAGGAGCCTGGAAAGGTGGTCCCATCTGGAAAACTAGGTCTAGAAAAACATCAGCCACTCGCTGAGGCATGTGATAGGGAAATGAGCTAACCATGTCAAGGTGTGGGTAGAAAAGTGGGATGCCATGCCTTACCAACCTCAGTGGGAACCCTGTACTGAAAAATTAATACAAAAACTGGTAACATTTGGCAGAGCAGAAAAACAGAAACCATTCCATATGGTACCTTCACAACCCAGAGTCGGAACTGCTACAGAAAACAATTT
This sequence comes from Rhinolophus hipposideros, assembly GCF_964194185.1. Lineage (NCBI taxonomy): Eukaryota > Metazoa > Chordata > Mammalia > Chiroptera > Rhinolophidae > Rhinolophus > Rhinolophus hipposideros. Next base: position 60,698,591 of record NC_138046.1, read on the forward strand.
ATGTGGAAGGTGAGCTCCCAAGTAAAGAGATTACAAATCCTATGAACAAACAAAGCTTTATGAAATAGCAGAAATAACAAAGGGTAAAATTCATAACTTAGGAACTAAAGATAACAAATGATCAGAAGGATTTTTTTTAAATACGTTCACACAATCCAAGAAACGAAAAAATGGGTAGTATGAAGCAAGAGGAGGAAAAGAATGGATAGTTCAGAAAAAAGAAACAATCTTATCAAAAAATGGAAAGTATAGATATTAAAATTATGAAACCTCAATAATAAAAACAGAAAAATTCACTGGTACTGTTCTGAGCTCACTCCATACATTCACTGATTTAATACTAAAGTAAACCTATGAGGCACATGCTAGTCTTACGTATCTTCATTTTACAAATGATGAAAACAGCAGCACAGAGAGGTTAAGAAACTAGCCCAACATCACCCAGCTGGTTAAGTGGCAAAGAAAGAACTTGAATGTAGGAATTCTGGCTTCAAAGTCTTTACTTAGAGCTACCACACTATACTGCGTCTTACCAGATGACTTGGAAAGTTTACTACATACAGCTGAAGGGAGAATTAGTGAATCGGAAGATAAATCCAAGGAAATTGATACTATCAAGGTCACAGTAAGAAGAAACACTAAGAAGAGTTTAAGAAGGGATATTACAAAGGTGTATTAAGAAGAGATATTGAGAGATGGAAACTATGAAAGAATGGTTAAAATGAGGATGACAGAATAAGGCTGCAAATATATCTTATAAGAATTGCAAATTAAAGAGACTAAAATGTTGCAAGACTGAAAAACACAACATGATGCTAAAACTCTGGCTGCTTCTTAACTAAAATAGAAGTAACAAGACAGGCTTTTCTT
>NC_138046.1:60699660-60974073 GCF_964194185.1 Rhinolophus hipposideros
AATCCTAGACGTAGTATTATACAAGTAATATAGATTTCAGGACAATATGGCTTGAGGTTTAGTGCTGTGTTTCCGGTAACCTATGGCCTTAGAACTTGGTTCCAGAATATTATGATTTTAAGAAACTATAATCACAGGACTCTGTATTTCCTACAGTTCTAGAAAATCAGTATGGACTTCACATTGTGCCTACATGACTTTTAGGTGAATTTCTTAACCGTTCTGGGTTTAGTCCCTGTCCTAATAAAAAAGAGGGGATTCGGAATCCATAGGAATGTAGCAAATTTTAAAAGAGCCAACGTATGGAAAAAAAAAACATTTACCACGCCAGCCTCTTAGGCTCTTTCTTCTTCTGATTTTGGGAATTGGGGGTGGTAAGGTAGCTACCTCCCAAACAAGATTGAGTCTCTGGAGGGCAGGGACCCAACCTCACTCATCTTTGTGTCATCTTACAGTATCTAGCACAGAGAAATATACACAGCACACACTGTTCATTTAACTGAATTATACTCTATGAGAATATTTGAATGCTCCCAATCTTAAGAAGAAATGTTCATCAGGAAACCATTCTTAATGGCAGTCTTTAAATTCTACATGATATTTGTACAAAAACATGATAAATGTTGTTAAATATATGGGGGATTTAGTCAAAATAAAACAAGGATGGGATGTGTGTGCATTGTAAGAATGAACACTCTTTCGCACCCACTTCTACAACATTGTGCTCGGGTATACACGACAATGAAGGGTAGTGGAAGAGGCCAGCCTAGAATATGCCACTTTGACATAAGGACTATTTTGAGCTGAAGATAATTACAAAGGAAACACACAAAAAAACCACACTGCCCTAGCCTTCTCTACCATGAAGGGCAGAATGAGTCTTAATTACTGGAGACAACTCTAATCAGCCCAGAGACAGCACCAGGGAAATCTACATAACAAATTATACTAAGCTAGCCCTTAGCCTCTATTCATTTCCTGCATGTATTTATTTACCTCTCCACAATGTGCTGCCCCTACAAACTCAAAGACCTTTTTCTTTGTCTTGTCACTTCTCCACAAAACTTATTCTTTTGTTAAGATGCTATATAAGCCCAGTTCAAACCACCCCTCTGAGTCACTCATCACCGAACGCTCCCACGTGTATGCATGCTTTAATAAACTTCTGTTTGGCTTTCTCTTGTTAACCTTTCTTTTGTCAGTATAATGTACAGGGGCCTCGCCAGAGAACCTAGAAGGATCTAGAGAAGAAAAGAGTTTTTCCTTCCCTATAACAAGGTATATTCAATAAAAAGAATTTGGCAGGGAGACATGGAAATGCCAAATGTTGTTAACTAATTTTTAAAGGATCTCTCCTACTAGAAAAAAAATAAATCCACTGGAACAGTATTTAAAGAACAGATTAACAATTACTAGGAAAATATACATTCCTTTTTCTTTTTAAAACATAATGATTGAATATCAAACATAACCTACTGATAATAAAACTTAGAAATAATACTTAAAACCTGTGAGGCAACTATCTAAGACAAGTAAAGACAAACAAAACTGGTACTTTAGGACTAATTACTGCCAGTCGTAAAAGCATTCATATGTGTACACATAGAGCATATGCCCAAATCATGTACTCTTCTGCAGAGGCACACGACCTTCCTGCATCTGCTGTATACCGCCCTTTTGTTATTCCATGGGAAGAAACAGAGTGCTTTGCTAAACAGTCTGCAAGTCAACTTTCACTGATGCCAGTGCGAATTTTGTCATCATCTTGTTAAATTTGTGCCCCTTTCTCTCACTTAATACAGATATCTGAGGTATGAATTCTGCTGCTTGCTTTAGTTGACCTATTTTTACTGGCGTAAGTCTCTACAAGGTTTATTTATTAGTTCCATGGAGAGTAGGCAACCTTTCTGGTAGAAAGACTTTGTTTTAAAGATTCACTGTCTAGAGAAATTTTTCCATGTGAGTCTGGCTGTTTTTTGGACCTCTCACTAATTTGTAGTATTTGTGTCGCCAGCTCTCATCATGAGCTGCAAAACAACCAGAAAAAGAAGCGAAGATGAATCCAGGTGGAGGAAAAAAGCCATAATGGGCTGGTGGGAGGAAAATATGGAAGCACGAAAAAGCCAAGAAAAACGGAGCAGCCTAAGCAGGCAATTTACCTGTATGCTCTTGGGTAAATGCGAGTGTGCAGAGGAGGAGGGGCTAAAGGAAACAAAAATCGGCACCTCCACAAAAAATCAGGCTGAGCTCATTTCAGATCCTAGTGCTGATGATCCAAATCTGAGAGGAAACTTTTACATACTCTACAACTTCCTGTAACTTGACCCCAAAACCCTGGGCCCAGACTACCTCATCTCCCAAGCCCAGGAGGAAGGGAACATGCGGATTTATTGAGGCCCTCCTCTCTGCCCCGCACCTCATTCTAACGTGACCTAGTCCTGGTGTACCTTTCCAGCCTCATCGGAGGCCACTCTCCTGTGTCCACACTATTTTCTAGCCACACTTCCTTTTCAGGTCCTAGAATACATTGAACTCTTTCTGCCTTGGGCCGGCTGTCCTTGTCATTGATTACCCGGACCTGGAAAACCTAAATTTCACATCAGAGAACTCCTTATAGTAAATGATATCTTATACCTACGGTGAATGCCTACCCCCGTCAAAAGACTGAAAGAGAGAAATGTTATTTGCAGCAAAGTTTACCCCTTGATCCGTCCTCAATCAATGCATGTATCTGTGTGTACGCATAATATAAAATACTGAAAGATAGAAACCGACATGGAACCATTGGCCTGGTTGGAGGGATTAGGGGTAAGTTAGATTATTCTTTATTCCTCTACATCTTTAATAATTTTTCTATACTTACTAACTCTTCTATAACATTTTCGTTTTCATAACGAGGAAATTTTATTGCCAGAAAAATGAGACTAATTCAAAAGAGATACATTTCCACTTTTAAAAATCTGGTACGTACCTGGATATGTGGCCATGGACATATGTCAAATCTCAAACTGTCAGTGTAACGTGTCACTCCCCATAGCACTCACTAAGTTTTGGATAGAATTAACCAGTTGTTTGGCTGTAATGTTGATACATTACGTAGTGCTTTTGGAAGCCGTTACTCTGTGGGTAACAGAAAGTGTTTTTGCTCATGGCTCCCAGACAAGCTCAGAGTTCCTTGGCTACAAGAACGAATTAGATTGAAAAACTTTTCTTGAATTCTGTTAATCAGTTACCTTGACAGAGCTAACATTTGTCAGGCAGTTTCTATAATTAAGGAACAACAATATATGATTCCAATAAAATATTTCATAGCATAAAAAGTAGTATATGTTAATTTGAATGTTTACTACATATTTAATCACACTTACATCCATCACCACCACAAGTTGAAAATACATATGCCAACCCTTAGCCCAGGGTGACTTCTAAAGCTGAATTATGAACCCCAACTGAAATAGTGGGGTGGTAATGGAAATGCTGACAAACTTAACTATAGCAGCATGAACAACAGTGACTATAATAAAATCCTTGTTCAGATATAACTCACATAAAAAGTAAAAGCCAAAGGCTGTGAACAGCTCAGTACATTTAAGCCATTTTTCAACATACTAGAAATCCATACAATTCTGGATTCCTTTCAAAGCAATACCTGATGGCTTTTCAGACTTCTGTGTTTTGCTTCTAAAAGTCTGTATATAGTAATACCTCATATGACTCCCTGTGAAACATTTCCCCCCTTTATCTTCAGCTAGGGCTAGGGCTAATGAAACTTGCATGAAATAAATGTTATTTTGGTCTGACCTTGCTTTGTATTCTCAGTATCCCTGGGAATGGACTTTTTCAGTGAATTCGAAGTGATAGTAAAGGGTCAAGCAAACTCTGATTTGTAAAGCCTGTTACAGTGACTCTGCATTAAAATTCTCAGTATAAAACTAAAGAGGATAATATGTTCCACAACAGTTTAATTAGCACGTTTTTCCCACGGAATGTCAACGGAGGGATTTCTTTTTTCTTTCAAGCAAATAATAAAAACAAAAAGAAACAGCGGAAATCAAGAACATGAGTCAAAAAGCTCTAGCAAAAGCACAGGGACAGGCACTACTGATTTTTTAATTAAGGTGTTACAGAACTTGCGCGCTCACAGCCGCTCACACATTGCACGCTTGGATAGCTGGCAGCAAGCACTGCTGAAAGAGAACAATGCTGACCAGCGACAGAGTCGCTGCTCTTGTCTGGAGCTACTCCCTCAAGTTCACCTGGCACAAAATTAGAATTCAAGAATCTGGAGAATGATGTAGAATTGACTTAACTCAGATTAACTGCTTCTAGCTGAGGTTCGAAATCACTTATGGGAAACAGAGCTCTTCTTTCCTCCAGTCTCAGATATTTGCTTATCATGTACACGTTTTAATATTTCAACACGACTATGGTCCTAAACAACATCTTGCAAGCGGCTTCATTAACGACAACAACTTCCCACTGATTTAAGACCATGGAACACCAGAGTGAGGCCTAGAACAAAGATGATTAACTGATAATGGTTGTTAGAGAAGCAGGAAGAAAAAAGGCTGTTTATAGATATACATTTCTTTTCATATATAACAAATTGTGAGTGTGATTTACTTTGCACATGACTGTGTTTACAGAGAAGCGATTCTGCAGTGATTAATAGCCACAGAAAATTAAATTACATTTTGCAAAGCATTTGAACTTCATGAGCCTTTAATATCACATTAAGGCTCAGAATATATTTTTACGTGCTAACTACTTTAAATGACAGCAAATCTTAGAGAAATAATTAATTTTGAAAATTGAAATGCAGATAGAACACAAAATACAAATATGCTAAATGTATGACCCTGCTATATATTTGTTTTGAAATAATGATCAGGCAGAATAAACATTTCTTTATATGTCCTTCCAAACTTAACTGATATTGAATCTGAAATTGCAGGTAATTCTAGAATTTTTATGCTACTTTGGAATGTTAGTTTTATGACAGTGCTGATGCTCGAAGAGCAATCCATTCAGGGAATCGTGTGTGTTTTGAAAAATAGATACGGGTAATTTCAAATTATTGCATATATCTGCATACAAATATTCCTCCTGTTTTTGCAACCCTTCTACCCATTGTGGTTTCCTCATCTGCCACTCACGTCACACCCCAAATCCATTCAATATTTAAGTCCTGCATTTTTCGAAAATGTCTCCTTTCCTTTCCACTCTCACTGCTATGGCTCCTCAGTTACTAAAAAGAGATTACAGATCTCGGAAGACTTGATATTATTATAAAATAAGATTAGAGCATAATGGAAGAGTTTAAAATGTGTCTGTAAATTATGTTTTTGAAAACATTCTCAAGGCGAAGAACTATGTTTCTTTCTAGGTATTAATTTCAAGTTTATTAAAAATACTGAGAGTGGGGAAAATTCTATAACCTACATTGCTGCTATTGGAAAATAGTCATAAAGAGGTAAAAATTAAAATGTCAGTGATCACTTCTGTATAATCCTGTCTCTAGAAGAGGACAACAGAAACCAGATAACGCTTTTGGTGCTGACCGTCTGTAATTCAAGATTAGTTGGTTATCTACATCCAGATGGCGTTCACTAGGCACATCCATGAATTTCACTTTTCTAGGCTTTATTTTGGTAAATAGCATCTCTCCAGGAAAGCCGTTAGCAGGGCTAGCGTTTGGCTCACTGCTTTTTCTGGAGGAACAGTTGTCTACCTTCATTGTTACCAATGAAAAGGCAGCGGAAACAAAGGTGTCGGAAACGGTGCTGCTCACTGCCACAGGGCAATGGTGTCTTGGAATGTGTTACAGCACTCATTTCCACAGAATCCTCGCTTACTATCCACATGATCTGTACTTATGTTTAAACTGCCACCATGGCCTGCGATCACCTGCCTGTTTTAATTCCCATCAGAATGATTATGTTGCAGAAATATAATCAAACTGCAAACACAGCTATCCGTCTCCCCTTTACAAAAAGCTGAAATCACTATCTCAGAGCTATCTACACTCCTATGTTCATTGCAACATTATGCACAGTAGCCAAGATATGGAAACAATCTAAATATCCATGGACAGATGAATAGATAAAGAAAATGTGACATGTACATATATAAATGCGACATACATACATATATATATTTGTGTATATATATGTGTGTGTATAAGTGTGTGTATATGTGTGTATGTGTATGTGTATATATATATATATGAATATTATTCATCCTTAAAAGAGATGAAATCCAACCATTTGCAACATTACATTAAGTGAAATTAGCGAGACACAGAAAGACAAATATTTCATGATCTCACTTATATGTGAAATGGGGAAAAAAAGTTGAACTCATAGTAATAGAGAGTAGATTAGAGGCTGAAGAATGGGGGCAAGTGGGAGATAATTGATCCAAGGGTATAAACTTTCCATTATAAAATGAGTACATTCCGGAGATCTAATATAGAACATGGTGACCATAGTTACTAATAATGGATTGCATACTCAAAATTTGCTAAGAGAGTAGATCTCAAGCGTTCTCACTACACACACACACACACACACACACACACACACACACACCCGAAGGTAACTCTGTGAGGCGATGGATATGTTAATTAGCTTGTTGACAATATATACATTGACTGAAACATCACTCTGTGTAACGTAAATATATGAAGTTTTTGTTCGTCAATCATGTCTAATGAAAAAAATATAGAGTGAACTGCACACAGTGGTAGTCTTAAAGTCACAAAAACGGTGCCTGGTTTTCCTCAATGCATGTTTCTTAAGAACTTGCATATATTCCGAGTTCTGATTAGAAGATGTTGGAACCAAAGATTTCCAAAATAAATAAAAATAATCATATATATTTAAAAATGTAAGAATTTCTAGGTGATAAGTCTTTGCACACATGCAGAGCCTCTCAAACCCAGAACACCGTGTATGATTTCATGTGTGTTACTCTCCAAATAACTATACACGGACTTGGATGACGATCAAGAGTTTAGAGAGAGAAGTACGTGATTTTCAGGGCTAATATATACACATACATACACATGTGTAGTATTTTCTGCACGGATGTGTACACAAGTGCGTTAGTATTTACTTTCCTTAAAACAAAGGCTCCTTCACAGATAATACAAACGATATACTACATGCAGAACGGAGCAACATCTGGTGCACTGGTTTAATAGAGCATATCTAGAGTTGTACTTATCATTGTTCTTCAGTGTTTCAATCAAATTCAATTCCTCTACATGCCGGAAGTGGCCAGGAGACTTTACGCCCACTCAGATGGCTGGTCTCCTTCTAATTCACTCAAAAGGACCCTATTGGTTACCTGGATCCATAGGCCCAGGGTTCTGTACTCCAGGCCCTTCTCTTCCCTATATATACTCTCACTGTCCTGGTGCACTTACCAATCATATGGATTTAAATACTATCTAGGTGCTGATCACTTTCAAATGCCTCTCTCTAACGCCAGTATCTCCCCGAACCCCAGGGTCTCATGTCCAACCGCCTATTTGATGTGCCCATTTTTATATTGAATAGGCACATAAAACTTACTATGTACACGACTGAACTCCTGATATTCCCAACTCCCAAACCTGGTCCTCGTACAGTCTTCCCCACTTCAATCGATGGCAAATCCATCTTTTTTCAGTTGTTCTAGTTATAGCCTCTGGAGTCAGTGTTGAAGAAGTCATAACGTCATACTCCTTCTCCTAATTATCAGCAAATGCTTAATCTTTAAGAAAAATAGTAAGCGGACTCTCATAACCTTCACCATTATCCCATCTTTCCTCACTTGATTGACTTCAATCATCTCCTGATCTCCCTCTTCTCTTGCCCTCTTGCAAACCATTTCTGCACATGGCGGCCTGAATGATTCTCTTAAATCGGGTAAGGCAGATCTCACTACGCCCATACTTTCAACCTGCTAATGGTTTCCCTTCAAACGCTGCATAAAAGCTAAAGTCCATTCCAGGGCCTAAAAGGTCATACACGCTCTTGCCCCTCCAACCTCTTTTCCTACCACTCATTTCGGTCTACTTACACTGGCTCCCTCAAGTACAGTCTGTAAGTAGAAGACTCAGGGTCTTTTGCATTCACTCTTTCCAGTGCTTGGAATGTCCTTTACTGAGATATGAACGTGGCTTGTTATCTCTGTTTAATCAAGTTTCGGGCCAAATGTCATCTCCATAAAGAGGCCTCCCTGACCACTGTATGTAATACCGCACCTTCCGCCATCCGCCACCCTCTATTTTCTTATTTGACTTTACTTTTCTTCATACCACTGATGACAGAATGGAATTATATTACATTAGTCTGTTTCCCCCATGAAAATGAGAACGTTTATTCACTACTGTAGCCCAAATGTCCAGAATGCTACGAGGCATATGATAAGTACTCAATAATTATTTGTTCAGGATATGAGTGAATGAATAAGTGAACTGCAGGGTGAGTTATATCATTGCATTATTTTATATGTGTACATATAAATATACAGTGCATGCTCATTACTCATAGATTCTGTATTTGTGAATTTGCCTGCTTGCTGAAATTTTCCTGTAACCCCCGTCGAAACTCACAGTGATTGTGACTCACAGTGATTCACAGACAAACACATGCTCAGAGTGGTGTAAAATGTGAGGTGTCTCATGCACATGTTTCCAGCTGAGGTTAAAACAGGTGACGCTCTGCTTTCTTGGCTCAGCTCACATACTATAAACAACTGTCATTTTGTGATCTAATTTATGCCATGTTTTCCTCATTTTTGTGCTTCTTTTGGTGATTTTCCTTTTTTAAAATGACCCCCAGGCATAGTGCTAAAGTGCTGTGCAGACTTCCTATATGTAGGAAGGCTGTGATGTGCCTTACAGAGAAAACACGTGTGTTAAATCGGCTTCTTTCAGACATGAGTTATACAGCTGCTGGCTGTGAGTTCAATGTTAATGAATCAACCATACATATCTTAATGGTTGTCTTTAAACAGAAACACACATAAAACAAGGTGATGTTTTGATCAGCTGATGAAAATGTTATAACCAGAGGCTCACAGGAACCTATCCCTGCATTACTCTTGGGAACAATGGTTCAGTATTTGATAATTCAGACTTCACAGAACATAACTACTGCAAATAATAACAATCAATTGCATACACCACATAGAAAATATGAAAAATACAAAAATATTACTGACAGAAAATACTACTGCTAAGTATATTAAATTACTATGATCTTATTGTATATAGTTTTATGTAAATTTGTTATTTGCACTCAGCCATTAAAGTTCATTGAAAATTTGATTGTATTCAAAATATATTATACTGTGTGTACATTCTATGATTCATTTTATCATTTCTCTTCATTTTTAACTATTTGGGATGTTCCTAATTATTCACTGATATAAATATTACAATGGAGTTCTGGTGCATAAATCTTGGTGCCCACTTCTGATCATCCTCTTAGGACAAAATAAAGGTCTGCAATTAGTTTGAAGCTCTTAATACATTTTGCTTTCCAAAAAGCTGAAGTCATCTTATCTTGAACATGCACCATTAACACATAGGGATCTCCCTTATACCACCTGTACCAGCTCTGAGTATATGGTATTGTTTGTTTTTAACCTCTGCCAGTCCAATAGCTGAAACCTTGTATCTTATTGTTTTATGTGCATTTCTTCCATTACTGATGAGGTTGAACATTTTTGGTACGTTTTTCTTCTGAGAGTGTCCTGTCCATGTGCCATTTGCCCATTTAAGGGTTAAGAATCATTTCTAATGAATTCCTAAATAAGCTGGCATATAAATTAAGCCAATTAATAGAAATGTGTGAGATAACTCATTTTCTTTAGAAGACCACCTATTTATGGTGGTCCCTAGTAAGAAAAGATACATGAATAAACGCAAAAATTAATTTGAAGCCTATCCATACCTCCATAGATAACTGAACAAGAGTGACATATTTAGCACAAGGGATACAAATATACAACTCTGGGACCACAAGTACTTGTCTTATTAGAGTAAAATAAACGTGTTTAGTCGATGACCATATCCTTCAAGAAGTGTGGTCAATGGAGTTATTTATTCTTTGTTCATCATCAGTGTGTATTACTGTTCTCTGTGGACACAGACACACAAACGTCAACTGAATGAAATTCCAAATTCTAATGATATCATTTTTATATATTTATCGGTGCACTGTAGTTTTACAGTACACCAATAAGTGTTTGTAGTTGTATGGTGTCATTGGGTGTTACTGATTTTAATAGTGTTCCCATTAATACAGAATTCACCAAGGTTTGCATTGCTTTCTCAGTTTCTCTTAAATTTATGGATACAATTTTTTATTTTATAGTTTTTTCAACTCTGTTTTTGATATTACTCTCAGTGATGTTACAGTGAAAAGAACAAGGGACATAGAAGTAGCCAAAATCTAGGTGCTTATTAACTGTGTGACCTTGAGCACTTCACGTAATATTTCTGAGACTCAGTCTCCTTTTCTATAAAACCATATTTAATACAGTGCCTGGCACTTAGTGAGCTCTTCATAAATAGTTATTATTATCATTATTAGGTATTTGGAAAAATGCATAATTAAGTGAATAAACAATAACTAGTATAAACATTAGACTTGGGTTTTCTACTACAAATGCTAGCAGAATTCTCTTCTTTAAAATGCACATAAAAGAAATGCTTTATTATTATTTTTATTAGTTATTATAATAATATTTAAAATTCATGTCTATTTTATTTTCCCCTAAACATTTACTATTACTTAGAATATTCAATTAAAAACTACACGTGTTTTCTTCAATTTTTATACATACTAAGGAAGGAGATACTCTAACAAAATAAGATATTGGAACTTTTATGATCAACTCATGAGATGAGCCTCTGTGATCATGCTTTTAGAGTCATATTTCTAAAAGACTGAAAAATGGAGAAAAGTAAAGGAACCTGTGATGAAAATAAAATTAATGACATCGTGTATTATTTCGGAATGCTTTATGATTTAAAAAGTGAATTCTGACCTTCATTTCTAAAATGGGACGGAACAAAAACAAAAACCTGATTGAAATCATATGGAATTAACACTGTCATACTAGCTTGAATAATAAACATCTATTTATCTATCTATCTATCTATCTATCTATCTATCTATCTATCTATCACCCTACTTCTAAGGCATTTCCACACTGAATATCCAATTTTATTATCATAATCACATGGAGGGATTAAGTAAGCTAAATACAACCACCTCTATTTATCAAATTAAGGACCATTATTGTACAAATGAGGATACAGACTCTGAAAGGTTAAATGGCCATTCTATGACCCAACAAGTAAATGACAACAAAGTTGAAATTAGAATGTATAAAATGTTATGATTCTCTTCACTGCACATATTATTTCTAGCACGTGTTTCTTCCACATATGACTATACTGGAATCCTTTCCCACAGAGCTATTAGCTTCCAATAGGTCTCAGGGTTTTTTCTCTTACTATTTTACTGAATGTTTACATAAAAATGCCAGCTCCATTCTGACTGTTCCACGTGGAAATACTGTTAAGGAGTGTGGGTCATATAAGATTGGCACAAGTAAGTATTATATTTGTCACTTACCAATTTACTTCATCAACTTGTAGAATATGTATTCCAGATAAAGAACCCAATTAAATTCAAGAAATCACGCCAGCAGTGTAGCCCCCTACGACTTGGTCCTTGTGTTCCAGCCATATTAGAAGGGTGTGAAAAGTGGAGAATGGAGGCAATTGCCTAGGTCGCTCTGATACTGCTGTTGTGATCGCCTGAAATTCCCACCTCCTATGTCCTTCAAACCTGGCTGATCCTTACCGATGACTCTGTCAGAAGGAATGGTAGTCATGAAAGCAAAATCAACATGAAACCAAGTTGATTTCCAGATTCCACCAATTTTCCCTCGAGGGACAAGGGAATCGCCCTTCAGGGCATGAGCCACCTCTTCTGACTCTGCTGTGGCAGCAGACAAATGGTTCTTTCTTCATTAATGTCATTCTTAACCTCTTCCCTTACTTTCCCCTCTCTACCTTGACATAACACCCAACATCCGTTCTTTAACCTATTGCATCAGTATGTCCCCGGATTTTACTTCAGGAGTCAATCAAGTTGTAACATCTGATGTATGAATATTCACTTTTCAGCTAACGAGCTTGAATTTACAATGAGACAAAACTGAGCAATATTCCCACATAGCCTATTTCCTGACACTGAAGCAAAGACACAGTGATAACAATGACAGCAGTGACAGTCTCTTGGTGAAAATTTTAACTCAGCCTATGCTCGGGACACGTTAGGATTCAACAATATACAAGACAGCATAATATTGACAAGAACTATAGAACAACCACCTTGAATGTTTACATGGTATATAATATGGGTGAAGGGCTTTTTTAAATACTAGAGTGCACACATCACCTCTAAAGACTAAACGACACAATGATCAAATCCTTAACTGACATACAACTTGCTGGAAAAGGAAAAATTATTTCTAATAACATAGGATCAACTCTTGTCAGCACATACAATGTGGTCACATTCACATACAATGAATGTGACCTAAGCACAGGTTAAACCCTTTTGAATTAAAATGTAGGATCTTTCTCACTTTTCCTAAGACACTACACATTTTAAAAATATGAATGACCAGCTTTTGAAAAACGTTTTGTTAAGGCATACATACATTGTGCACATAGGTGACCAGCGGAATGGATTTTCACAAACTAAACATACCCATGAAAACAGGATCTGGATCAAGAGACAGACCATGACCAGCAGCCCAGAAGCCCCTTACGTGGTCCCTTCCAGTCCCTAACCCACTCGATGGGTAACCAGTATAATGATTTCTAAAACCATAGATTAGTTTTCAAGAATACATTCTGAAGACCTGTTTTTTTCCACCTGCTGTGTAATGTGTAAGAAGTTGAAATTAAATATCTGTCAATATGTTAGTTAATTTAATTACCCACTCTGGGGTTAAATAAAGACAGCGCGTAGGATGAGGCTGATGTTCAACAAGCATTCACTGTGCTGAGTTTCCCATGCACTACTGTGTCAGATTTCACCCTGTAAATCAGATCCATGAAGTCTTACGTTACTTCAGAAAGCACCATGCCGGGCGGGACGCAGTCACAAACACAGAATCCTTATATTGTAATGCAGGGGAGGATCAAGTACCAAACTAAGATGTTCCAATAAGTACTATGGAAGAAGAGGAAAGTGAGAGCCCAGGCAAAGTCAAAACAGTTGAGGAAGCCATTATGGAGGGGTGAGATTTAAGCTGCAGCTTCAAAAAAAGATACCTAAGTCTCAAAAGAGCTCAGGGAAGGGGGTGTCATTTCAGTTTGGAAAAAGTACAGAAGCCTACGCTCGCGCAGAGACCGGCAAGGCAATGGTGTGATTCACATGAAGCAATGCACAGAATCGCGTAGCAGAAAAAGATGCTGCAATGCAAAAGCTGAGGTACCCTGACAAGTGCCTACAGAAGTCGATAAAAAATTCAATAACCTAGAAGAAACGGACACGTTCTTACAAACATATAGCCTTCCTCCCGTGTTTCCCAGAAAATAAGACCTAGCCAACCATCAGCTCTAATGCATCTTTTGGAGCAAAAATTAATATAAGACCCGGGTATATTTTACTATAATATAAAACAGGCTCTTATGTGACATGATATATGATACAACATAACATAACATAAATCGTGGGTCTTATATAAGACCGGGCCTTACATTAATTGTTGCTCCAAAAGACACATTAGAGCTGATGGTCTGGCTAGGTCTTATTTTTGAGGAAACATGGTAGGCTGCATCATGAACAACTGGAAAATCTAAATGGACGAATCAACAGGAAGGAAACTGAATCAGTCATCCGAAACCTTCCCAAAAGCAAAACTCCTGGACCAGATGGCTTCACTAGTGAATTCTACCGGACATTCAAAGAAGATCTAATACCAATCCTGCTCAAACTCTTCCAAAAAATTGAAGAAGAGACAGTACTCCCTAACTCATTTTATGAGGCCACATTACCCTGATACCAAAACCTGGTAAGGACAACACAAAAAAATTACAAACCAATATCTCTGATGAATACAGATGCAAAAATCCTAAAAAAAAATTCTAGCAAATCGAAAGCAACAAAGCATTAAAAAGATTACACATAACGACAAACTGCAGTTCATCCCCGGGGTACAAGCATAGTTCAACATATGCAAATCGAT
Source organism: Rhinolophus hipposideros (assembly GCF_964194185.1). Classification (NCBI taxonomy): domain Eukaryota; kingdom Metazoa; phylum Chordata; class Mammalia; order Chiroptera; family Rhinolophidae; genus Rhinolophus; species Rhinolophus hipposideros. The sequence goes on from NC_138046.1 coordinate 60,713,932, forward strand.
CAATGTGATACACCACATACACAAAATAAAGGAAAGAATACATGATTATATCAATAGATACAGAAAAATCATTTGACAAGATACAACATTCATTTATGATTAAAACACTTAATAAAATGGGAATAGAAAAAAAACACCTTAACATAATGAAAGCCATATATGGCAAACCCTCAGCTAATATCATAATTAATCGTGAAATACTGAAACCTTTCGTTCTACGTTTAGGAATATGACAGGGCTGTCCCCTATCACCTCTGCTTTTCAACATAGTGTTCGAAGTCCTCGAACAATGAGGCAAGAGAAAGAAATAAAAGGCATCCAAATTGGGAATGAAGACGTCAAATTGTCACTCTTTGCAGATGACCTGATGCTATATATACAAAACCCTAAAGATTCCACCAAAAAGCTATTAGAAACATTAAATGAATACAGTAAAGTTACCAGCTACAAAATCAACATACAAAAGTCCATTGCATTCCTATATACTAACAATGAAATCTCAGAAAAAGAAACTTAAAAAAAGAAAAAATAAACAATTCCTTTTGCAATTGCAACAAAAACAACAAAAATACCTAGGTATAAACTTAACCAAGGATGTGAAAGACCCATGAACTAAAAATTAGAAGACATTGTTAAAAGAAAATGAAGAAGACACAAAGAAATGGAAAGACATTCCGTGCTCATGGATTGGAAGAATCAACATAGTTAACATGGCCATATTACCCAAAGCAATATACAGATTTAATGCAATCCCCATCAAAATCCCAGTGGCATTTTTTAAAGAAATAGAACAGAAAATCATCAGATTTGTTTGGAACCACAAAAAAGCCCCGAATAGCCAAAGCAATCCTAAGGAAAAAGAACAATACTGGAGGTATCACACTCCCTGACTCTAGTTTGTACTACAGGGCTACAATAATCAAAACAGCATGGTATTGGCAGAAAAACAGACACGTAGACCAATGGAATAGAATTGACAACCCAGGAATAAACCCAGGTGAAAATGGACAGATAATTTTTCACAAAGAAGACAAAAACCTACAATGGAGAAAAGACAGCCTCTATAATAAATGGTGCTGGGAGAATCGGAAAGTCACGTGCAAAAGAATGAAACTAGCCTGCTATCTGTCACCATGTACCAAAATTAACTCAAAATGGATCAAAGACCTAAGCATAAGACCTGAAACAATACCCTGCACAGAAGAAAACATAGGTAATAAACTTATGGACCTTGGGTACAAAGAGGATTTTATGAATTTGACTTCAAAGGCAAGGCAAGTAAATGCTAAAATAAATCAATGGGACCATATCAAACTACATAAAAATCTTCTGCACAGCGAACGAAACCACTGACAAAATAAAGACCCAACCAACTGAATGGGAGAAGATTTTTGCAAACAATGGCTCCAATAAGGGGCTAATATCCAAAATATATAAGGAACTCATGAAACTCAACAACAAAAAAACAAACAACCCAATTGAAAAATGGGCAGAGGACCTGAAGAGACATTTCTCCAAAGAGGACATACAAATGGCAAATGGACATATGAAAAAATGCTCAACATCACTAATCATCAGAGAAATGCCAATAAAAACCACAATGAGATATCACCTCACCCCAGTCAGAATGGCTATCATCAACAAGACAAATAGTAACAAGTGTTGGAGAGGCTGTGGAGAAAAAGGAACCCTCATACACTGTTGGTGGGAATGCAGACTGGTACAGCCGCTATGGAAGGCAGTGTGGAGGTTCCTCAAAAAATTACGAATAGAATTACCATATGACCCAGCAATCCCTCTCCTGGGTATCTACCCAAAAAATCTGAAAACATTTATACATAAAGATAGGTGTGCTCCAATGTTCACTGCAGCTTTGTTTACGGTGGTCAAGACATGGAAACAACCAAAATGTCCTGCGATAAATGAATGGATAAAGAAGTTGTGGTGTATATACACGATGGAATACTATTCGGCGGTAAGAAAAGATGAAATAGGAACATTTGATCTTGAGAGTATAATGCTAAGCGAAATAAGTCAGACAGAAAAAAGTTGAGAACCGTATGATTTCACTGATATGTGGTACATAAAAGAGAAAAAAACAAAAAGAACAGGAAAAACAAAGAATCAAAACTCATAGACACAGACAACAGTGTAGTGGTTACCAGAGGGTAAGGGGGAGAGGGGTGGTAGAAGAGGGAAAAGCGGGTCAAATATATGGTGATGGAAGGAGAACTGACTCTGGGTGGTGAACACACAATGTCATATATAGATGATGTATTACTGAATTGTACACCTTAAATCTATGTAACTTTGTAACCATTGTCACCCCAATAAACTTTAATTTAAAGAAAATGTTGATTTACGTTGAAACATTTTACTCAAATCCAAATGGTCATGGTCTCTGCTTCCTTTTACTACTAATTGAAGATAATAATATTTTCCACAGTTTCCTCTTGAAATGAAATTCAGTTTGTTAAAATATATATATATATATATAAAATATATATTTATATATTAAGGGTGACTTGGTGAGAGTAAGGAAGAGAGAAGCATAACAAACGGGAAAATTTGCGAGTTGGATTCCCTAAAACTTAATATTCCCGTAAATTTCATAAGATATTCATGGTGTTGATATAATTTTTGCTGAATGAATTGCATTCTAAGCTGTTTTAAACAGTGTGTATGAAAAAGTCCAATGGCAGCTATACAAACAATTTAACTTTTTTATTAAAACGATGTAGCTGTAGGATGTATACTCAGTTTAACTCAACTTCTAACATTCAAGTAAGGTCAATTGTACTGACATTTTATCACATTGGTATATTATCATTCTGTGCTTCTAAAAAGTTAGACTAAAACTTAAAGTTTATATCTGTTAGGAAATCCTACAGTTTAATACTCTCCCACATCTTGTCCTATGAGTAACCACTATATGTTAAATGCTCCAGGATTTTGTTCCATAATTCGAATATTTCTCAATAAAACCAACAATGGACAATATGAAAGTAATTTTTTTCAGGCATTACAATAAAAGATAGAAGTTTCAGCCCTTGTTATAGAAGTTTCAGTAGATATTACAGTGAGACAGTTCGCTGCCATTAGTTCCCATGTGACTGTTAATCTTTACCGTTCACCATAAACCATCATGGTTTGGTGGCCTCCGTTAGGTTAGGTCTTCTCTGTTATTAACTCAATTGTTTCCGATTTTAACTCTCTGCTTGAAAGGAGTAAAATATGGACCAAGAAATATTGTTAAATCCCAGTGTCGTATTTATTCTCACTTATCTTGTTTTTTTCTGTCATATTTACAGTAAGCGGTAATTTTGAGTTTGCGAGTCTCTATTTGTCACTTTCCCCCCATGTCTTAATTTGAAATAGGCCTGCTGCACTAAAATGACATGCAGTGCTATAAGTTAGTAAACATTTATTGAGCATCTACTTCGGAGATGCCGCCCTGGCACTGAGACTGTAGGGACAAATGGGGCGTATTCCTTGCCACTGAGGAACTCAATCTAGCGGGTACATAGAGAAACAAACAATTAAATAAAAAATGCAAATGGGTATGTGCCACCTCGCTAATAAGGCTAATGTGCTACTGTGACGCAGAAAAAGGTGAGAGTAATTTCGTCAAAATCGGGCAAGAGAGACTGTGGACCACTACACAGAGGAAGCAGCATTTACAGCCCAGTACGTGTTTCATTTGGTCAGCATTTACTTTCTATATGTTTTCCAATATGTGAGCACGAATCTCTGTTGTATATTTTAGACCACAAAGGAAGCAAAAACGGAACTGAAATATATGTAATAAAATAACTCCAGACAAGGTCTGCAAACTTTCATTGACTCTCCCATCCAGTTGTGCAATTCTTATATCATTCTGGGCCTCAGTTTCTTCAACTGTAAAATGATGAATTTGGACAAAATGCCATCTTGGGTCCCTTTTAGCAGGAACTAGATTATCTCTAAAGCTTCTGCCAGCTCTAGAGTTTCAGAAAATGGGTTTTGTTTGTTTTTCCGTTCCCCTATATTTTTACTCTGCTATTGTTTTACTTTTTTCTTTTCCTTTATTTCATAGATGTTTTTCCCTACAGTATGTCATCTAATCCGAATTTTTATCATTATTAATCCTGTGAAGAAGTCTGAGTGGATAAAAAAGTAATCAGTTATTTACTATGAAATGGAAAAGTGGCAGATATCAAAAGGTATAAGTTGGTCATTAAATTTTACAATAATTGATTTAACACATAAGAAATTAACAATGTTTATAGGAAACGTAACCAGCTTCTCTTTTGTAGGCTGGCACTAATATAACTGAAGTGAACCTCCTTTTGGATTTACGCAAAACCAAAGGATTAATAGTGCCCTCAAAGACATTAATGTAATTTTTCCCTATTGAGGGGAATAGTTTTATTAAACTTTACTAACCCCTTTGGTTTAATCCCTGGAGCTGACCTATAAAACATTAGAGGTTTTAAATCAAACCGTAAAAATCCTCAAAGCTGAAAGTTAAAGGGATAGCCATAAGGGGGGTAAAATAATGAAGGATTTATAAATTATGTCTAGTAACTAGCAATGCTTTATACAGCATAATATCTAGATATCTATTATATGTATTTATATATGCACATATGCATGTAATCTTTAAAATTAATCATTGGGAAAAGGTAACTGTGGCTTATCTGAAATATCTTCAATATTTTAAAGGTGTCAGAGTATCTATAGCAACCTTTTTTCTCTCTCTCTACAGATTCATTGGTATGTCAAACATGAATGAGAGGACTTGCAGATTTGTAACTTAACCTCGAATAAAATGACCAGAGAAATATTATTTTATTAATCTCACTGGTAATAAAATTACATCGTACTGTTTGATTCTGAACTTATTCAGGCGGGCTATGAGAATATCTGTTTAGAAGAAAGTTTGCCCCTCTCCCCTCTCACCCTGCCTGTCTGCCTCCTCACTCCTTGAAATACCAACTAAATAGATAAATAAAGACATGAAACCAAAACAAAACAAAACCAGTCCATAATTCTTTAGGCGATACTTCATAAATTTTTCCCACCCAAGTAGCCCTAATGGAAGGGAAGATTGAACACGTACCCCTAGGGATCCGCTGCAAGTGTGAAATTTCTGTGAAGTCATCTTTTTTATTTTAAAAATTCATGTGTACTTTGCATTCTACTCCATTACACATATATCTGTTTCAATATAGAAATGATGTGTTTTTCCCCAATATCTTTGAGTTGCAGAGCTCTAGTAAAATATGCTAATTTTACACTATAGCTTTGCAACTTTCAAGATACACAGAATTTTAGAAGCTCAGCTTTAAAAGGAATATAAGTAATTATAGAATACATTTTTCTATGGATCTTACATATATCCTACCTTCAGTATCCCTTTCACTTTGACATAATTTTTTCTTTGTCAGTTAATTGAGGCCTATGACTTCAGTTATTTGCTATGCCAGACAGAAAAGCTCCTTCCTTACTCTGTCAAAACAAGATACTCGAATTCTAATAATTTAGTAACAGAAAGAAAAAGTATTAGTAGTCATACAGTTGTCCCTAAAAATGAGTTATATAATTCAATCATTAACTGAATTAGTTTCATCTTATTTGTCTCCAGTGTAAAAAGAAAGGTCCTTTTTTATTTTAGTTTTCAAAGGCAATCATTTCACAAGGAAATAGCCCATCATCCGATGAAATGAATTATGTGGTGTTGATCTCTATTTTTCATTTTAATTTTTGCTGGTGGACTGTGGAATATAACAAGGGTGCCAACAAAATGCATACAAGTGGACACTTTGGTCAATGTTGCTCAAACAGTAGTTCGCCGTAATCAGAAGTGTCTGGACGCTGATGGTAACCACTTTGAGCACCTCTTGTAATTGCAGAAGTCAAACGTGACTTGCATTCATCTTTTGTTATCAGTATATATTGAGTATTACAATTTTAATACAGTTTTTTCCTTTCTTAAAATGTGTATTTGCGGGGGGGCGCCATCGGTATATATGCTATACACAGTACTGGAGGTGACAGGATGAGATTGAAGCAGGACTGAAATGTATGTTAAGCAAACAGGGTAAGTTAGACGCCAGTACCAAGAAAAAGTATAAATAAAAGGTAGTTGGCTTGTTTCACCATGATTTGTTTTTTTTTCCTGCAGTCTAAATTCAAAAGTATTTTCTCCTAAGACTTTGTAATGAAATATGAGGAAAAAAATAAACAATAAATAAAAGGATTCTGAACAGTGATTTGAAAAATGAAGAGTCAGTTGTGTTGGAGGACAGGGCAGGTGAGATTTCCAGGCATGGGATACAGTATGAAATCAAACACAGAGACACAATTATTAGAAAGGACTAAAAACGGCTCAAGAGAAAATATGTCCGGGCACACTGAAATAAGAACTAGGAGGCAATGAAAGCAGGGTGCCAGCAATCGGAATGTGCTTAAGAACTTTTTGAGTTGAGAACTCTGAGCCTGAGTTTCACAGAGGAAAAAAAAAATAAAACTAGTGAAAATAATGTGAGAATGGGGATTGCTGAGGCCAAAACAGTGAAATAGGAAGAGGATTTCTGGCAAAATCTCCTGAATACACTGGCAGGAAGAATACACAGTAACAGATTTTGCTCTTGAAATGGATAGAGAGGAAGAAGTTGGTGATATTGTAAAAGAAAAATATGAAAGGATTTACCAAAAGCCCAAACACAGGAAACAAATAGAACTGAATATATATAACACATTCTTAGCCGAGCCTGGAGGAACTATTGGAACCCTTACGATCATTTCCTTCTAATAAGGCAATAGCAACAACTATGATATCCATAGTATTATATCAATTACCACCACTACTACTGCTACTCGTGCTGCAGCAACAACTGAATATTTACTATGTGCTATACTGCATACTCTGAACTCATTTATATTATTATAACTGTCATTCCCATTTTACAGATGAGGAAAAAAAACTTGAAAGTTTAAATTACTAGCTCAAGGTTATAGAACTAATAAGTAATAGAGCTAGGATTAGAATTTTATATTATCTAACTCTCAAGGCTGTGCTCCACAGGCCTCATCAATAGCAGCAGTGGCTAAAAGTCTACGATATGACATAGATTTAGACACGGACACACATATAGATACATAGATGTAGATAAACAGGTATTCAGACTTAAAAATCAAAGCTGATATAAGCTTCATTCCAGATTTCATTACAGTTATTCCAGATTATTTTGACTAAAAATGTGTTTATCAGATATATTCACGTAAAGTATCCTCAATGTAAGAATTAAAAACCACCGTTGTATAACTGACAGATCATTTTATTTGAACATATCCTTGGCATGCTTCGTCTCAAAATCTTTCTGAAATTGAATCTACACACTGAGCTAATAAAATTTAGAAAAAAATTCTGGTAAAGGGCAATGAAAAAGGAGTAACAGCCCTGTAATGATCTAATTTCACAATTGGTCTGATTTGTGACATTTCTCATATTTCAAATTATAATACAGATTTTCTAAATGTTGTTATTATTCCACTTTATTTACATGTTAGTAAATATGCCTCTAGTCACAAAGGTGTGTGTTTTTAATCCACGGACCAAGATATAGAAATTCTTTAGAAAAGCACCTGCCAGAAAGCTGCTATTATAGTTGTAGTGAGTATAATTTTCCATAACATCATCAAGTTCTTTTTATTAAAAAAAAGAAAAGCAAATAAATAGTACTATGGAGTCACAGTTGGTCTCCTAGTGCTATTCTGGTCCTTGGACTACAAATTGCGACCCACTAGATTCAATTAAAGAAATATGGTGACGATTTGATTGACAATACCAGACCAGCAGAGATGACAACGAAACAATATTACACAAACAATATTTGGGGCTTTATAGACACACTGTTTTCCCCTTCAAAGGGAACTAACAGGTTTGTATGGATTGTAATAAACTTGGTAAATGTATATGCTTTTGAGTCCTTACTGAAAGTCCTCAGAGTTAGAGAGAAATGGAATTACCACAGTACAATTTAAAATATAAAATCTGTGGCATACTTCTCTTATCTAAGAGGGACAATGTACTTCTCCACATATATAATCTCACCTTGAGAAAGTATTTCCTTTATCCTCCTGTCTTTCATTTTTCAACTTCTTGCAAGCAGAGACAATACTCACTAACCAACAAAGCTAATTAGCTCGAATTACAACTGTGGAGACATTTTTGTTCCATTTCCTATTCCTCAGTGGTGCCAAGTTGTGCCTATTCTAATCCTTCAATGATGACCACACTGCTTAGCACGACACTGAAATCTCTGAGAGAATCACCTTACTGTTCCAGCCTTACAGTCAAGCACTCTTCCATTCATCCTAATACATTCTGCCACTCGGCCTTGCTCATACTGTTTGCTCTCTGAAAAGTATGCCCTTTTCCACACCTGTAAAAATCCTATCCTCATGTTTAATCCCTTTTGGACTCTTCCATGAGGCCTTCTCTTATCTACCAATTTAGAAGTACTTTCTCTGTCATCTAAACCACAGTACATTATCTTTTCATGTAGCACTTCTCATATTGATCCTTATTTTATAAAGTATTTGTACGTATGTCTTTCTACTTGCCAGATTTTAAATACACTCAAGCAAAAACAGTCTGACCATCATTTTGATATCACCAAAAGACCCATAGTATGATTCCTTTGCAAACAATACAGTCCCGTGCTTATGAAATGAATGAATGAACGTACTATCTGAGCAGAGATATGAAAGTTCAATAACCTAGCAGTGTTAAAAAAATAAAGCAAGTCAAAAGCATGCCATTAAAACACACTATGCTATCAAATATAAGCTAATGGAAACTGCGTTTTCTTACATGAACAAAGAAACAAAAAAATTTGATCAATGTTTATAGATTATAGATCCCACCATTTAAAACATAATATTAATACTTTGGTAAGGAATAGTCTCAACGCAGTTACAAATCAATTACCTTTGCTTGCACTTTCTACATTTTCCAGTTCTTCAGGAAATTTCAGGATATCCCGGTATTTCTCCTCACAAATTTCAGCAATAAAATGCAAGAGGGTTGTTTTCTGATCTGCTGATTTAGTATCTCTGATCTGCAATGAAATGACAAAACTTTTAGTATTTGCAGTAATGCAAAAAGACTTTTTTCTTAAACAAGTGGAATGAATGAATGAACTCAATTCATAATAACTAGTTTAAAAAAAAGATTGGGGTAGGTTCCGAACGGGGTCTAGTAACAATGCTCTGCATTTTAAAATGAACTCCACATTTTAAAAGCGAGAAGGATGACCCAAAAAAGTGAAAAATTAAACTAGAATGTATATTATTCGAAATGTCGAAATTAATATGGCAAAATGAATGCTTTGCGTGAGAAAAGAGCATTCATTTAAGTATTGATAACAAGAGTCCAAATTAATGTGTGCTTGTTTTATCGGCATTCTGTTCTTTGCTTTATCACAGAAATATGTCCTAGAAAACTGATTTGTTTGTGAAGTTACATTTATTTCTAGCCATCAATGATGCAAATGAATGTTAAAGAGTAAGCACACTTTACCCTCCTTTACTTGCATGGGCCATCAAAAAAGAAAAACTGATGATTTCTTACGTGGATTTATAAAGAGAATTTGACCACACAATTGTGATCATGAGAGAAAGTTTATTTCTCTGCTTACATGTTGTATTTCCTTTTCAAAGACACTGAAAACGAGATGCTACAGTTAGAATGATAAAAATCTTTTAAAGTACAGGGCAAAAAAAAAAAAAAAACTATGATGAGAATCTAAGTGCTTTCTTTAATATAACTCTCACACTAGACTAAGCTGCAAACAAAATCAAGGATTTACTGAAAAACAAAGGATAAATATGGCATAAAGTATCAAGTTTTCTCATTCTACTGGATGTTTTAATTCTATAATCCGTAGATGATGGGTTTGTCTACTGATGTTCATATTGATTCAGGGGTTTTCAGCTTTAAGGATTACTCTATTTAGAATAAATGAATATTCTTCACAAACAGGTTTATGAGAAGGCTATGGAGGATACTTAGGTAATTACAGAGTAATTTAATCCTTATTGTTTTAGTGACTAAGAACAACAAAAAAATTTTCATTTAATTAATCCGGCCCATACTGAATCTGTTGTGCACTACAACTTTTAAACAACTGTTTATGGCCAAATGATATGAACAACTTAAAAGAAATATCAATGTCAAGACTCAAGAGAAAACAGCCACAGGAAGCATGATGCTGACAGTTCAAGAGGTCACAATGATTCCTTTTAGAATTTCTAGGATTACTTCATCTCACATAGGTAAAGTATTTAAGACTTGGCATTATCATGCTGATGAACCAAACACTTGTAAGCAGGACAAGGTTGAAATGACACAATTCAAGGACATGCTATTAAGAACAAAAAGCAACAAAACCCTCAAGGACAATTTGTCTTAAGTAAGGCTTGCAGCTGTAGAGAAATCAATGGGAGGCTCACTTTCCTAAAGAGAGCTCTTTACCTGGGATTATGGTGTTATATGTTCACAAAGTATGTTGTTTTCAGAATACTCTGTATTCCAAATGATAAGGAAATTAATAGCTTCTTTCTCTCTTACAAATTACTTGAATTTCTAAATCCTAAAATCCTAAAACCATGAGGTGCTTAGGGAAAATTCAAAGAACATCTTCCAAAGGGAAAGGAAATTGATCTATATTTTATGAACTTTGTGATGACAAATACACACACACACCACCACCACCACCACCACCACCACCAACAACAGCCCACCTACTTTTTCAGGACACCGAATTGTACAAGCCTATTATAACTTTTTTTAATGCACATGGCCAACACTAGAAAGAAAAACACAAAAATAGAAAAGCATTGTGCTCATACGTCATATGTCATATGAGCATATGTCAATTCTATGGGTGATTTAAAACTTCGGCTTTGCCATGCATACTTACGAGCGCTTATTTTTCAGAAACCATGTTTAATTGATAAATATTTACACAGTATCAGGTCCACTAATTTAATTTCTGTCAAGAAATTTAGTAGAATCAATGGTTACATTTAAAAAAGATAAAGTATAACATTTCAGATTATTAATAAATAAATATCTTGGTATCTTTGTTCAAATCAAAGAGTGGCAGACAGAGAACACATGTACTTTTTTAGAATTGCAATATTCCCTTCAAAGCATGGGTAAACATGGCCACGCTACTGTCCTATCAAGCTGAGAAATATCTCGGTATGGGAGACAAAGTGTTAAACCTGTGTTGCAATATTTAGTTTTTAAATAACCACACACAGAGAGTCCATTTTTAGGTTTTGAAACGGCCCACTTCGGACCCCAGGAAAGAGGCCTTGCAATGTCCCTGGCCTTGCCTCTTCCTGCCCTAGAGCTTAACGTTTGAAAAACCCCCTCCTTCCAGTTTGAGCTTGATATGTCCCAGGTCCAGTTCCTTGCTTTAGATAATTACCCAGAAACCTGTGCTTGCTGCTGATCACAATCTCTATGGCCTAGCATTCTTTCCAGGTCACTGTCATCACTGCGCCTGGGTTGATGACCACGTTGGAGAGCCACATCGCCAGAGGGAGGAACCATTATGTGGCCTCTGGAGGAATGCCCAGATTTTCCTTTAAATACCCCCAGCTGGTCTGAGAATGTGAAGGCGGATTTTGGAGGTGTTCACCTGCTGCCTTTTCAGACCACCGGTGCTCTGATAATGAAGGCTTGTCTATGACCCAACTCCTGTGCGGGTCTATTGGCTGAGCGGGGCAGGGCAGCACGAGACCTGGACTCGTTCGGCCTCCAGTTTCAGTTTCAAACTGGCAGGGAACAATCATGACAAATATGTGGTCCTTTCTATTTTACTCTGTGTATGACCCTTAAGCCAATCATTGAAAAATAAACATATTATATTACAAACAAGGGAAAAGAACTTTTACTTATTATAGGATATTTACTTTGTATTATCGTGTCTTTGGTCTCTCTTACCACCTTTACACCATTCCCACATTAGCCGTTGTCTCTCTCAGGACCTATGGTGTTGTTCAATGTCAGCACAGAAAGTAACTGAGAACATTCACCTTCATCAATTCTAATGGCTAATGGCATGTATCCAATAATTTGCTCATCCGAGTGGTTAGATGGGTGTGTGGGAGGGGGTTGGGGATAAGGGGAAAGGTGAAGGGACTTGGAAGCAGCTGGTAACCACAAGATGGCCTCAGGGTTTTTCTTTTGAAAATTAATTTGGGGAAGGTATTCTATAATGTTGTAAAGATTTTGTTGGGTATCCGATGGACATGCGTCCTATTTGGGAGACCACCTCAGGGATACTGTGGATACCTGATCATGGCATTGTACATCAGAAGCTAAACATTAATGAATGCCAACTATAATTTTATATATATAATGTGATGGTTCAGTGTGAGGTCGGAGGGATAGTGGATGGGGGGAGGGGGGTTCACAGTATGAGGGATATAAATGATGAACGTCTAAGTATTACCTTGTTTTGTACACCTGAAACTAATAAATAAATTAATTAATTAAAAAAAAATAATAATAATAATTTGCTCATCCAAGTATACAGGCAGGATATACACATCTCTCGGGGTAGTATAAAAGTAATCTAATCTGAGCTTGTACAAAATACTTCCAAAGTATTTGGGTTAGCTTATTAATAAATCTGATTTCCACTTGATATCTGGTGAACTAGAAATTGTGTGAATTTTACATTAACATCAAATATTCCAATAACAGTTGTCCAGATTGCCTAAATTGCAGTGGTGACTACCCTGTAAGCATTTCAAGGTTTGCCCCAACCAGGAGTCAAGAGCCTTTCGGCATCCCTGCTTTCCCAGTCTCCCTCTCATCAGCCACAGTTAGGCAGGGGTGTGATGAACATAGGACTTTTCTTTAAAAGATGCAAAAGGATGAAAAAAAAAAAAAGGTTACCCTATAATCCTCTGTCTTGCAAATAGTTTCAAACAATAAAAATACATACAGCAGTTCCAGAAATTGGAAATCTTCAAAAAATTTCAAAACGTTTTATATTTTAACAAGCTGAGTGATCGAGGAATGGTAACAATAAAAGTGAGATAGAATAACTCACTATATTCACTGATAAAGTGCCATCAGTTAATAAACCATGCAGCAATTTTATTGTAATCATCTGACCAATAAATGTTACACTTAAAGATTAATAATTGAATTTGTACTGACTGTATCTCCCTAATCTTTAATAACTTCCTGAAATGGTACATGAATACAAAAATACCTTGAAGAGAATACCTATTCCTAGAGCAAACTCTGATCATTTCTCTTTTTTCTAATAAATATGAGTGCTATTATGAAAGATAATATTTTTATTTGACATGTTCAAATACATTTCTAGAACTTAAGTTAGGCAGACAGCAAAATATCTGAATATCTGAACAACTAATTTGGCATGTCAAAGATGTTTTTTATTTCATACACTCTCCTTCCAGCCTGAGACTTTGTGCTTGGACCTCACTTTGAAATCAGGCTCTGTGAGAACACAGAAGCCAGCACACAGCCAGAGGGTCTGAGATGACGATATTTTAATCATCTACGTCAGTCGCATTCAATCTTTCCGCGAAGGACCCCTTCTGTAGGTAATTTTCCCCTCTGCTGAGATTTAATCCTATTTCTTTTTGCTCTGTCCTCAGTGGGAACTGAAAGTAACAGGGCACCATCCATGGTATAACCACCTCTCACAGAGCGAAGGTGCCCTTCTCATGTGTCCTGTTCTCTAAATCAAACAAGTTCAGTTAATTTAACCTCACCACACAGACGTTAGTTTTCAAATGTTGAATTTGGTAATTAAACAACGGTAAATTAAACATTTTCTGTTAATGTTATCATTAAAATTAATGCATTTTAATTAAAATTAATGATTTTTAATCAATGCATTTTACCACTACAAATTGATTATAATCTATATATGAATGTGTGTGTGTGTGTGTGTGTGTATATATATATATATATATATATATATATATATATATATATACATATATAATGGACTATAGGACTATATAGGAATGGACTGTTTTATATTACGTACATCCATATATCTAGGAATGGAAACTATTATAGAATATACATGTGAATAGAATAGTTAGAATCCATTTCAAGTTTCCACTGTGAAAGCACCTGCCATGTACTAGAAGGACGTACAAACTTCTTTGTTTCGCACCTAAGGCCCTCGTAAGCTGGCCCTTGCCTACCTTCCTAACCTGTCCCCTGCCGCACACCCTTCTCTTCAGTCCGGTTACAACTCCTTGAACATACCACACAGTGTCATACCACTGTGCTTTTGCAAATCGTGTTCTCTCTCTAGACTCCCCTTACTTCTCCCTCCGTTTTTTTTTTTCTGTCAGGTGAATACCTACTCATATGTCAAGACAGTCCTCAACCAGCACCTCCTTTCTAAAGACTTCTCCGACTCAGGATTAATTAACCTGCTTTTGCTATGTTCCTTCACTATAAATATTTCAACAGTCGTCTCTTCCAGTTAATGTAAGCTCTTTTAAAGATAGAGACTCTGTTTTCTTATTTTTTTTTTTTCTCCCCAGAGTACGTGGGAGAATGCTAGAACCTACTAGGTAGACAATAAATGTTTCTCCATGAAGATTTTTCTCCACATAAGCACTCCTTGCATGTGCTATACACCAATACTTCTAAATTAACTGTGTGTGTATGTGTGTGTGTGTACATACCCATATACTCAAACAGGATGACTACAAAGCTAGCCTTTGCCAGTACAACATATTTGACGAGGTGGGAGCGGACGCCAGAATGCAGTTAGAACGTGGCTTTCAGGAAGTGGACCATCATACATTGGGGTGGGGGGGGCAGGATAGGAAGACAGCAAACATGAATGCAGAAGTACATTCAATGATGTACTGTGGGCCAGGGACTTTGCTGGAAACTTGGGATCAGAGACAAATAACCCCCAGTCCCGTCAAAGTTTCAGGGAGCTTAGAATTTATGAAAAAAACACAAAATTATGCAGAAAAGAGACAACGTAGGAGAGTAACTTGGTGGCAACTGGCAAGGATTGATAATTGAAATGATAACGAGGGCATATGTAAAAAAAGGCAAAGAAAGAACAGATTCTAGACACAACGTGAAGACAAACAGGATTAAGTCATTAAAAAGAAATAGCTGGGATGAGGAAAAAGAAAAAATCAAAGACTCCAAAAGTTTTAAGTTCTGGTGATTGAAAGAATGGTTGGAGCGTGTTGGAAACAAGGAAAAGCGATGACTCTAGAGTGAGATGACTTTAGGAAAAAGGGGACAGCTCATTTTCTAAACACCTGGAGATAATCTATGAGAAAGTGATCATGGCCATTCCATTCTTTCTACTTCATTTTATCCCATCAGGTTTCACCTAATTATGCTTTTTAAACATCCACATGACCATGTCACTCTCTTCCTTCAAAAAATTCAATGGTTCCCTACAACTCATATAACAAAGTTCAACTTTCTAATAAGAATAGTTATTGAGCACAGATTTTGGATTCAGACAGAATTGGGTTTGAACTTTGACTCTACCATTCACTAGTGGTTGTGTGACTTACTAGTGAATTACTTAAACGCTCTATGCCTCAGCTTTCCCATCTATAAAATGGGCATTCGATAAGTATTTATGCTCACAGGTGATAGAATTGAATAATGTGACACGATCACATCCTCATGCAGATTACAAGTGATGAGCGTCTACGTTAGCTTTCCATCTCCACACACAGTCATTGCTATAGCCTACAAGTCCCTCTGTGCTCTTGTACCCACTTAACACCTCGATCCTATCTCTAGCTCTAGCTATTATCCCTCACCACCCCCTTCAGCCATGCTGGCCTCCTCACTGCTGCTCCTTAGATTCACCAGGCACGCCCCTCATTCAGAGCATTTATGAGTGTTTTTTTCTCTGCCGAGAGAGTTTCCCTCTTACTAACCTGCATGGCTAGTTCCTCCCCTTTGGTCAAGAGCTATACTTACAAGTCACTTTCTCATTGTGGTCTTTCTTAGCCACTCTGTCTCAAATTGTAATCTGCTCTCCCAACACCTCCTACCTCCGCCTCCTTTTAGTTTCCTCCACAGCAATTATTTCTAATATACTATATAATCAATTTTCTTAATTACTGTACTTCTCTCTCCACTAGAAAAGTCAGCTACACAAGTATGTGATTTTTTGGTCTGCTTTGCTCACTTTTATATTCCCGGCATCCAGAACAATGGCTCGCACATAATCGGCACTTAATATACGAGGTCGGACAATTAAGTTCGTGAACTTATCGCAACAATGTCGCTAACCTTTTTTTGATAGCAGAGGGATTACTCATTATGAATTTGTACAAACTGGACAAACAATTAACCAAGTTTACTATGTGGAAGTGCTAAAAAGGCTGCGTGAAAAAGTTAGACGAAAATGACCTGAACTTTTCGTAAACAATGCATGGCTCTTGCATCACGACAAGGCACCAGCTCACGCGGCACTGTCTGTGAGGGCGTTTTTAGCCAGTAAACAAGTAACTGGAACACCCTCGCTACTCACCTGATCTGGCCCCCGTTGACTTCTTTCCTTACCCAAAGATAAAGGAAATATTGAAAGGATGACATTTTGATGACATTCAGGACATCAAGGGTAATATGACGCCAGGTCTGATGGCCATTCCAGAAAAAAGTTCCAAAATTGCTTTGAAGGGTGGACTAGGCGCTGGAGTCAGTGCACAGCTTCCCAAGGGGAGGACTTCAAATGTGACCATAGTGATGTTCAGCAATGAGGTAGGTAGCACTTTTTCTCGGAAGAGTTTGCGATCTTAATTGTCAGACCTCATGTATTTCTTGAATGCACAAATGGGTGAAAGTTTTGCCCCATTTGCTATGTTCTTCCTGAACCTAGGTGCTCTACGCCCGTCATCACTTGGTAGTTATCTCACTCCTCTTTTAAGGGGGAGGGGAACCAACATTTGTTACCCCATCTATCGTGCATATGTGTCAGGCACTTCCATAATGCTTTATATGCACCACTTTTTAAAAAAAGTTCTCTGCACAATTCAGTGAGTTAGTTATCAATATGTCCATTTTATAGTTATCAATATGTCCATTTTTAGAGCACTTACGTAGCTTGAGCTAGGTCACACAGCTAATCAGAGTTGGTGCCAGAATACAGCCAGGTGACTTAAGTATACTGGGTATTTAATACATACCGGAGTGAATTAAGTGTCACGGTAGATGAAGAAGGTGTGTGGGGATGGGCAGAAGTAGGGGAGGAGTCATTTGGGGAGACTGGTGCTAATGAGTCTTTTTTAAATTCCCTGAACAGAATTAATAGATTGTTTTTGTTTACCCACAGTGATTTATATATATTCCAGTCACAGCATTTGTTCCACAATATATAATTGTGTTTACACAGTCAGTCTCACCTATCAGATTGTAAACTCGTTAACAATGAGGGCTTTATCAATTTTGTTTCATAAATGTTCATTGAATGAATAAATGCTAGAGAGAGGACGAAGATAATTAGAACCGATTTGATGATTAGAGAAATATTCGGTGACCTTTGAGCACAGTTTCAATACAGGGGTGCAAAATTAAAAGAATGAACAGCCAGAAGGAGGAGGTACTATGTAAGTTAATTTATTCAAAATATTGACTGTGCATGATAACTAGATAATAGTTGGGGGAGGGGGGCAGCAGAGCGGGCAGCTGGAAGAGGCTAGTGACAAAGTTACTGTAATTATTTGTCCCAAATCAGTTTGGCATAATTAGGCCTGAGGGGAGGAAGCAATGGAAGAGTTAAGGGTTATAAATCATGAGAAAGAAAAATGGATGTGCCCTGACTATTTCACGGCTTTTCAAACCCTGGTCCCTGAATGAGCAGTATCAGCATCACTTGGGAACTGGGTAGAAATGCAAATTTCGGGGCTGCACATCAAACCCACTGAATCAGAAACTCTCAGGGTGGGGTCCAGCAATCTGCACTTTAACATACTAGGAAAAAATTCTCATGTCACCTCCAGGTGATTCTGATGCATGCTGAATTTTGAGAACCATTAGATTTTGAAGGCGATTTCCAGGCAGTGAGATGCTTGACAATTGTCCACAGCTTGCCTAGACCCTCTCGTAATTACTTTTACATGTAACAAGTTGAAGTGTCAACATAATTTGAAAACTTAGTGTCAATTTAAAACCAGAGAGGCCTTGCCTAGCAATTTATGACATATGAAGGACAGAATCACTATGAATGTTCTTAATTAATTTACATAAATGAGACTAATTTGCATCGCAATTTACCATCTAGTCATCCGAGATTAGATGACCCAAACAATATGCTCTTTGCTGTGAAGATTCTAGACACATTGTTCATAAGTCTCCTAAACTGTCCCTCATCCTTCACCTAAAACTATATTGAAAATACACTTACATCACGCTGTAGGGTGTCTTGTCTACTGTGTATTACCAGAGTGATGGACCAGATAACACGGCAGATCATTCATCTTCCAACTTTAACTCAAGCTGAAGACTCACTTCTTAGCGGCCAGGGTGCATTGTTGCTTAAATATATACGCAAGAATTTTGAATGATAGTACCATATTTTAATGGCAGACACCAGGTTTCAATGCTTTCCATAAAAGTCATGTACTGCAAATGTATTTCAATGCTCCTAATTTCTGGGCTAACGTGCATACTGGTTGTAAGGAGAAAAACGTGTTGACCCATATGCCAAACAGAGTTTCTTCACGTGAATCTGCAGAGATCAGAACTCGGCGGGGGAATTTAAAGGAAAAGAAGGCAAAAGGAGGAGGCATCACCCTTACCCGTGATACAGGCACGCTGTATCTGATACTGTGTTTCCTGTGTTGGCAAGCCCACTGGGGGCTGAAGGCCAAAAGTACGATAACGTGTTCACATACTACCGACCGGCACATAGGAGCACAACTGTGGGCCTTATGCCCTGACTTAAAGGAAATCGTATACCCAGCTTGCAGAGCGGCACAGAATCATCAGGCTGAGTAAAGGAGCAAATATCCAGTCAGCTACAGGAAAATGTTCTCTTCCAGAAAGAAGCAATAATGTGCAGGAGGAACACCAGGTTTTCTTACACGAATGACTGTAGAATGGATATTTATCAGAGATGAAACTGATTTTCATAGAAAAGAATGAAAGAAATGAAGTAGTAAAACAGTGTGGATATTACTGAAGGAAAAGTGTCGGGAAACATTTAAGCAGGTCTCCCTTTGAAGTGAATGCAAATGTGAATGTGAGATAAATGTCTATGCCCATAGATCACATCTGCAGGAAGGCCTTTCAGACACCCGCAGTTTCTGCCCTTAGTGTTTACACAAATGGTCCTATGAAACTCAGCAAATTTATCAACAGATCCTACTCTCAGGAAAAGCCTGCACTGCCTAATCCCTCTGTGTCAAGGAAAGAGTTCTGACAGATAGCAATACGACTCAGTATACATTCATATCGGATTGTCCTTGGAAAGAGGAGAGAGTAAAATGCAGTGGCGGAATCTGGCTGAGTCATTGGAATAAACCCATCGAAACTACCGGTATGATCAGATCATTCAACTTCATTTCTTTTAGCAGAATTTTCCCCTAATCATGGCTTCTCTTCCCCTATTATATTTGTATATTCATGGGACAGTTAATATCTAAGCAATCATGAATGCTCCAGTGCTGCTTGCCAGTCTCGATACAGCACATGAATTCTAATGTTGGTCTCCTTTATTTAAACAAATTAAGTCCTGTGCTCTCTGCAAAAGACAAATTTGTTTGCAAATTACTGCTTTCTTCAACACCACCATACACCGCAATAACACTGAAAAAGATAATGCATTTTTAAGGATTACAATTACCATGAAGACATGAGCTCTGCAGCTCTGAACCAGCCAGGTTTAATACATGCTTTCCTGGTTTTATTTCTAAATCTGTCACCAAAAGTGCTTTTCTGGGTGCTGTATGACCAGGGCTGACATTAATTCAGCCAAATGTAATTTGTAGTGGATAGATGTCTTAATTCTTTATGTAGGCTTGATCGTTCTTGTTCTACAGTCTCGATGTTGGTATTATAATGGCATTTCCAACAAAGGGGGAACAGATGATACCAACTGTGTAAAAGTAAAGCAATTTAAGAGTTTTACATTTGTTAGCTTAATTTATGGTAGCAATCTGTGAAAGGAGAGCTTAAACTTGATACCATGACAACATTAAATGGCATAAGGATTCATATCAACTGTCACCTTCAGGCCCAGCAGCGCATCTGTGATATTCGTTTCCCAGAAAAGACAAATTTTGCTTTCCTGCTCTGCCTGCCCCACCTCTCAGCATTCTCCCTTCTAGCTCCACTTACTCCAGCAGAATGCCGTATATATATAAGCATTAGCCTGAAATAGCCAGGACCAGTGGCAAATCAACAACCATTTATACTTATTTTAGGAAAGGCCAGAAAGAATTAATGAATTACGCCTATACTTCTTAAGAGAAAAGCAACTCTATACTTTCAAGTGCTCTTCGGTAAGCAACCTGTCTGTAGTAGGCTTGCCAAATAGAAATTCCTCTGAGAATAGTTTTAACAAAAATCAAATTATTTTAAATTGGTATAGAAATAGTTTGCAAGCATGAATATCTCTAAGGTGTTAAGTAGTTTCTTCTCAGAAATGGTTTAAGCATTTAACTAAACCTTTTTTTATTGTCATGAGCATTTTACTTAACAAAACTGTTTTATATGCATGAGATTTGAGAGTGGGTGGAATAGTTTTTAAGGTTTGTTTTTTTTTTCCCTGCATATAGCTAGAAAGACTATCACCACTACCCAAAGAGTGTATAGAACTGACCTTGCTACGTATATACACTGTAAATAAATGGCACTTGGTGGTTCAACATTAGTGGTTTTAGCTATTTAAGAACAACTCTGAAAGGTCCAAGACATGGGATGTTGCTAAAGTATAATCAGAATTTAGCACTGAGGAGCAGCGAGGTAGGGGTGAGGTATTTAACTACTATGCTGATGTCTGTAGCTTTATCCATCCATTCATTTGTAACATTGTATAATATCCTATCATATGAATATAAATGAATAATTTTAGGTATAATCTCCTATTGAACATTTCCATGATCTGGTTTCACTTTTTTTTTTTGGGGGGGGGTCATGATATACATAATACTACTGTGAACATTCTTTTACTACAGTAAAACATACCTAAATAAAATTTACCATTTTAACCACTTTTAAGTGTACAGTTGAGGGACATTAAGTACATTCACTTTGTTGTGCCATCATCACCACTGTCCGTCTACAGAACTTTCCCATCATCCCATACTGAAATTCTACCCATTAAACAATAACTCCCATTCCCCCACTCCCCACCAGCCCCTGGCAACCACTATTCTACTTTCTTTCTCTTTGAATTTGCCTATTCTAGGTAACTCATATAACTGGGATCATACAATATTTGTCCTTCTGTGACTGGCTTATTTCCCTTAGCATAATGTCTTCAAAGTTCATACGTGTTGTAGGCATACAAGAATTTCCTTCTGTTTAAAGGCTGAAAAGTATTCCATTGTATGTATACAGCACATTTTGTTTATCCATCCATCTGCTGATGGACACTTGGGTTGCTCCCACCTTTGGCTATTGTAAACAATGCTGCTGTGAATATTGGTGAACAAATATCGACTGAAATCCCTGCTTGCATTTCTTTTATGTGTACACCCAGAAGTGGAATCCTGCATCATTTGGTAATGCTATGTTGTTTCTGAGTAACCACCATACTGTTTTCTAAAATGGCTGCACCATTTTATATTCACACCAGCAATGCACACAGGTTCCAATTGCATCAGATCTTCACTAACACTTCTGTTTTCTATTTTTTAGACAGTAGCCATCGTAATGAAGTGGCATCTCACTGTGGTTCTGATTTGCATTTCCCTAATGATTAGTAATGCTAAACATATTTTCATGTACTTATTGGTCAGCTTCTTCAGAGAAATGTCCATTAAAGTCCCGTGCCCATCTTTGAACTAGGTTGTTTTTGTTGTGGTGGTTGAGTTGTAGTTCTTTATATAATATGCATATTAACTCCTTATCTGATATGTGATTTACAAATATTTTTACCCATTTTGTGGGTTGCCTTTTTAGTATGTTAATAATATCCTTTTGTGCTGTGATCATTTTTATATATGTCTCCAAAATCCTTATGTAAGGGTCTATCTAAAGAATATATGAGGAGTGTCATTTTTGGGTATAGTATCTTCAACATTTCTAGATAGTACCAAATTATTTTCCAAAACAGAGGTACCAAGTTACATTCTCACCACCAGTTCCCTTTGATTTGTGTTCTTACTCATACCAGATACTATCAGAACTTTAATATTTTGTCATTCTCATGGGTATGAAATGGTATCTCATTGTAGTTTAATTTAATTGTAGATGTGAATGTAAAATGTTACAAACACTTTGGAAAACAGTATCTTTTAAAATTAAGCCTATACTTTCCATATCGCCCAACAGTCCCACTCCTAGGTATTTACCCAAGGTAAATGAAATTTACATCTTGTACATGAATATTAATAGAATTATTTGAACAACCAAGAAGTAGAAACAACCCAAATGTCCATCAACCGATGAATGGAAACAAATGTGACATATCCATACAATGGAATATTAGCAATAAAAATGAACTACTGATATATGCCACACATTATGCTCAATGAAAGTCACACCAAACACAAAGTAACACAAAAGACTACATTACTGGATGATTCCAGTCACATGAAATTCTAGATAAAAGGCAAAACTATAGTGATAGAAAAGCAAATGAGTAGATGCCGAGAGCCGGAAGTGGGGACTGACTGCAAAGCATCACGAGGACACTATACAGGTTGGTAGAACTATCCCAGCTCATGACTGTGGTGGAGGCTACACAATTGTATGCAGATAATGAAATTCATCAAACTGTATACCTATGAATGAGTAAATGGGAGTATGTCAGTTATACTTTGGTAAAGTTACCTCTAAAAATTACAGGTTAATTTCAAATGTCCCTTGGTCGTGAATTCGTTTTAGGTCTGAAATAATCATAACACAACAAAATCCTAAGGCGATGCTTTCAGAAGTTGAGTGCACCCTGGCCTTTCTCATATACTTCATGGAGGCTAAATTTGGAAACACAAAGGGGTTTGAATGGACCAGGGTGATGAAAACTCCTTGGCATCATGCCTCCACATCTCTCCCCAAATGCTTTCCCACTTCCCTCAGCACAAGGTGCCAAGCAAAATATTCTGTCTTAACATAAGAATCAAGCTATTTGCTTGAATTTTAAGGTTGAGTTCCTTTCTCTAAACAGTCATCCTCTGAATAGCTTATATGTCCTCACAGTAAGTTGCTTGAATATTAGAGTGATCTTTCACACAGAGCATTAAATAGTGTCTTCTTTCATTCTTATTTATTTGAAAAGTTTCATGACATCGTCTTACTAAAAGAAATATTATTTGATTTTTTGCCCAATCAGTGGATCAGGAAGGGTACAAACATAAAACATATAACAGTCACATACCGATTTTCTCTGAAAATAAGACCTAGCCGGACAATCAGCTCTAATGTGTCTTTTGGAGCAAAAATAAATATAAGACCCGGTCTTATATTATGTTAGATAAGACCCAGTCTTATATTACAGTAAAATAAGATGGGGTCTTATATTAATTTTTGCTCCAAAAGACGCGTTAGAGCTGATTGTCTGGCTAGGTCTCTTTTTCGGGGAAACACGGTAGTAGTACCACTACTGTTTTGAGTAGGTACTGATTAATTTTGCCCAACATTCGTTAAAAAATAGTAACATTTAACTATAGTAGAAAGTAAGTAGCAACTTATGAGAAGCAGTATTAAAGATACCCTTATTACAACATGAAAAGGAAAGAAAGAATTCTGAGAATGCAGATATAAAAAAAATATATTTTTTTTTAATGGAAAGATTTTGTGTTTGTCCCCATGACAGAAGTCAAAACACCCAGAATCTAAGCGATTGTTGCTAAAGTATAATGGGGCTGGTACTGTGCTTTTCCTTTGTAAAGAACTGGGACTGCTTTACATTATGGGCTATCTTCGAATAGCACGTTACTCTCCTGTAGTTACTTAACCAGTACTTATAGCAACAGAGATTTTTGTTTTGTATGTATGCTATTATACGAAAGCCATCTTCCTCCAATCTCCCACCCCTAACTCCCTTCCCCTATTTCCCTACCTGTCTCTTCTTTTTGAATTACAATATTCTGTATCGGGCAACTAGCTCCAAAGGCCCTCAAGGACAGAGACGTACGTTTTATTTCTTTTTCTCCTTGTAAAGCATCTAGCACAGGGTTCGACAGAAAATCACCGCTCAATAAATGTAGCCAACTTGCTGGCCCCTTACTAGCTAAAAAGTACTTATGTGTACTGCTGACCCTTGTACAAAATGGGTTTGAACTGGGTGGGTTCACTTATACTCGGATTTTTTTCAGTAAATACAGTCGGCCCTTCGTAGCTACAAGTTTTACGTCCGCAGATTCAACCAATCATAGATCAAAAACAGTATTTTCATTTTCCTGATCGCAGTTTCCCAGCCACAGATCAGAAATACAGTTTTTGACCCGGGGTTGGTTGAATCCGTGGGTGCTAAGGACTGACTTTTTGACCCAAAAGATATATGCGGATTTTTGAATGTGCAAGTGGCTGCACCTCCAGCCCCCACACTGTGAAAGGGTCAACTGTACATAAATAGTCCAAGACTCCCTAAAATTATCACAGAGATAACTGGATGTTCAGAGTTTTATCCGAATATGAACTGCTGCTTTAGAAATCCCCTTCCACGGTTATCAGCCCAGGACTTCATTAGTATGGTTTCCTTCGACACGAAAATCAGTAAGATGATCAGTCACATTCAGTCACAGTAGCCACATTTTTTGAACAATTTCATACAGGGTGGAAATCCTCTTTGAACAGAGCTTTTATACAATAAAATGGCATTTGTTTTCAAACTTACTAATTATATTCGCTAAATGCTGTTCATGTTGTCAACATTCCCCCACTGAGAGAATTACAAAATCAGTCATAAGATAAAATTCAGAAAATGACTACAGCAATTCACAGAATACTAAGCCAGCTGGGTTCATTTAAATCCTGTATGGAAACGGTCTTTGTGGCGAACCGAGTAAGACCTACAGCTAGTGCCACAAATCATCATTTTTTGTCTGCTCCAGTGCTGAAATTGTTCATTGCCACCCATTACATGGGGAACTCATCAAGAACACGCACACACACAAAAAGGGTTTTTGCAAACTAGAGAATTACTCATCTCCACCAGCCATACCACCCCATAGAACAGTTAATTGTATGCATTATTGTTTAGCCACAATGATTTCGACAAATATAGTTATGGCACAGTATGAAGTTGATAGTCTTTTTCTGTATCAGTAGGAAGATAAAATTTTTAAAAATGTAAGAAAATACAGATGTATTCATCTTTTGGTTTCGTTGAAATGCATCTGTATTTAATGAGTCATAAACCAAGCCACATGAGCCCCTACTGAAAAATTACACCCTTCGCTATAGTTTTATATACAAATACAGAGGGTGCCAAAAAAAAATGTATACACATTTTAAGAAAGGAAAAAATTGTATTAAAATTGTAATACAATGAATGACGCCAGCATTCATTTGGTTAACGTCATCTTTTGAGCAAACGTCATACTACACATTGCTACCGTAATTCAATTCAACTTTGAAAATTAATACATAGATAATATCTCTTAAAATGTGTACATTTTTTTGGCATCCCCAGTATATGTTGCGGGGTTTTTAAAAACTATTATAGACAGAAGATAAGGAATATAACTTGGCAACCCTCAGTTGTTTTTTTAAATGCTCTTTACAAGTTGGTCAATTTATGTATAGGAAGAAATATTTAATATAATCCCGTTTCTCTCTGATCATCCAATTATGAAAATTATCCCTGATTATTCCTCATTTTTTCATTCTCTTATTTTGTCTTTCAATCTCTCTCTCTCTCTCTCTCTCTCTCTCTCTCTCTGTCTCTCTCTCCCCCCTACACACACACACACACACACACACACACACACACACACACTTTTTGGCTTGGTTTTGGCTTTCAGTGCCTTTTTCTTACGTAAAACTTTCAAAAATTGGAATATCTTCCATATCAAAAGGGTCACATGTTTGCACAGTGGAGCAGAAAAACTAGGCATAGCTAGTGTACGAAGCAAGTATGTCCTATATATTTTCATATTACGCCTCACAGGGAGGTCTCTGGGCATCTGGAAAGCACAGCGAACTGAAACACAGAGTTAATACCAGTGATGGCAGCATGGGCTTCACAGTATTAACAATCATAGTTAAGGGCATGGGTGTGTGTGTGTGTGTGTGTGTGTGTGTGTGTGTGTGTTTAGAGGACAGAACATTTTCACATATCTAAGTAAAACAGAAATGTTGGGAGGAAAAAAAATAGATCTCCAAAGCAGTCAGTACTGACAAGTAATACTAACCAAGTCTGCACCAGACAAATTACATTCAAAAACCACTGTTCTCCAGAGAACTTAATAAACTGAAAATTGGGGGTTATAATGAAGTTTTCACACAATCTAAACTATAATGTTGTAAATGTGATAATATCTAAACAGATGTACTCAAATTCTGAGAAAACAAACAACTAGTACATTTAAAGTATTAGATGACTAATGTGCACCAATGAATATAAATTAATGAATATTTCAATTTAGAGAAAAATCTTTAAATAAGCTCACGGGACTGTGTATTTTTAGAAGCAAGTAAGGGAGTACAGGCGTGAGTTTGTCTCTTTTCCCCAGAACTCAAGTTTGTAAAAAAAGGCATTGTGATAGACATATCCTTTTGTAACTATACTGGTTTGAAGAAGTACATCTACAAAATTGGTAAATTTCTGTGCCCAACATGATCACATAGTTTTACCCCTGTTGGTACAGCAGTTAGCCTTTCCTCCCCTCTCAATTGCATAACATAGGCCACAGAGAATAAGAAAGATAGAATGTACCTCCACATTGACATAAATCTGGAAAACGTGGTGATCATTTGGAACAAGTGAGAGAACCATCTTAGAAGAAAGCACTTGTAAAGACAGAAACGCACACAACCTTCATTCAGTTTTCTTTCCACTTAAGGAGTTAATCTGTATGTGCAGACAGCTATAGTACAGAGACAGGTAAAGGGACTTGGTAGCCTCCATCTTAGAAGTAGAAACATTGCTGATTTTCTAATTGAAGGACAAAGCCCATGATAGTGTGTTCATGGAAATATAAAATCAGGGAGCCATGATCACGTTTCCAACTTTCAGAGGGCTACATTTTTAAAGAAGAGAAGGAAAATCAGAAGAGGAAGCCGGTGTTTCATTCAGATTTTAAATGACATGAAGGCCACGGAAGGTGAGGACTTCAGGTTGGATTTCCGAGCTGGTATCCAAGCATTTTGATTACTGAAGCAATCTGTGAGTATCACCATTTGTCTATATGCACAAGTCCACATGCAATAATTAATAATATGTGCTTTAAGATATATAACGAGTAATATATGGGAATTAAAAGATCTTACAGAGAACTGTTTCTTTAAACAAATAAATTTAGTGTTCTATAAAATTAAACACTTCTGGACACTGTTGGCTTAAGTAATATTAAAGCTTGCTGTTTGAAAATTATGCCTTTTGATATATTGATCTACATGACAAATTGCGGGGAACAAAAACCCATGACAATTATAGAAACTGAATCTAAAATGTCACCACTGGCATAGTATCACAATGCTGCGACATTCATCTTTAAGCTTAAGAAAACTAATTCAGTGGTTCTCAGTGATGAGAGCCCATTAAGTACAATACAATAAAACACAATAGACTTAAATAAAGGTCAACCATCGCATAAGCTGAACAAAGGAAGCCACTGAAAATTAAGAATGATATCTTGTCCTTCTATCATTCCAGGGTGCTTAGTTATTGCAGAGGTCAAAAATGGTGAATGTTCTTGCTTCAGTGTAATATAATGAAGAACAGACAAACCCTTAAGTTGAAAAATTTGTCTACTGGTCATGAAATATGAACAAACGGTATGGTGTGTCATATATATGATGCCATATTAAAATGCAAAGTGACATGAATGAGCTCGTCTGCATTTTGCTGTAGATTGGATCTCGTATCACTGATTACAAACCAGTCACTGGAGAGATCACCAACCGAAAACTGTTGCGCAAACAGCCCCACAGGAAGAAAAGTTTAAAAGACCCACATGGAGAAAAAGGAAAGTTTGGAAACAGGACCTAACAACCCATCCAACCTCATACTTGATAGAGAGTATAATCTTCCCTTACACAGAGTGTTTCCAAGACAAATTATAGCCCTCAAAGCAATTTTCTTCTCAGCCAATTAATTATCAACCACATCTCCCCCAAATTCAAATAACGCTAAACGCTGTCAGGAAAAAGCATATTTCAGTGAAGCAAAAGAGACCATCAAATTCTAAAATAGCTTCAGCCAGTGAAATAATTTGAGTTCCAGGAAAAGTTGGATTCTAACTCTGCCTCTGACGCTGAGCAATCGCGGGTAAGCCATCTCCACGGAGAGCAGATTCTCACTTGAAAAATACAGAGAACAGCCGCCAACCTTGCCTACGCAAAACTTACCTGCTCCGAGAGCCAAAGCACACAAAGCCAGCGATCGCTCTGTGACTATTCAGATGAGGTTTTTTTTTTATTATTATTAGAAATATAGAGGCTGCACTGCCTGGATATACTAAAATCTATTTAAGGGAAGAGAAACTTTCTAGTAAGATGTCTACAATTACTTTCAATCCAATTCGAATTAAAAACAAAAACAAAAAGAAAGAAAAACAGATTTCTCAAGCTACAAGAGCCGAGAAAGGCAACATGTGATGTTCCCCATTTTCAGAACACTATATCAGGCAGAATAGGTTGTGTAATGCTTCCTCAAAATGAGCTAAGTATAACCAAACATTTTGTGACAGTGCAATGAGAGGCAGTTTGCTGCAAGGTTTTGGACACAGAAAACCTAGATTTAAGCCCGAACTTGAACATTTACTACTAGCTTTTTAATCTTGGAAAAATCACATAACCTCATTGGGCTTTAGTTTTCTAATTTGCAGAATGGGGTTAATAATAATTAACCTCCCTGAATCGCAAGGAAAGCACTTTAGAAACTGTAAGAACACACCAATCAAATGTGTGGACTATTGACCATGATTTATTGATCTTTGCTACGGTGCCTTTCAGTATATCCTATAGTGGTTATATTCTAAATTATCTTTGGATTTAAATTAACAGTCCCATATTTATTCCTTAACCCATACTTGAGAGTGGATTGCTAGTTTCTATTTATAGCAAATAATGCATTTTTATGTTTTTACAAGTAAACCATAGCAAAGCACTAGAATTACATACTCAACAGTTTTGCTGTTAAAAATACACCGTTTATAGCTGTAAGGAACTAAATTTTCTCACTTAAAAAAGTTAACACTTATGCTGAACACTCACAACAAATCCTTTATTTAATCAAATTGCCCGGCTCCTTTCAATAGGAATTTATTGAGCACTTGATATCCAATAAGCACTGGGGATATAATGCAGAATAAAATAAATATCCAAACTCCACGAGTTCTGAGTCTTGAATAAGAGAAATGAAGTAATTATATAGTAACATGTGGACAGTTTTATAATAGCTGTCCTCAGTGTACAATGAGAACCAGAGAAGAGCTCAAATAAAGGGCAAAACAAGATGAAGAGTAGCAGAGAACATCATAAAAATGCAAAAAAGGCAAGTTGCTTCAGTTCCATGTTTCAAAACAAGAAAGGAAAAAAAAAGAGTGTAATTAAGAGCCCAGGGTCCTACCTCTAGTTTCATAACTGAAGTAACCAACTGTCTCGGTTTGCCTGGAATTGTCCCAATGCTAGTATTGAAAGTCCCGCAACTGAGGAAAACCCTCAGTCCTCGATAAAGCATGGCAATTGGTCACTATATTCACCTTTATGAACCTGGCTGAATGGTGCTCCCTCCCTATCAAATCCACACTTGAAGCCCGAACCTGCAGTGTGACTGTATTTGGAGATAAAGCCTTTAGGGAGGCAATTATGGTTAAATGAGGTCGAAGAGGTAGGGCCGAGTCTGATAGCATCAGTGTCGCTACAGGAGGAAGGGATCCCCGATACGGGTCCTGAGCTTTCCTCTCAGCCTCCCCCAACGCCCACCCCGCATGCATGGAAAAAAACTGTGTGAGGACACAGCCTGAAGATGGCTGTCTTCAAGCCAGCAAGAGAACCCTCCCAAACAACCACCTAGGCTAGCACCTTGATCTTGGACTGCCAATCTCCAGAACTGTGACAAAATAAATTTCTGTTGTTTAAGCCACCAGCCTGTGGTATTGTTATGGCAAGCCAAGATGACCAACAGACTAACCAAAGTATTTCACTTCTCTGAGAGTCACTCTTCTTATCAGTCTGAAGAGGCTTGACTAGATACCTTCTAATGTTAAGACTCTACGTTTTTTGTTTGTTTGTTTGTTTGTTTTAAGACTCTACGTTTATATGACTACGATCCACATCATTTCAGCTAAAAGTGATTAATTAGACCGTGTGAAATTCTTAGAGTACATAGATATGACTTTTTCCTTAGGTCCTCCGTAGATTTTCTCTTGGATTTCATATTTCCAAATTCTTCTTCCATAGACAGCAGTCATTTCCCTTACAAATCATATGCTCTGGTAAGTTATCTTCTATTTTCACAATGGAACTGAACCTATTTCACGTTCCTTCTTACGACTTCTATGGAGAAGGTGGATACTTTCCTCTGTATACTTGGGGTGATGTCCAATATTTTGTCACTAAAACCATGTGTGCGTCTCTAGGCAATGAGACCTTTACATGTTACATCATATGCTTTATATAAATGATGACTCTTAGAAAAGGTAGCACAATTACATTATTACGTTAATCCTAATGACTTACAGGAAGAGATCTAAAATTTTCTTTGCAGTAAACCGAAATGTTTTCTTCAGTTTCTCTGTATGACGTATTTCACATCTGTACAAAAGCACATTATCCTACTGCATCGTAATTTCTCATGTCTCTCTGTCCAACTAAAAGGACTAGAGAGTTACAGTATAGGTGAAGGAAATATTAACTGAAGGCAGAAAAAGAAAGGTTTTTCGTCTTCGTAAGTTATGAAATGGGCTCTGAAGAGCACAAATAAAACATATAGTTATGGAGGTAAGATATCCAAACTAATACTCAAATCACTTAAAATCTTTCCACAACCTGTCTACCAATGTTATCATTTGTTTCAGACACACACCCCAGATTCCAGGCAGTGGTGTTTTCTAATTCATCCTCAAGCACACGATTGTCCCCAGCTGTGCACCATCATTAAAAAGAACTTCTACCATTTGTTTAATATTATAATTTTTCACCGTAGTCTGAGGAACATCATTTTATTCGACTCTGAAAACAACACTATGGAAATAGACAAGGCTCACTGTATTTCCTCGTGTACAGGTGAAGAAACTGAGGTTCAGAAAGAGCAAGGGACTGACTTAGCCATGATAATTTGGCTAGTAATTAGCAAAAAGGAAGCTAAAATGTAGGCTCTGAGCCCAGTGGTCTCCCGTTTTGTAAGGTTATGGGGCTTCTTTCTTTCATATAACTGAATTCGACCTATCCTTCAACATCCTTCTGTTCCAATTTGTTAGTATCACCCATCTCTATCTCCATCACCAAAAAATTCCTCCCTTCCCTGAAGTCCTGCTAATCTCAGTGTAATCTCAGTGGGCTTTCAGTTTTGTATGCATTGACAATATATCTTGCGATATTACAAAATACTCTCTATGTCTATTTCCCGGCTACTCAACTGTACCTCAAGCTTCTTGAGGTTTCTGTGTCTTCTGTATGTTTTATATATCCCTGGTGTACCAAGCATCTCTTTTGTTTTGCCTTTGTTTGAGCCTGCCTGATGTCCCTTCACCAGCCTCTACTCTTTGGAATCCCTATCTTTGGTAATGATGTCCTTTAGGGCATGACCAATTTTCCATCACAGGTAGTCTTGGTAGCGCTGCCAATCAAAGTTATCTGTTCTCCCTTGGGCAAAGGGCGTTCCTGTAATCCACACTAGGCCAATCAGTCTCTCTTCCTAATTAGAATTTGAATCGAACACAGGAAAGGGAGGAGAAAAATGGTTGGAGCTAATATACCCAAAAAGCCAATTTCCTGAAAAGACTTCCTATTAGTTCCTGCTCCTGTATTCTCAAAGCTGTGATAGTTGCTGTTCTTTTACAGGCCAAGTTCTTCAGCCTTTCCTCAGTTTCTGGCTAAGCTACCTTATACCCTCCCAATAAATTCTGCTTTTTGCTTAAGTCAGGCAGTCACTGTCTGTTGCTTCCAAACAAAGATCCTTATCGGATATAACCACAAAGCTTAGTGCCTAGAGACTGCTTAATATTTTCAAATGTTTTGTTTTTATGCAGATTATATATGTTATTATACACTGAAAACACAAACGACAAATGACCCTGAGGTGCAACATTGCTACTGGTTAGAATTTTAATAACCAACAGGCAAGCACAGGCCAAGCTAACACTGGGAACTCATACGCATAGAAATGTTTTTTATTACAGCTCAGCACCTTGGTTTGGTGACTCACAAAGTGATAATTCAGTGCTGCAAATTAACAAAGAATTGTGTAGTGAGGGTAGTACTTATAGTAACGATACCCTTTAGTGATATTTGACATTTAGGTTAACCCATCTGTTTTCCTTTTCTTCCCAAATATTACAGGAGCCAATTGTGACCACCTAAATGTTTAATATTACTTTCCTATAGGATACATTGGATAAGTTTAACTGCTTACACCATGACTCCTTTTTAATTAGGTGGATATTTTAACATGCTCTATATCTTCTTGTGAAAAATGGTAGGTTGCGATTTTAAATTCCGTGAGAAAGGAAATTATCATTAGAATAATTTAGATTGGTAAATGGTACCATTTTTTTAAAAGCATAATCAGTAATCTACAAAGAAAGTTTCCTCTGCCATTTTTTTAAGAAAAAAATAACACTAAGAAAAATCAATCAAGTTTTCTTTATAAGATAACTGGAATTTAACAGCAGTTCTAGCTAATCATGGATCATTAGTTTGTTAATTAATTATTAAACGATTATAAACCTAAGCGAACCATTTCTATGTACTTCAGTAAATTTCTGTCATTTTAGATATTTATATGTCTACTCAGAATCCTTTGAATTCCAGGAACATCCTTTTAATTCTAGACATTATGGGAATATCATGAATGCATATGATATTTGTCTTTCTTAATGACAAGTATCTCCCTGAAGATAAAAGTCCTACTGAAAAACTGGGAGGGGGAGATTTTAAAACATGCACTCCTTTCTCTTTTAGAACACCTATTACTACATGATAGTATTTCCCACAAGACTATTTTTTTTTATTTTATTTGAAGGTGGCAAAAATCTTTGTGCTGAATCCTTTGAGCATACCTCTAGTGATAGATGTCAGATCAGCGTTGTGTGGAAGAACTTTTATTTGACAGGTAGATGACAGGAAGAAGCCTCTCTCCAAAATATATGATGCAACTGTAAAATCCTTCTGTGAGGTTAAAATAATCTTTTGTTCCTGTGTATAAATGATGTATTCATTCTTGCTTGAAAAAAAAAAATCTGTTCATGTAATTAATTTGAATAGTGTGAAATTATGACACTTAAAAAGGTACATATTTATTCAAATCAGGATAGTTTGTTTTAAATGTCATTTTTATATGAAT
The DNA here is from genome assembly GCF_964194185.1 of Rhinolophus hipposideros. NCBI lineage: Eukaryota > Metazoa > Chordata > Mammalia > Chiroptera > Rhinolophidae > Rhinolophus > Rhinolophus hipposideros. Next base: position 60,747,828 of record NC_138046.1, read on the forward strand.
TAAATGTGAAATAGGTATATAATACAAACTCCCAATGATTTTTTTTTTTACTTTATGATACTTTTGCAATCATAACCAAGAACACTTTAAGAATCACTCATTGCATATACAGCACATACTCTAAGCAAACGGCATCTTGGTAAGAGATACCTGTATTAGTATTGAGTATATGGTATGCAATACAACAAAAGCGTCTTAAATATTTAGTTTTACCCTACGAATCTGGTTATGATTTATTCTAGTTTATTACAAGGATTGCCTTATTCTCTCTGTCACTTGTGTAGCAAATAATTTCAAATAATTTCACATGTCCCCTAATGTCACAAGAGGAGAGAGTAAAAATGTGGTGTTTTTTTTGGACAAAATTTAGCATTCCTGGTATCTTCCTTTTTCTCTTTCCTTACATACCTCAGAAATAAATCAGGAGTAAACGGATACAATTCCTTTATATATCCTATTATCTGCAAATATTATTCTTTTTGTCTATCTGAGTTAGAAATACCAGGAACAAATCATTTTTGATACATATTAAAACACCCATCCGGGTGTATGTAATGCCCATCTATTTAATGCATGGATCGAAAAGAAATTTATATCCATTGCTAGATTTGGGATTCTCGTTATAATATACTTCAAAACCTAACCAAAGTTCTGTAATGTTTTCAGATGTGAGAGAGAAAAAAAAAGGTGAAAGAATGGTGAGATGTCAAGGATAGATTGCTTGTTTTCAGATTTATTTTCGTCTCTAGCTTTCATACAGGTCTCACCTCACTCTGTTCAGTTTTCTGTCTGTAACAGACAGAAATCTTTCCCTTGAATGAGGTGGTTTGCTCTAGTCTAGAAATGGGCATATACAATCGCTTGTGCGCGTCTCTGCTTCTTTGTTTACTTTTCACAAGAATTTAAATCTCAAAAATAAGAGTATGAAATGTCCCGATCCAAACAATAAGATGATTATCACCTGACTTTTTAAAAATTTTAGTAAATACATTAGATACCTAGTATAGGCGTGGTAACAGAGCACTATTGAACAATGAAGAATATTATTTTCTGAGAGCGGAATAAGTAAAGCACATTCAACACCAAATTTCTGGCTAGTGACTTCAATGAATTTCACTCCTCAAATACTTTTTGGACAGGCATTAAATAAGTAAAAGGGATTGAGATACAAGATTGCATCTACTTAATAAAAGCAAATTTTCTTGATCTACAAACTCCAATAACATTCGATCAGCAAGAGTTTAATACTATATTACAAAAGAATTTGTAGTCATTGAGATTTTACTATAGTGAGACTGGAAAATTATTTACCTGTTTTAATTGAGATATAAGTCATATACCATAAAATCAACCCTTTTGAAAAAATACTTTTTTTGGCTTATATACTGTTGCAATTTAGAGTGATCCCTGGCATAGATAAAATTACTGTTGTTAATAATCATTATAAAATGTTCTCTTACCTTACAAAGGAAGTTGATCTTAAAACCCAAAGACTGGGCATTTCTTGAGCCTGAGTTCATGTAGTTCCCAACCAAAAGAACTAACTCTAAAAGTCTGTTAAAGCTTTCACTTTTCTTCAGTTCTTCACAGGCAAGAGTTACTGCTATGATGCTCGGTTTAATGTTGTTTATGTGTTCTTCAAATGTGAGTTTGAAAAGAATGCTATTGAGACGAGGCCGCAACATTTTCACTGAGCTCATCTGTAAGATAAAGAATGACCCATCAGAACATATATTTAAAGCCTGTTATTTCTCTCTCTAGTGGGGATAATTTTACAGACAATACGATAAAATTTCTGTATAAAATGAACTCTCTCTGGGTTTTAAAAAGTATTATTTATCATTAGGTTTAAACATTACTAAAGAATATTTTTATCAAAGTTTAAAAACAGCTGTTCATTTTTAAATAAATTAAACTGTCCTAATAGCATTAAGATAACATTACTGAAGCTGAACAGTTGCTACGTGTTAACTGCATAATCATTAGTCGTCAGTAGCATTTAAATGGCCAAAAATCTGTCCGTGAGGTGAACTATGAAAATTTACAAATATGAAATTGAGTTGAGTGAATTGTTGGGTCATGGATAAAAGATGTACGTGATGACAGAAAACCACTTTCCTAAAAAATTACCTATTACTATGCTCTTTGAAATCATAGGACTAGCTCCGGTTGAGCATTGAATAATTTTAAACCTATGATTTCTATTTATAATATATATGAAATATTTATATTTGCTCTAAAGAATTTCACCTACTTGACAGAATGTTGATGTTAAATAATTAGGTTACGGCAAAAATCACATGAACTTCTAAGCACATTATTCAAGAATTCTATATTGGTTTTCTTCAAAACAGTTCAATTTAGGTTTCAATTACATGTTTCACAGTGTTAGTGCACATTCTCTATTCCCTTTGGTATAGCTCCTATAGTAAAAACTTATTTTAGTCTTTCCTGTAACCTCAAATCATTTAACTAGATTTCACTCACCAAATCAATTCTGGGAGAGAGGTCGGGGAGGAAAGACACACATGAACATACACAAGCACACACACCATGAAAAGAAGTTATTAATCTTCCTAATTATATTTATTTTCTGCACATACGGCTTAGTTTTGTCAGGCACAGGTTAGGCACTAAGATATTTGTGAGTAACATGAAAAGAACTTGAAATCATAAACGAAATCCTTAAACCACAAACTACCCTTCAAAAGCAGCAAATGAGCTGTTGAATAGACCATATCTGCTCTAATACAAAAACAAGGCATGATCCATCATTTTTCTTCTTTGAAATGAATTTGCCCATTAACCATGGGTGTCTGCCTCTCCAAAGATTAACCTTTGCCTTCTGCTAATCGTCCTATATGCTTTCATGATTTTATAGACAGATGTATCAAAGTATGCTGGGAATATCCACCTGTTACTATATTTATGTAGGTCTTATCACTTATCACTAGCTGTTTTATATGATCAGGGTAATACACAAACCATCCTACTGCTTCTTCAGGGCTCACGTGGTAAGTCTAAGACACACAACCTTCTCACATAAAGGTCCCAGTACAGCCTAAAAATCATGACCCAGTAACTTGAAAACTACAGCTATTCATAGAACCAGCGCATGATTCCAAATGGGTAAATAGAAATTAAGTGCTGGAGATGTTCACTGAAAGAAGAGAAAACTTTAAACTCTATGACTGCAATGTTTAATGAAGGCTTCACAGTAGAGGGATATAAATGGATAAATCAACAGAGGAAGAGAGGGAGGGATGACAGGAGGGAGGTAAGGAGATATCTAGAGACAAAAAGGGGGCCAAAACGAAGGTGGAGAAAGAACGGTGTGAAAAAAGGTTGGTAGGTCAGGAATAAACGAGGTATAAACCGAGGGGCAGAATTTGGACCAAAGTACGTGCAGAGCGGACGGAAAGGCCACAGAGTTGGAAGCCAAGCACATCACAGTCTGTCTCCATGAACATGCCAATTTCCTCACGGATATTTGTGTGGGAATCTCTCTAAGTTTCTACGTGTGTTTTTCTGCCTTCATTTCGCCTCTACCACGGTCTGCAAATCCCTCCCGACTTTGAGTTTTCCTTTTCTTTCACTGCTAACTCGCCATCCGTAGCACAGAATCACGTTTATGTATTTAGGGAGCCTCCCTGAGGGCTAAGAGCCAGAGCTCCCTGGAGCAGGGGCCAGTCACCACGTGCCTGCTTTCTAGGACCTGTGGGGACCCAGCTCACCAGGGTGGCCTTGTCCCTGATCAACAAGGAATTTCAACCTGAGGCTTACGTGGATTGTTGGTCTTGCTTCAGTTCTAACACCACTGGACTTCATTCATATTTTTATCCTTTTGGAGCTTTGTATTTCAACCCTTGGCCTACAAACCCAGAGAGCATGGATTCTATTTTACTTTTTTTTAATACCAGCTCCAACTGAAGTAATGTGACAAGAAATGTATTTTAATAATAATAGTGATAATAACAGTGATTAACATTTATTGAGTACTTTGTGGCAAACATTTTTCTACATATGCATGATACACACACACACACACACACACACACACACACACACACACCTTTTTCTACATGTTTTATACACACACACACCGGGGGTGCCAAAAAATGTATACAAGTGGACACTTTGGTCAATGGTGCGCAAGCAGTAGTTCGCTGTAATCAGAAGTGTCTGGACGCTGATGGTCACCACTTTGAGCACCTCTTGTAATTGCAGAAGTCAAATGTAACTTGTATTCATCTTTTTTTAATCAGTATATATTGAGTATTACAATTTCAATCCAGTTTTCCTTTCTTAAAATGTGTATAGATTTTTGGGACCCTCATAGATACTTGAGTCTCAAAACAACCCCAGGAGAAGGTTCTTAGCGTTAGTCTCACTGTACAAACGAGGAGAGTGAGACACAGCAGTACTAGGTAATGCGAAGGAACACACCAAGTCAAACTGTATACTAAAGACCTAGAGATGTGAACTCAGGCATGTGGGCCACAGAACCCAGACTCCCGAGCACTACAGCACGTTGCCTCTTGACTCATCTCGGGAACGGTATATATGGTTAGGTGAAGCTGTGATTAGTGGCAGGGAGACCATCGGTAAGTGTTCAAAATGGCCCGAGAAACAGGACATGAGCTAGGATGTTGACACTAGGAAGGGAAAGGAAGCAATGGATATAAGAGCCAGAATTAAGGAAGAATCGCTGGGAAATGGCAACGGACCAGTTATGGGAGGAGAAAGTCAAAGGCGGCTCCAAGGTTTAGGTTTGTTCTGAGGTAGAACACTGTTGGCAATAATGACGGCAGAAGGAGGTGCTGATTCGGTGCGGTTTACTGTTTGGCTGGTTGTTTTGTTTCAGGGAATGAGGGTACATGAATTTGCTGCCCCTGATCTGCTGCTGCCTCCACTCCAGAAGCTAATCAGAGACTAAGGCAGTGGGAACAGGGAGGGTACAGATTGGCAGCAAATCCAATCAAATGACTGACCCTAGAAACTGTCACATAATGTGACTGTGTGAAACTAATCTGCCTAATTTCTCTGGTCTTCAGTTCCTCATCTAAAAAGTATGGAAAATTCCTGACGAGCAGCCTTGTTCTGATTATTAGACAGGAACCAAATAAATGATCCATAAATACTATTTCCTTCTTTTTCAGTCTCTGCCTCTAGAGCTGTAGAAAGGCTGCATAAAGGATCTGCTAATAGAAAAATTACTTGGCTGTTACCAAAAACAATTTATTAGCATTTAAGTGAACTTGGTTCTCCATCCTCGCAGACTACTAGTAGTGTATTTTACTACTAAAAAAGACATTATTAGCTTCCCATTACTAAGGCGCCAAATCTTGCTTTCACATTCAAACGATAGTAAACACAATGTAATTTAATACCATCCCTTACCTATAATTTGACCCGAATAATTTCTTAGAATTGTCTCTCATTTCCCATGCTTGCCTTTCAAGCATACATTTTTATGTATTTCAAGGTTGCATTACTACAATAGGCTATTTAAATGTGCTCCAGATCCCTCCAGCCTCCCGCTCCAAATCCTCACATAAATGGTAAAATGATACTTCTGTGGTAGGGAAAAAATATTGCCTTCTTGACATTTTCAGTTTTAGGTATTATTATGATACCTGATAGCATGGGGAAATTCAGTCCTTGAGTTTGAGAGAAGATAAGTATTGGAGTTGGCAGATTTAAGTGATTCGGATAGATGCCGTGGGAGACAAGGTCATCGATGAGCAGAGTGAGGACAGAAAAGAGTCAAAGACTGCACCTCGGACAGCACCAAGCACAGGGGCTCGTAGAAATTAGACATTCAAACGTTTGCTGATTAATTTTAAAAGCACTCCTTAGCTGACTAACCATTTTCCAGATCTTCTGCCAAGTAGACCAGATAGATTGTGTATTGACCAAAAGTAACAGCAGAAGGTAATGTTTTACTGTCCGTAAAATAATGTCCTTAGCTAAGATTTCAAACCACAAATACTAGGGAATTAACTTTGTTGAACAGCCTGACTCCAGGAAGAGGTTGCACATGATAAAGGGGGTCAGAGTCACCCTCTGACCTGGCAACATGTCTTTATTCACTTACCGTCTAGAACCGTTAGGTTTGGCACATAGGATGTGATAAATGATAGGTGATTAAAACATAAATAATTGTAAAATGGATGAAAACGGATGTATTCATTCATATAAACAGCAACTCCAATATCAGCAAAGGGCTGGACTGGGAAGAGAAAGCCTAGTGTGCAGCACTATAGTAGGCTGACGTGGGGTAGTAGGACGGTAGCCTATGGACGGCACATGGCCACCATGTGGGTCATTTTGACAAAACTGCCCAGGCCCCATCTTAGTCCAAATTCAGAGCCCCATGTAACTATTAGGCTGGTGCAAAAGTAACTGCTGTCTAAAAGGTTAAAAATAATTGCAAAAACTGCAATTCCTTTTGCAACAACCTAATTTTTTGAAGGCTAGCTTTGAGGGAAATGTTTCCCTAATACCCAGAGAGGGAGAGAAACCATTCTCTGAATTCTCCAGACCCATATGTACACTGTACTTGAAGAAACAGGGACTTCTGAGTTACACAGAGCTGCACGTGAAGCACAGTTCTGTCATTCTCAGGCTACACGAAAAACGTCGGACAACTAAGTTCGTGAACTTTCCATCATGCGCATATGACCTAGTGCAGTTATCTAATGTTTCTGAGACTTTACTTCCTCATCAGTAAAATGTATTCCGTAAGTCATCCTTGCAAGTTGCAGTCAGACTTAAATGACAAACTACGACAACACTCCTGTCATAGGAGCTGACACAACGCAAACACTCTAAAACAACAGCTATTGTTATTACCCTCTTTCCTCATCCTCAGAAATTCTCAAGACGAAGATACCACGATCCCCAATTGTCCTCCCAAACCTGAGGAAAAGTTTCTCTTCTCCAAAAGACAGGTATATGTGTTTCCAGGGTTTGGTGAAGAACAGAGCTCATTATCTATTCAATACACTATAAATGTTGTGCTCAGTTCTCCTTCACCAGTTTATATTCATAAGAAACATTTACTACTAGAAATGTTACCATTGCAAATGTGTTATTATAAAAAGGAAGACACTATGGAGGAGGTGAAGCTACGTTGGGTGCAGTTCTTAAATCAGCATACATTGGTCATGCTAACAGAAGTTGCTGCAGCCGTAAGTGTGAATGCTTCCGAGCAGCCCAGGGTGCACTGATAGACAACCGCTGAGTTGCCATTAGAGGACTGCAGTGTGCAAGGAAATGTCTTGGATAACTTGGATAAATGTCTTGGAGAACTAAGCTGAGAAAGAACAGAAAGCACCGAGCAACATCCCCAGCCACAGATAAAATTATTAAAAGGCTCGTGTCTCACAAAGGCACCTGACTGCACCTAAGTGAAATAAGTAAATAAAACCAAAACTCGGCTGAAATGTGCGTTTGTTTTCAGTTGTGGTCTCTACCAGCATTTTAGTTGACTGGCATCCTTTATTTTATAATTCAGTCCTTGACGTGCTGTGGGATGCTGACCATGGTGTTGTATTATGTAGGTGCTTTATTTGTGTTATGAGGTACGTGTCAATCAAATGACATCAAGCAGCTATCATTTCTTCAGCTGATCTGTACTATATTTTTTTCTAAAAAGTGCACTGACACAGTGAGAGTAGCTACAAGTGGGTTATTTCCCCAAAGAATGAGACAGTTTTGTTTATATAATTTGAATTTTACACGCTTCAGTACCTATACAGCTGGTGAATATTGATCTGCTGCCAAACTACCAAAAGATTCGAGAGAGAAAGAAAAAAGGCACAAGTAGACAAATCATGTGTGAAGGAGGTGGAGATGCAGTCACATGTCGCTTGCCTTTATGGTTATTTCTATTATCTTTCCTTTTGCACCACTAAGAAACACACCTCCAACTGCCATGGACTCTCACCAAATTTAATCCTCTGGTCTCTTCAAAACACAATGTTAAGAATTCATTAGAATTAACAGATATATTTGTAACACATGAACATTTGTTGCAAGGTGTTTCCCCCAATAGTTAAATACTATTCGGACCCATTGTACATTAAATATACAGAATAATTTTGTATCAGTGATAATAAAGGCGATGTTAAAGAAGTCACATTATAGATGGGTAGACTTAAGTTAGACAGCAGGCAGAACTGCCTATAACGTTGTGAGATCCGGACTCAAGAACTGAGCAAAACTGTGCCTGGTGGTATGGAAATAAAGCAGGGACATATGTGATTCCCTACTTAAAAAAATAATTTTCTTATCCTCTTTTAATAATAACCTCCTCAAGGGCAGGGTTTCTCCTGCTCATTGGGGTACTTTCTGCAGTACACCTAGTACCTGGCCTGCACAAAATAATCAGTTCAAGTGTACGTGCTACATGGAATCAACGGCAAATGTTTGTGTATTTGATGTCAGGACAGATAAGAGCCAGAGTTGATCTGTAAAACGAGGCTTTGGAAAAATAGAGTGTTGAAAACTGACTCTGCACCAGAAAAATAATGATGTATTAATGAAGAATATTTTTTTTAAGGATAAGTAATATGGCGAAATTATACATCAACAAACATCTACTCATCTGGTCTGGAACAGAACCCAGTAAAATTGTGTCAAAAGACACTATAAACTCAGAAGAATCATATTAAAAATCTGAGCAAAAATTGCAAAAAGTCATTTGTGAAAACAACTGTTTAAGGCCAAGAACGGCCATCAATACATCTAGTATGTTGCTATGCTGTTGTATTAGGGATGACTGATATGTGGGGGAGAAGGAGTTAATTTTTTATTTTTAAATTTAACGAAAAGCAATCAATAGTAAAACTGACATCCATAAACATAATCTGAATATTTAGATTTTGGGTGGTTTTATTTTATCTTATTTTATTGCAAAAGCTGATGGAAATAACTTAATCCTGTAACAAGAATGAATTATTATGAAAAATTAATGAAATGAACAAGAATAGGAATACATGGAATTGAGAATGAATCGTGGCAAGTTTTCTTTTACCTGATCTCAAAATCATTAAACTAGCAATGAAAATAGAAACAATCAAGGCATTAAATATCAAAACACTGAACACTCTGAATGAGCACAGACAAAATAAAGAAAAATGCGACGTTTCCAATGAATATACAAACCTGAATAATGATTTCATATTAATGGAACAGAGGAGCTAACATTTTCCATCCAAAGTAATTGCCTTTGATAATATGTGGGAGGAGGGAAAAACCGCTTTTGAGAATTTCCTTTTCACCTGTTTAAGCTATCTTGAATAGAGCTCATAAGCTCCTACGGGGCTTTAAAAAAATTAAAAAGCATACCGACTTTATAGCTGTACTGCCAACTATAGGCTTAAATCCACTCCTCCCACCTTTATATATTTGTGCAGAAAAAGAATTATGTGTGCTGTCAACAATATCACATAATCTGTGCTTTTCATTATGTTTTTATGCATAAGATTATCTCAACATCGTTTTGTTAGATTATAGCTTTACAATATTTTTAATTGAAAAATATGGGCAATTTTCATGTCACAAAAACAAAGTACCGATTACTAAGAGAACTAATTATTGCCTTCTTTTTCTCAGAAGATGCGTTAGTTTAATAGATATACACAGCCTGGGTCTCTATCCTCAGTGTAAAAGAAGTGGGAATTTCCATAGCTCTGAGGTTGGAGAACAGCTGAGCTGTAAACACACTCGGAAGAGTCTAAAAGCTCCTGCTGGGGTTCTAACTGGCAGCGCTTTCAAAGATCTGTGCTTTTTTTCCCTGTAAAGGTGCAGCACATAATTATAACAATGTACCAGATCCAATTCTGTGGGAGGCGGGTTGCAGTACCAGTCGGTGGGAAGCTAGGCAGCCAATCTAGCCCCCTAATGAAAAGGATTATTGATCACAGAAGGTGTGGGAACTAGCATATCCCTCTTACCAGGAGGTCTGCCTCTAGACAGAAGAAAGGTCCCTGGGCATTTTTCACTTGTTTCTTTTTCTTTTTCTGTTTCTTGGGGTTTCTTTTGAACTGATTACATGTGAATACAAGCAAAGCCAATGATGTGACTGCTCAAAAAACCCCAAAAAGTTTAGAGAGAGCTTAGGAGACCCTTCACTGTCTAAGGCAAGGCTATTTTCTTTACACAGTCAAAGCCAGATATCCCCCCGAGTTTTGTCAATTTTACTGGTTTTTCTTTGACGACAATGATGATGATTTTAATGAATCCTGCAGGAGTACTCTCATTTCTGGCATGTCTATCCCTAACTGATGAGGTTCTGTATTTATCAACCAGGAACTTATATAATAATGCGAACTACAGGACACCAGTCTTTACCTGTGATAGGAATTTTATTCCTGTAAAATTCCTTTTATAGGAATAAACTCAGGAAAGGGTATTTATCACGAGAGAAAACAAGGAAAGAAAAGGTTTCAAAAGGAGGCTATATACTTCAATGTTATCAAGTACCACATGGATAGAGAATTAGACAGACCTGAAAAGAGTCCTCTTGATTTGTATTCATGCTAATACATTAAAAAATCAACACGATGCACCTACTTATGGAAGTTGAAATCTAGTGGGGGTTTACAGACATTCAATAAAATCCTTACATCCCCGTAATTTCTGGCTGTGAAAACCAGTGGAGACTGTGGCTGAAGGAGAAGGAGGGCGGCTGGCATCCCAGGCACTCCTCTTAAAGGGCCCCTGCATGGACTTACTTGAGGACAGACTCACACATGCTCAGCTCCGGCCCTGGGACAACAACTCAAAGAGTGCCAGGGACACATGGGGAGGAACACAACTCATCTGGGTGAGGGCTGAAGGGCAGCTTTCTCCCAGACAGAAGTTCTGGCAGAAGCCAGTATTTCGTTGTTGAGCCCTTCCCACTCCCAGGGTGCAGATTCAGGTGGGCACCATATCTGAATCTCTATCAACCTGGCTGGTGATTCCCTGAAACTCTGCCCCAACCAACCTAAGCAACTTCCCGTAGCTTTTCCACAAAAATGGTCCATCTTGGCTCACGTTGCACACTTAACTAAAATCTCTCCAACAGAGATTTAGACAACAACAAAGCACCACCCAACCACATCCACAAATAACACACCCAAAGGGCAGACTCACCAGAGGCCTGATAAATTAAATCCTGTCCCATGTGGTCAGCCACTGCATAAGAGCTCCTCTACTGCAGTCATGGCCAGTTCTAAAACCAATCAGCCTGAGGGTCAATCACACCCATGCAGGTGCAAACAGCAATTCAGGGTGAACTACAACATCTGGAGCACCTGGCTCAGGTGAAGAGGGAGACTGTGCAACTGAGGCCCATGGCACACCTATTATAAGGCCACTCTACTCAGCCTAGGAGACACAGCGGCCCTACATAAAACACAGAAACAAACACAGGGAGGCAGCCAAAATGCAGAAACAAACAAACATGTCCCAAATGAAAGAACAGAACGAAACTCCAGAAAAAGAACTAAACAAAATGGAGATAAGCAATTGACTAAAAAACACCGGTTATAAGGATGCTCCATGATCTCAGTGAGAATTTCAAAAAAAGTATAAAAATGGAGACAGAAAACATAAAGAAAAATACCAGTCAGAAATGTAGAATACAATAACTGAAATGAAGAATGCATTAGAGGGAATCAACAGATGAGATGAAGCAGAGGATCGAATCAACGATTTGGAGGATACGGTAGCCAAAAACAACCAATCAGAACAGCAAAAAGAAAAAAGAATCCAAAAAATGAGAACAGTTTAAGGGGCGTCTGGGACAACATCAAGCATACCAAAATTTGCACCAGAGGGGTACCACAAGGAGAAGAGCAAGAGCAAGGAAGTGAAACCTATTTGAGGAAATAATGATGGAAAACTTCCCTAACGTGGCAAAGGAAATAAACATGTAGGCCAGAAAGCACTGAGAGTCCCAGACAAGACAAATCCAAAAGGCCCAAACCAGGAAACATCATAATTAAAATGTCAAAGATAAAAGACAAAGAGGGAATCTTTAAAGGAACAAGAGAAAAAGCAGTTAGTTAACTACAAGGGATTCTCCATAAAACTGTCAGCTGATTACTCAACAGAAACTTTGCAGGCCAGAAGGGACAGCAACAAAATATTCAAAGTGATAAAAAACAAGGACTTATAACCATGTTTATTCTACCCAGCAAAGCTATCATTTAGAATCCAAGGACAGATAAAGAGCTTTCCAGTTAAGAAAAAGCTAAGGGAGTTCATCACCACCACACAAATATTACAAGGAATGTTAGAGGGATTTCTATAAGAAGAAGAAAAAATAATAAAAATATAAATAATAAACAGGGAACAACTACATATCTACCAATAATCACTTTAAATGTACATGGGTTAAATGCTCCAATCAAAAGACATCAGCTGGCTGAATGGATAACAAAACAAGACCCCTTATGCATGCTGCCTGCAAGAGATTCACTTCACATCAAAAGACACACAGAGACGGACGTCATCAAAATGGCTGAGGTGAGCCTCTGTAAAGCTCCGCTGGAATTTACAACTAATTGAACAATAACTCCACAAAGGACTCCTTGCACAGCAGACAGGCAAGACGAAGAGGCCCACTACTGAATTCACCTCCAGGTGGGTGAATCGCGCGAGCGGGGGAGGAGGGAGAGGAGAAGTGCGGAGACGGAGCCGCTAAGGCACAGGACGCAGACCTAGCTCAGTGCTCGGAGCCCGCTGCTCCCGGAGCTACCGCCGCTGCGGGAGAGGGAAGGACTCGGACTGCTAGGGCTCCGCTTACGGCCCACAGGGCTGAGGGGGCAGCATATAGCACGGCTGAACCCAACGCTCACGGCAGAGACCTCGGAGAAAAGACTGAGGGAAGAAGGCTGAAAACGGTGGTTTAAGCCCTCACTGCCGAGCGGAGAACGGAAGCCTTAGGCACTGAGACTAGCCGCCCCCTCCCTACCCAACCCAGAGCTCGCCCCACCCCCACCTGCCCGGTGCTAGAAGTGATAAAGTAGCAGTGTCGGATCAAAAGAACAGGATATTTGCTGTTCTGAGAACTGTGGACCGCTGACACAGATTCACAGCCCAACTAGTCTGGCAAAGGGGAGGGAGCTGTGGAAGCGGGACTGGCTCTGGTGGTGATTGCTGGCATTGCTCTGGGCCACCTCTCACAACTCACCCCGCCCCTGGCCACAGCTATCTGGGCGGATCCCTGCAGGAGTAAACAGAACTGCTGAAACATACGGGCTCTGAATCTGGTGCAGGAAGAGCTTTGACTTCAAAAGCGCTCCGCATACCCACAGGGACGTGGCGCCCTATGACTCAGCCGAACTGTTAACAGAGGAGAAGCCCGTCTCCCAGGGAATCCCCCCATTGTGTGAGAAGCTGGAATAGTGCAGAGAAAACAGCACTACTGTGTGAGTGAAGAAAAAAAGGCTGCAGTCGGAGAGAAAATACAACATTCTACCAACAATTATTGGCAAACAAAAGAAAGACCTCTTCCTATCCAACTGTTCCAGAAGCCACTCCTGTAGATGTCTAGGAAGAGAAATAATAAATCAGTAATTGCCATGAATAACCAAGGCAACAAGACAGCTCAGAAAGAAAGTGAAAAGTCTCCAGAAAAGGAACTTAAATATATGGAAATATGTGACTTAAATGACAGAGAATTCAAGATTGCAGTTCTGAAAAAACTCAATGAGATGCAAGAAAACACAGAAAGGCAATTTAATGAACTCAGAAACACAATCAAAGAACAACATGAGCATTTTACGAAAGAGATTGAAATTTTAAAAAAGAACCAAAGAGAATTTCTGGACATTAAAAACTCAATAGAAGAAATTAAGAATGAAATAACCAGCTTAGGTAGTAGAGTTGACCAGATGGACGAAAGAATCAGTGACATCGAAGATAGAAACCTGGAAATTGCACAGATGGAAGAAAGAGACTTGACACTTAAAAGAAATGAAAGAACTCTACAAGAACTTTCTGACTCTATCAAAAAGAGCAATATAAGAATAATGGGCATACCAGAAGGAAAAGAAAAAGAGAAGGGAACAGAGAATATGTTCGAACAAATTGTTGATGAGAACTTCCCAATCTTGTGGACAGAACTGGATCCTCGAATCCAAGAAGCAAATAGAACACCTAATTACCTCAAACCCAACAGGCTTTCTCCAAGGCACATTGTGTTGAAGCTGTCTAAAATCAACAACAAAGAAAGAATCCTCAAGGCAGCCAGGGAAAAGAAGACTGTAACCTTCAAAGAAAAGCCCATTAGATTGTCACCAGATTTTTCAGCAGAAACCCTACAAGCCAGGAGGAAGTGGAACCAAACAGTCAATCTATTGAAAGAGAAAAATTATGAGCCAAAAACAATATATCCAGCAAAAATATCCTTTAGATATGAAGGAGGAATAAAGACCTTTGCAGACATACAGAAGCTGAGGGAATTTTCTAATACATGACCTGCACTACAAGAAATACTAAAGGAGGCTATTCGACCACCATCAACAGGGACAATTTGTGGCAACATAAAAATGGGGAGAGTAAAGGCCTGAACCAGAATATGGGAATGGAGAAAGTAAGCGTGCTGAAGAAAATGAAATACTCTAAATATCACACATTCTTTTACATAAACTTAAGGGTAACCACTCAAGAAATAATCCAGAACTGAAATATATACTGTAACAAAAAAAGAAACACAGGGAAACATCATAGAATACCACCACACAGAAATAACACACAACAATAAAAAGGCAAAGAAACAATGGAGACACAGTCTTACCAGAAAACTGAAGATAGAATGACAGGAAATATTCACGTATCAATAATCACCCTAAATGTAAATGGACTGAACTCACCAATAAAAAGGCACAGAGTAGCAGATTGGATCAAAAAACTAAATCCAACCATATGCTGTCTCCAAGAGACACATCTCAGCTACAAGGACAAGCACAGACTCAAAGTGAAAGGGTGGAAATTGACACTCCAAGCAAATGGTACCCAGAGTTAAACAGGTGTAGCCATAATGATTTCCGATGAAACAGACTTCAGGGTGAAAAATATAACAAGAGACAAAAGATGGACATTTCATAATGGTAAAGGGGACTATACAACAAGAAGACATAACAGTCATCAATATTTATGCCCCCAATCAGGGAGCACCAAAATACACTGTTGGTGGGAATGCAGACTGGTGCAGCCACTATGGAAAGCAGTGTGGAGGTTCCTAAAAAAATTATGAATAGAACTTCCATATGACCCAGCAATCCCTCTCCTGGGTATCTACCCCAAAAATTTGAAAACATTTATACATAAACACACGTGTGCTCCAATGTTCATTGCAGCTTTGCTTACGGTGGCCAAGACATGGAAACAACCAAAAAGTCCTTCGATAGATGAATGGATAAAGAAGTTGTGGTATATATACACAATGGAATACTATTCAGCGGTAAGAAAAGATGATATAGGAACATTTGTGACAACATGGATGGATCTTGAGAGTATAATGCTAAGCGAAATAAGTCAGACAGAAACAGCAGAGAACCCTATGATTTCACTGATATGTGGTATATAAACCAAAACAACAAAAGAACAAGACAAACAAATGAGAAACAAAAACTCATAGACACAGACAATAGTTTAGTGGTTACCAGAGAGTAAGGGGGTGAGGGGGTGGGAGATGAGGGTAAGGGGGATCAAATATATGGTAATGGAAGGAGAACTGACTCTGGGCGGTGAACACCCAACGGGATTTATAGATGATGTAATACAGAATTGTACACCTGAAATCTATGTAATTTCACTAACCATTGTCACCCCAATAAATTGGAAAAAACAATCTTAAAAAAAAAAGACACACAGAGACAGAAATTAAAGGGATGGAGAAAGTCATTTCATGAACATGGAAATAAAATAATAAGCTGGGGTAGCAATACTTATACCAGACAAAATAGATTTTAAAACAAATGCTCTAACAAAAGACAAAAAAGACTGTATCCATATAGCCATTGCAGCATTTACAGTAGCCAAGATATGTAGGCAGCCAGGGTATCCCTGAGTGGATGAATGGATAAAGAAGAGGTGGTACATATATACAATAGAATGTTACTCATTCATGAAAAAGAAAGAAATCTTGCCATCCACAACAACATGGAGAGACCTAGAGGGTACTGTGCTGAGTGGATTAAGTCATACAGTGAAAGAAATTCCATATGATTTCATTTATACGTGGGCTCTCAAGAAAACAATAAATGAACAACAAAAAAAAAACAAAAAAAAAGGCAAAACAAAGAAAAGAAGCAGACTCATAGATACAGAGAACATTTTGATCACTGCTAGATTTGGGGACAGGGTAGGAGAGGGTTAACAGGTACAGACTGGTAGTTACAAAATAGTCATGGGGATGTAGAGTACAGCATATAGAATATAGTCAGTTTTATTGTACTAACTATATATGGTGTCAGACAGGTAATGGATTTATTGGGGTGATCAATTTCCAAGTTATATAAATGCCTAATCATTATTTTGTACACCTGAAACGAATATAATATTGTATGCCAATTGTAATTTTAAAAAAATAAAAAATATATAATTAAAAAAAGCCTCACAAATAAACACATAATTTAAAACCATGATAATTTCTGGAAAGGGAAAGTAAAATGTACTCTAAGAAAATTTAATAGGGAGACCTAATTTTTTTTTAAATTAGTTTCAGGTGCACAAGACAAGGTAATACTTAGACGTTCATCATTGATATCCCTCACACTGTGGATCCCCCTCCCCCATCCCCCTTCCCACTATCCCTCCAACATCGCAGCGAGCCATCACATTATATATATAAAATTATAGTTGGCGTTCATTACTGTTCAGCTTCAGGTGTACAGTACATTGATCAAGCATCTACAGGGAGACCTAATTTTGACCGATAAGTAAGTGCAGGCATGATGGGGAGAATGAAAGTTAAGCTGAGACTCAAAGAATAAGTAGGAGACAGGCAGGCAGCGAGTGGGAGTAATAGGAAACAGCAAACAGCATACATAATGGGCCAGGGCAGGACAGAGCATGGCAAATTTAAAAAATTGAAAAATAAAATGCAATATAGGCCCGGCGTAATGAGTACGAAGTTCAACCACAGGAGATAAAAATAGGAGAGGTGGTAATTTGTGGTAAGGAGTTTATATTGTAGCCTTAGTGTCATACAACGCACTGACACTTGAAGCAGATAAATAGTATGAGGCAACACAAATGCACTCTAGAAATGTCACACTGAGGGCTGTGCCGAGACAGATTTGGAGAAGGGCAAAAGTGTAAGTGGGGAAAACAACCTAAAAGTATATTGTGATGGTTAAAGGGAATGACAATCCTGGCTTGGGCTAAGGTAGTGACAGCACAGATAAAGGGAAGTGAGTATATCTGTTGTATATTTTCGATGCAATCAGGAGGCAATTAAAGACCTCTCCTACGTCATTGTAGTGCCTTATTTAAAGGCAGAATTCTGATTTCTGTTCGTTGAAGGTAAGGAAGGAGAGAGACAAAGGAAAGTAACCTTTGAAAATACTGATGCCAGTAAATGGAGAGAGGTAAGTAGGAATCAGAGACCTGAAGGCCAATGAAGGAATCTTATTCGTCCATCTATCCAGGTATCCATTCATTCGTTTTTCAGCAGTAAGTGACTAAAGAAGTTATTTCTGCAGAGAAGGGCCAAGTGGAGACTGACAAATTGAAGAGGCAATAGAATAACAGAACTAAAGTAGGCAGGGGATAATAATCCTCCAACAGAGGTAAGTAAATTAGCATGTAACAGAGGAAGACACACACACACACCAGTAAAGTTCAGTGGTTAAAAGCACTGTCTATGAAGTGTGGCTGTCTGGGTTTGCATTTTGCATCTACTACTTACTATGGAACCTTGGACAAGCTCCTCAGCCTTCCTTGGTCTCAGTTTCCTCATCCATAATATGGAGCTAATAATAGTGCCAACCTAGGTGGTGTGTGTAAAATTGCTTAGCGTGATATGTGACACAGAAGCTCCTCCATATATTTTGGTTCCTATAACTAATAATGGCAACACCGATATTAGTCATACTAAATAAGCTATTCCTCTTTCTGAGGTCTGATAGAGAATAAGTTAATAAAGAATATGGGTAAAGATAACTTTGTAGATAGAAAAGATACTGGAGGCTCTGAAGCCCAAGTGCTTTCCTATTTCTCTGGCGAGAAAGCGATTCGGTTGTTTGTAGCATGTGAAAAGAATGGAGCTGGACGACGAGAGAGCAGGTAAGAAACGGTATACCCACTATGGAACAATGAAAAACCACTGAAGAGAAGCTAGTAAAATAACTGCTGAAATGGCAACAAGGGTGTGTACCGCTGAGGTAAAGGCTAACATGTCATAAAGACACCAATTCACTGAGTGCACCAAGGAGAACAGGGAGATATACAACCAGAGCGTCCGAGACAGACTGAGAATGCTAAGGAGCACGAGGTTTTCTTCTGTAAATTCTGGGAGATGCAGAAGGTTTCTCATGCGGATAGCACACAATAAATAGAAATTTTTACGAAGATTACACTAATAGTTTTGATTCAGGAAGAGAGCAGAAGCCAGAAAACCAATTTGGAGCCTCTCTCATTAACGCAGATGACTCTACACATTTCCAAAGTAGCCCTAAATGGAAGCTGTTGGTAAATTTTGACGGTTAAAAAGTATTTGGGAATATCCACACAGAAGTGAATTTAATTTCAGCATAGACTGGGAGAAATACGTTTTAGCATTTTTACTTTTACAGATCAAAAATATGCTATTTTTAATCTCAGGCTCACACGTGGGTTTAATAATTGTCCTCTAATTCCATTCAATAAACATTAGTCTATTGTCTATTGTATATAAGATATTGTCCTAAGCACTGCAAAGCATACATGTCTAAATAACTAAGGCATATATCATTATTTCAAATATCCTTCAGCTAGATATGAGTTTATCTAAATTTTATTTGGCAAATATTAATTGATCCTGCCTTAGAAGATTTACACAGCATAAACTACTTTGCAATGTCCTTGACTTTCTTCCCTACAGACGTGTAGCTAAGGATGGGAAGAGTAAATAAGAGGACCATGTGACTTCATGTACACAGACCCAGAATTATTTACGGCTATGTGCATAAACAAGAAATCTCTTCCATTTTCTATTTTGCTTCTGGTTCAGAAGGTATATTGCTTTTTATGTCCCCAAACTTCATTTCCTCAGTGTGGTACCAAGGATATTCCTTTTGAAGGACTTGCTTGGCAAACTAATACATCTTCCAAGATAAACTGCATTCTAGAAAAAAAAAATGGCTTCAGAGAAATTGTGTAGTGCACCTACTAAAACTCATAACCATCAAAACACGGCTGAATTCTCAGATGGCACACAGCCTAACTTCAATTATAATATGAATTCAGGCAGGTTAGGTTTCAAGTGTGGACTTGGGTCTAAAAATTTTGATTATCTAAGATTGCACTAAAGTGTGGCTATTCAATAAATAATATCTAGCCAGTTCAGTTGATTAATTTCCCTGACTCAAAAATGAGAGAAATGTCGTCCACAGGTATATACACATGCTCTATGTCATCCTAAATATACATTCCTGATTTGCTTTGAAAGGATTTGAAAGAACCCTCCTACATCAGTGTACACAACGCAATTGCTGAGAATTAATAAACACTAAATATGGGCCAGCAGTTAATGTACATGTTCAAAAGGAACGTTCCCTGTCTCATCTATCATTTTATTTTTACTTTAAACAAGATTTTCAAATTGCAGAGGACCAAATCGGATCAATTCAAATATATTTGCTATTTAAAAGGTTATACCATATTTTGAATGAAGCAGACATAGTGTTTGAATATTAGGTCTGATGGTAATTTTAAGTCCTATCTATCAGACAGATGAAAAATGGTCAGGGTGCCAGGGTAAAGTTTGGAGTTGTTCTAGAACTGTTTATTCATAGAGCCAACAAACTTGTATTGAACACCTAAGTCAAACAGCTTTTTCTCTAAGAAATTAAATGAATCATCATGCCTTCATTTCCACCATTTTTTGGGCACAATTATTCAAATAGTAAGTTTGGGGAGTACTTAAAGCATACAGAGGGTGCCAAAAAACTGCATACACATTTTAAGAAAGGAAAAAAAAAATTAAAATTGTAATACTCAATATATGCCGATAACAAAAGATGAATACAAGTCACGTTTGACTTCTGCAATTACAAGAGGTGCTCAAAGTGGTTACCATCAGTGTCCAGGCACTTCTGATTACGGAGAACTGCTGCTTGAGCAACATTGACCAAAGTGTCCACTTATATACATTTTTTTGGCACCCTCAGTATAACTATGTTCTTTAATATATAATTTATACCTAGTGATCTGTTGTCCCCCTTAAAATGAAGGGGGGATAAGGAAACATAATACATTCCAAAAATGATTTAACCACTCTAAAGCATGATCTATATTTACGAGATTTTCTTCCTGGCTGAGAAATTGCATTTAAAGCTTACAATCAATTAATATCACTACAAGAAATCTGAAAATCCTTGTGCTTTTTCTGATGTAACATATACGACACAAAATATCTGTAGAATATTGCTATTTATCTAGTTACTACCATTTTGATTAGCCTAAAATGGGGCGTGGGAGGCAAATTCTAACATTAAGATCTAAATAGAAGAAACAATAGCCAATACAGTAATATACCTACTATTTGTCATATATTAATAGAATTAAATTTCGGCACAGGTATGGAGGAGTTCCCATGAGATATTTTGAAATGTATTATAGACTATAAATCCTGACTTCTTTATTTTTCAATATGATGACAAACAACAGATAAACAAGGAGTCTTTTCTGACAGTCAATTTTACATTAAATTATGTAGTGATCCAGTTAAAAAAACAACAATTGAAATTTTCTTTTCACTGTTTCTGACAAGTGTGACCTCCAGGCTGAGTTTGTGGGCCCTCATGCTAGATACGTACCACAACTCCAAATTGTTCAGGCTCACAAAGTTCATTATACTCATTCTTCAGCTCTGCTAACTCATTGAGGACCTTCTGCTCAGGAAGATGTTTTATAAGGTTCTAAAAAGAAATGAAAGTATGAAAGTTTAGTATTTCATTATTAGAATTATTAAACATGCATTAACAACTCTAAAAGTTACAAAATACAACAGTATATAAATTTCGGATTGTGGTTCTCAGTACCGGTGTTTCCACACCCTCTTTACTAAAAACTTAACTAAAATAATGAGCTACAATTTAATGTGAATAAATATAAAAATACATTAGGTTACTGTGCACTGTAGTATGTAAATGTTAAATAAAAAAAGCAGGCAGAAATAAATGACATCACCGTAATAAACTGACTAATCCTCATGGCCTTAAATACATAACATAATTTTTAATCTTTACTTTCTGTCAAGATAATTTGTCGATCCATACACAAAACAGAAAAATACTATGTAGAAATTAACTCATGTGTAATAATAATAATGATAATAATAATAAATCAACTCTACTCTTCATAATTGGCAAAATTTATAATCATTTTCAATCTTATAAAACACATCAAGCCTGTAAAACAAATACCCCATTATTTACGATGTCTGTGTTTAAACACACAATGCATTTCTACTTTAACAGAGAATCAAGCAAAAGTGATGAACCTCATGCATGCTCAAGTCTGATGCCTAAGAGAATTAAAACTGATTAATTCTTCTCAACCTAGTTTATCTTGGACTTTGGTACTGTTCTAATTATCATCACATCAGCTTGCAACCAACTTTGTGGGGACTTGTGTGGAATTTCAGAAGACATATGAAAGGGAGGAAGCAGTAAACAAAAGATTTACGAAAGAAGAGTTGACACAAAATGGCAGAGAAGGAAGTTCCAGGGATTGGTCCTTGGAACAAAGCAACAACCACTGAGCTGGAAGAAGTGATATAAATAAACAATGTCAGAACTCTGGAACCTGACTGAATACTTACAAGGCAAGTGTTTCATGAAGAGAGACTGCCGTTCTCTGGTAAGAAAATGACATGTACAAAACGGATCCCATACTCCATCCCTCAGCGCCTCTGTGTTCCTGGAGGGGCTAGCGGGTGCCAGGGGAGCCAGTGGGGGCCTTGTTCTCCAAAATTTGGGACTGTACATTTTGGTTGGTTTGGCAGTTCCCTGAAGGACCAGTGAAGATGTCTGCCTTGGTTTCAACCCTCTCTGTTTACAGCAGCTTATCCTAATGGCATCTATCAAAAGATTTAACTACCCAGAAACACCTCCCCTGCTTTTTGGAACCAGACATTTAACGAAACACATAAATTCTTAGAAACACACAAACTACCAAAACAGAATTTAAAAAATGAAAACTTGAATGGACCTATAAGAAGGAAATTCGATCTGTAATCAAACACTTCTGAAAAAAGAAAAGCTCAGGAACTCATGGATTCACTGGTGAATTTCACCAAATATTTAAAGAATTAACAGCAATCCTTTTCAAACTCTTACAAAAAAATTAAGAAGAGGGAACCTTCTTCACTGATTCTATGAAGCCATTATTACCCTGATACCAAAGCCGGTGTAATTCCCCAAATATACTAGCAAACTGAATTCAGCAGAGTATTAAAAGGATTATACACCATAATCAAGTGGGACTTATGCCACAATGCAGAGGTAATTCGACATAAAGAAACCAACCGGTGTCATCCACCATATTAATAAAGGGGAAAAATCACATGATCATTTCAACTGATGCATAAAAACCAATTAACAAAATCTAACACATTTCTGAGAAAAATATTATTTAAACTAGGAATAAAATGAAGCTTTCTCAACATGATAAAGGCCATATATGAAAAACTCGCAGTTACACCACATTCAATACTAAGACTCAAATGCTATCTGATAAGATCAGGAAAAAGGCAAAGATGACTGCTTTCACCATTCTATCCATCATAGTACTGGATGTCCTAACCGGAGCAATTAGGCAAAAACATAAATAAATAAAAGGCATTCAAATTGAAAAAGAAGGGAAAAAAATTGTCTGTTTGCAGATGGCATGACTTTACATGTGAAAACACTAAATAGTCTAACCCCCACTCCCCCCCAAAAAAGCCTGTCAGAGCTAATAAATGCAGCAAAGCTTCAGGATACACAATAAGCACACAAAAATCAGTTCTATTTCTATGCACTAGCAATGAACAATCTAAAAAGAAACTAAGAAAATAATTCCATTTATAGCATTTTTGAAAGCACCCACAATGAGATACCATTTCATACCCATTAGAACGGCCATTATCCAAAAAGAAAGAAAAGGAAAGGAAGGAAGGAAGGATAGGAAGGAAGGAAGGAAGGAAGGAGAGAGAGAGAGAGAGGGAGGGAGGGAGGGAGGGAGGGAGGGAGGGAGGGAGGGAGGGAGGGAGGGAGGAAGGAAGGAAGGAAGGAAGGAAGGAAGGAAGGAAGGAAGGAAGGAAAATAACAAGTGTTGGTGAGGATATGGAAAAATAGGAATCCTCATAGCTGGATTGCTGGCTTGAATGTAAAGTTGTGCAGCCATTGTGGAAAACAGTTTGGTGATTTCTAAGAGATTAAATATAAAATTACCATAGGACCCCACAATTCCACCTCTAGGTATGTACTGAAAAGAACCGAAAACAGGGCCTCAAACAAATACTTGTACACAAGTATACATAGCATCATTATTCGATAGGCAGATGGTAGAAACAACCTATATGTCTATCGACAGATGAATTGATAAAATGTGATATATACGTACAAAGAAATATTATTCACCCAAAAAAGGCATGAAGACTGATACATGTTAAAACATGAAGGAATCTTAAAAGACTGACACAAAAGGACAAATGTTGCATGAATCCACTTACATGTAGTATCTGGAAGAGGTAAATTCTTAGAAACAGTAAAATACAGGTTACCGCGGCCAGGGGGCGGAGGGGAACTGGGAGTTACTGCTTAACAAGTATAGTGTTTCTATGAGGGATGATGAAAAAGCCTGGGAATGGTGGTGATGGTTGAACAACAATGTAAATATACTTAATGCCAATTAATTGAACACTTAAAAACGAGTCAATTGTAAATATTATGTTATAGATTTTTCTACACTAAAAAAAGAACGGAGTGCGCAACATATAGAATAAGTTGAAGGGAAAAACTATATAACGTTCTACTCTAAGTGCTCTTCTGTTCTCTGCATTTATCTTTTGTGTCCTCCCACTCAATTTTGCATTTCCATTAAGCTCGAGACCTGCACCGCACTGCGAGTGTGGAACTGATGAAACTGAAGATTTAAAATACCATGCCCAAACATACAATGGAGGAAAGACAGCCTCTTCAATAAATGGTGCTGGCAGAATTGGATAGCTACGTGCAAAAGAATGAAACTGGACTGCTATCTGTCACCATGTACCAAAATTAATTCAAAATGGATCAAAGACTTAAGCATAAGACCTGACACAATAAACTGCATTGAAGAAAACATAGGTACTAAACTTATGGACCTTGGGTTCAAAGAGCATTTTATGAATTTGACTCCAAAGGCAATGGATGTAAAAACTAAAATAAACAAATGGGATTATATGAAACTGAAAAGCTTCTGCACAGCAAAAGAAACTATTGACAAAATAATGAGGCAACCAACTGAATGGGAGAAGATTTTCGCAAACAGTTCCTCTGATAAGGGGCTAATATCCAAAATATACAAGGAACTCATGAAACTCAACAACAAAAAAACAAACAACCCAATTGAAAAATGGACAGAGGACCTGAAGAGACATTTCTCCAAAGAGGATATACAAATGGCAAATAGACATATGAAAAAATGCTCAACATCGCTAATCATCAGAGAAATGCAAATGAAAACCACAATGAGATATCACCTCACCCCAGTCAGAATGGCTTTCATCAACAAAACAAATAGTAACAAGTGTTGGAGAGGCTGTGGAGAAAAAGGAACTCTCATACACTGTTGGTGGGAATGCAGACTGGTGCAGCCGCTATGGAAGGCAGTGTGGAGGTTCCTCAAGAAATTACGAATAGAATTACCATATGACCCAGCAATCGCTCTCCTGGGTATCTACCCCAAAAATATAAAAGCATTTCTCTATAGAGACACGTGTACGCCAATGTTCATTGCAGCTTTGTTTACGGTGGCCAAGACATGGAAACAACCAAAATGTCCTTCGATAGATGAATGGATAAAGAAGTTGTGGTACATATACACAATGGAATACTATTCGGCGTTAAGGAAAGATGATATAGGAACATTTGTGACAACATGGATGGATCTCGAGAGAATAATGCTAAGTGAAACAAGTCAGACAGAAAAAGCAGAGAACCCTATGATTTCACTGATATGTGGTATATAAACCAAAAAGAACAAGACAAACAAATGAGAAACAAAAACTCATAGACACAGACAATAATTTAGTGGTTACCAGAGGGTAAGGGGGTGGGGGGTGGGTAGTGAGGGTAAAGGGGATCAAATATATGGTGATGGAAGGAGAACTGACTCTGGGTGGTGAACACACAATGGGATTTATAGACGATGTAATACAGAATTGTACACCTGAAATCTATGTAAATTTACTAACAATTGTCACCCCAATAAAATTAATTAAAAAAAAAAATACCATGCCCTTTGACGTAAAAGATACGCTGGCATTGACATAACGACATATATGCATAAGCAAATAAAATTAATAACATCCGTTATTTTGCTTCACTCGTATCATTACGTGTTATATAATGAAAAGTTAAGTAAATAACAAGGTATTATTTCTATTTTTCCAGAATAATTTTGATATATGTAAGTTACTCAATTGTTTCACAAACTTTTTCACTATTAATGGGATGTTTTTCTGAAGTATGTTAGGTAAGCAAAACAAAACACCAGTTTGGTAACCTGTATAATTTTTACCACAAGAAAGTAAGTTAGAAAAGTTAAGAACACTATTAAAATTATGAAAATAAAAATTCTGCATATTTTAAACTCTCCGTCTCAACTGTAAGTTTTAACCGTGAAATGAAGTCTCATAGAATAAATCAGGCCTAAAATAATACTTAAGCACAGAGCACAAAACGTGTTATTTTTCTTTCTCTTCTAGCTAGAGGTAACTGTTCACTCCTCTGCAGGAGGCAAGCTTCACAGTAGGTGACATATCTTTTCTTTCTCTGGTCAGCTATATGAAATATTTAACACATTCAGTGGGCTTAGATGTATCCTGATTCTGGATACCGTTTTATGACTGAGTTACACGCTGATATACGTAACTGCTAGTGCTTAGTAAGGTTCTATTTGCAAATCAGGTTTGGAATAAAACTCACTCTCTCACACGTGTAACAGATGCCAGCTACTATTCTAATAGCCTAATGAGTCGGCTACCTCTAAAATCCCATGCTGCAAGTGGCCATTGTAGTCATTGTTTAATTGTACCTATTTTTTTTTATATAATGCTAAACGTTATAGACAAAGATGTAGGATAAGATTGGACATTAATATGTTTTCATGCATGGATTCCCGAATAGAAAAGAGGTTAAGACAGAAGATACACACAGTGCTACTCATTTACCTCTACTTTCCTTTAGCTACTCATCAAAAGCATGTTGAAGGAAAATGAAAAACATGTAGGGGTTCAAGGCACAGTCTGAGACTAATGAGAACAGTCCTGGGAATCAGCAGGAAGCTTATCTGTATAGTGGACTCTGGGGCCCCCTGGGAGAGAACGCTCCTGTCGATCAGAAGGGAAGCGTGCATCACATAATCAGGCTGGGCCCAGTAAAAAAAACCTGCACTCTGGAAAGGACTGAGGTGATTCTGAGTGCAGCATATTTATTTCATGTGTCTCCAGGTCTGGTTGACCCATCCCCAATATAGTCCTATGTCTGAGTGCTGTGGAAAGAGGAGCTGTGTCACGAGCACAGCTTCAGTACCCTTTGCTCCATCATCATGTTTAGAAGGGAAGAAACACATTTCCACACTTTGCCACAGAATACTCCCTACCCTGGGCACCTATAGGGCTTGGGCACACACCAGCTGTGCCCGGTGGGAAACTTCTCCTCTCACCCCACAGTTGTCCCTAAGAAACGGTTCAAAACAGGAAATAAGGAAAATCACCTGCAGCCACTACATGAAGCAGACGTTTCATGGGGATGTGTAAGATATTCCCTGAGACCCCTAGAAACATCTAATGTAGGGGCTTTGAAAAGGGTTAGGGTCCCGCAAGAGCAAGAAAAATACAAGTGAACTGCTGTGGATTGGGCCAGTGTTTCAAATCCATATTGCCCAAGGGCTCTGGAGTTAAAAAATTGTAAGAAGCTTCTGAGTTTAGGTCCCTTATTAATACTGTCACTACGTACCGGGGGTGCCAAAAGAAGTATACACATCTTAAGAGATGTTACCTATGTATTACTTTTCGAAGCTGAATTGAATTCCAGTAGCAATGCGTATGTAGTATGACGTTCGTTCAAAAGATGGTGTTAATCAAATGAATGCCAGCGTCACTGAGCGACAGGCAGGACAGTCAAAGAAAACGGTGGAAGCACAGTTGTCATCTGAGGAGCGCAACACCACTTTGAAGAGGGATCTGAAATTCGACAGCGTTGTGGAAGTGCAGTGACAACGGAGGCGTGAGCGTGCACCAGAACCTCCAAGGCGCCTGACAACGGCACGCTCCGTGGTGGGACTGCGCCGCGCGGCACCGTGTGTGACGTGCGCAGGGAAGGGCCCGGAGGCCTCGCGCAGCCACAAGTCCTGCTGCTTCCGCTGCGGTGCTGGGACAGTTCCCAGGCTCCCCACGGCAGTCTACCAAACAGTGCTCCGTGATCAGAAGTGTCAGGACGCTGACGGTCACCACCGTGAGCACCCCTTGTAATTGCAGAAGCCGAACGTGACTTGTATTCATCTTTTGTTATCAGTATATATTGAGTATTACAATTTTAATACAGTTTTCCTTTCTTAAAGTGTGTATACGTTTTTTTGCCACCCTCTGTATATTCTCTAAATAAATTGCAAAGATGACTTCAGATACCCTCTACACTGTTAGAGAAAAGCTGAACAGCTGAATAGCACCGGCTAGCAATTATAAATTTTGAAATACAACTTAAATTCTAACAAAGCGTGAGTTGATAAGCAAATGTGCTGACCGGCGCACGCCCTTCCATTTCTCCTTCCCGCTGCCCCTGCTTCCTACTGAGCATCTTCTTTCAAACATTTCAAGATTTGTGTTTAAAAGATCGCTTCTGGGTCAGTACCAAAATTTCATCAGAGAAAACATCAGTGAGCTGAAGTCCGCAAAGAAAAGAAGGAAGGGGGAAGGGGTACCCATGTCACCAAATGCGCGGGTTTTTCATCATCTTTTGTGCATCACAAACCCCCTTTCTGATGACTGTCGCTGTTATTCCAAGGAATTTCTCCGAACACACCATGGGCTTTTCACTACATTTTACATTTCTGCAATTATAATACTTTCGAAACTTTATTTCCTTTAAATGTTAATTGCACACTTAAAGGTTAGTTAAGTGAAGGTACTGAACCATAATGCCCTTTCCTTCTTGCCAAAACATAACCTTTCTTTTTTCTCTTATATCTCATTAAGTCATTTTCCTAGTAGTAGGAGAGCCGAGGGCCACTGTGATTAAGTATATCGTTCCCTACATATGTGGATGGGGGACAATACTGCTTTGCAAAAATTTATTATTTATTCTTTTAAAAATAGCATTATAGTATATGTACAAGATTTTATATATTTCACATATTATACATATACATATATATAGTATTATTTTTATTATATCGACAAATATTATGTTTTTTAAAAAATCCAGAAAAGAAATGTTTCCCCAAAGTCTCGGCTAAATTCCTGTGATCTTAACACAACCTTCCTCCATTTGCCCTGGTCAAAAAAATTAACCCTTTAACTATTATAATTTATTGTATATTTTACAACTTTCTTATGGCCTACGTCTTATACTGAGTGTGTGTATTTAATGTTCTCATATCACCTTCATGTATTCTTGTTCTTTGCTTTGAGTTAAATGGCAAAAACTTTGATGTCGGGCCTGGTTCTATACTTGTGTGTTTCCTTCATCCACGCAGCTAATAAACACTGGCTGCAGACTGTGTGACTACCCCCACATTAAGCATTGGAGAGCCTGCCTCACAAATATTACAGGTGCACAAAGGCCATCTATACACAATGAAACCACATCAACATGTGAATGACAGTAATTTGTGTTGCATTTTATCCAAAATGTATTTCTTGTCAGACGGTTTTGCTAGAATTTTCTCCTTTTGCTTGGAAATTCCTAACATTAATTGTAACTCCTAAAAAAGACTCCAAGGGCACACAACAGTATGTCAAAATGCTGATTAGCTGGACAAACATTCAGGGGGAGCTTTTCTAGCCCTCTTCACGAAGCCACTCCTTCCAAAAACATATTAGCTGGTAAAAAGGACAGGAAAGCATTGAAATGCTGATGGGAAAATTCAACCTTGAGATATAACAATTGTGTCTTACAAAGAGGCAGCCTTCAGAAACCTTCCCTACCTATTCAGTCTTCAACTTTGCCCATACAGGAAAATTTTTCTTAAAGAAATGATTTGAAATTCTGAGACTTCACATGAACTCAGTGCCCTAGAAGACTCATCAGCTCTCCCAGGATAAAGATCACCTCAGCACTAATAATGCCAAATAAACAGCTCCAGCCCTCAGCACAGTTACCGATCTTCAAGTTCCATGCTTCCGATGGAAAGTTATGCCCAGATGTTCCATCGTTAATTTAAATTAAATAAATCTAAAGGAGAATGCATCCTCACTCTAACCCCTGATCCCCTACATCCGACCAGCTTCTCCTACTGACCCCATTCTGCCAACAGGACTGGCATCCTCTCCATCTTCTAAGCTTTCAAAATGGCCATCGTTGCTCAGTCACAAGTTCTGATAATTCTTCCCAGCAAAATCTCTTTTGGGTTTAACCTTTCTTTCACATTCTACAGACAAAAATCTGGGCTAAGGAAATCACATGGTATCTAAAGACTTCCTAATTTAAGTTCAATTAAATTATTCAGTGTTCTAGCTCTGTAATAGATTAATGGAAATCACAGACATATTTACAACTTCTATAATTATGAAAGGAAAAAAATGTGACAACATTGTACATAAAATATTCAACCCCCGCTCAAGTCACAATCCTATTTGCAGAGATATAATGCTTACTAAAACGATTTATGATTTACAGTTAGTCTAAAGATAAGTGCTAGGAGTATTCCTTTGATGCTAATTATCTTCTATTTTGTCCCACTTTGTACTCAAAAATAAAATATCATATTAAACCTAAAAGGTGATTTTAAGATTTAAAAAAATATAGAACACAGAGAATGACTCACTATGAATACTGAATAGAATATGAGGCGTGTATGCCATGTCTAAATGTAATATATTCTTCCTAAGTATAGTACATGTTGTATTGCTGTTATTGATATTCTTTTACAAATTACTTATCTTTCATGCATTTTAAATTAACATATTTCAAATAAAACATAAAATCTCTTCTCATTATAAGAGGCCAAACTGATATTCTCAGCTACATAATAGGTTTGGATTCGCTAAAATAGTGACAGGTGAACAACATCCTGTTCATGCTACAGCCTGTTTCCTTTAGATATCACCTTATCACGACCATGACAAACGGCCACAAACAAATGCAAAGATGCATTAGTATAAAATATTACATATAGAGGTTTCCAAAGCTGAATCCTACCCCAACAGTCAAGACGCCTATCTAGGATAACTATAGAGTTTGAAGAGTGCTAACAGCTGATAAGTGATGAAATGAAAATAGTGCAATGCGTTTTATGCAGACTACCCCAAAGGACTATCTGCAAATTTCATCCAAGTATACAGAGGTGAATACAGCTAACGCTATACCCAATCACTTTCACTTTAAAAAGCCAGTCATTCTCCTCCACGGTTTTTGTTTGCCTATATGAAACTGGACAATTCTATGTAGACTAGGAAAATAGCAAACTAACAGAATGTACATGTAGTTAAAAGAATCATGCTGCATCAGAATACCACTACTCCAGGCAGATTCAAAGGTACAAACACTTCACTGTCTACGTAAACAATCCACACACGAACACAAGATTGCTTCTATTTCGAAGATCATTATAATACCAATACATCACTATAATTAGTTCAAGATATTTGTAATAGAAACTCTCATACATGATTGGCTAGTATTAAGTATTTACCTCTCTGTTTTCATATAAGCACTGCTCATAGATGCCTGCATCCAAAGCAGACACAAAAGTATACACTTATCCTCTATATTAAAGGAACAGAAAGCCCATATGAAATATCCAGAATACACTGGACATTTTGACACATCAGGTGTCCATGTCAAGATGACAACATATTTTTAAATTAAGCAGAAACAACACTTGGCGTCTGTGGAACTTAAAATGCACTGACCTATTAGGTCACAAAGTTGGTAATTTCTCCATGTGTTCAGTTACACAGTATTATTTTTGATGTGATAATAGTAATTTCTCTCATTTCCAAGTGAAAATTTAAAACATGGAGGTTTTGTTGTGTTTGGTTTTGTTTTTGTAATTGATTTCCCTAGATCTTAGAATGGGAGTGAACAGGGAAAGATACCCACGCCTGACTCTCTTCCTTCCCTGGTGGTGTCTTTATTTTCCACCTTGGGAGAGGTTTCTAAATCCCTTTTAGTAGCTCATTGAAATGTACCCATTCACCAGTGATTAGAAGTCAATGGGCTTAACTATTGACAGTCTTCTTATATAACATATATATGATGAATGTGATAATTCATGAACTTCAGAGTTAACTTCAAAGCCATAAACTTTGTACGTGGCTGTTGTTATTGGACTCTTAGTTTCATTTCACAACATATGGAATAAATGTGCTTAGAGACATTTCAGGTTAAGCCTCACCTTATTAATAAATCTACAGTCACTAGAAAAAATAAATAAAATACACTGACCTGAACACGCT
Organism: Rhinolophus hipposideros; assembly: GCF_964194185.1. Lineage (NCBI taxonomy): Eukaryota > Metazoa > Chordata > Mammalia > Chiroptera > Rhinolophidae > Rhinolophus > Rhinolophus hipposideros. The sequence continues at coordinate 60,779,902 of NC_138046.1, forward strand.
GGCAGATGAGCAGTATCTATTAGGTTGGTGCAAAAGTAATTTCGGCTTAAAAATTTGAAAACAATAATTGGGAAAACAGCAATTAATTTTGCGCCAACCTAATAATATGTTTCTTCCAACTTCCCAATAAAAGAGTCATTGAGGGATACTGTAGAAAACACTAGATGACTAGTTACACTTGTCAACTGAGTAGTCAAATGACTGGATACTGCCAATTTACAGAACACAAAAAATATTTTCAAAATACCTTTAGATGAAAAGCTAGCTGCCAAGCAATTATGAAAAATTCCCATAGCCCCCCGCCCCAAGGAAGCAAAAAGCTAACACTAATCTAGACACATAACCAAATGTGAAAGGCCAAGACTGCCCTAGGAATATCAACCAATCTATACCTCTAGTGGTCTAGAGCTTTTAGCTTTATGGGCCTCAATGGGAGAAATGCCCAATCACTAGGACAGTTTCTATTAATAGAATGGCACACAAAGCCTAGACTTTTCACAAGACTAAGGACAAATTCAGTTCCTTATGTAAATCTAAAACCCCCAAAGATAATATCCTCAGTGAATGGCTTACCTTGAAGAAAGACCAAAGCCCACCCACAGAGAAAAACAATACTTGTCTGTTTTTGCTTGACTCTGGAATTGGGTAAGAGGTTTCTCCCCTGTAATTCTCTAACCACAGGAAAGCCTCTATGGAGGTTTTTGGCCAGAATTTAAACTACCTAGTTGTCAAAAAAATATTCTGAGAATTTAAATTTAAAGTGATTACCCTTTGGTAATGTTCCCAGACATATAGCCGTAATTCATGCAAATTTCCAAGAAGAAGATTCCTCAGGTCAAGATTCAGCAATCATTAATTCACAATAAAAAATACAAAAAACACAGGAAGAAGCAAACAAATACTAGTAAGAGTCAGCAAAAACAACCAAGAGAATAAGACCTACAAAGACATAAGACATACTATTTGAAACACAAAGACTAGGTGTAAGAAACATAATAACTGACATTAGAAATTCATTGGATAGGTAAAACAGAAGACGAGGCACAAATCATAAAACAATTAATAAATTGGAATGTACATCTGAAAAACACCTAGTGGAGTACAGTCCATAAAGACAAAATATGAAAGAGATGTAAAAACAAAAACAAAAAAACCCCACATCAGACTGAGAATGTTTAAAATATGCTCAAATGGAGTTATAGAAGTCAAGCACAGAGAGCATAGAAGGGAGATAATATTCTAAATAAAATTAGCTGGTAATTTTCCAAAACTGATTAAACAGAACAATCTTTAAAATCAGGAAGCCCAATGAATGAGGATAAACAGAAGGAAGAGTTACAGAAATCTACACCAAGATACATCCTAATGAGACAGTAGAACACCAAGGATAAAAAGATCAAAAAATAGAATAGACAGGTTATTGCCACGGAAGGTTATTTTAGTGTACAGCTTGTCTAACAACAACCAAAGACAAAATATGATGAAATAATTCGTTCAGAGAAAATAATTTGAAAGCTAGAATTATGTACCCATTGAAAATATCTTTTAACAAGAAGAGTGAAATAAATACAGCATCAAACAAATAAAAAGTGTTTACTATGACCAGAATCTCACCAAAGGTACTTTAAAAAGAAGTGTTTTAGTAAGAAGTACAATGATCCTGGAAGGAAGTGCTGTCACACAAGAAAAAAGAGGTAGAAGTTACCTATGTGAGTAAATCTAAGCAAACACGCATTAAACAGTAAAAATAACATCTAACTTGCTAAGTTAGAAAAATATATGGAACAGACAAAATAGGAGGCTCTAAAAAGGTTTCTGAAAGTCTTTAAAATGGATGTAAACCAATAAACACACATGCCATGTTCAAGGACAGAAAGAATCAAATATCACATGGATCTCAATATACCCAAATTTGCGCAGGTTGCTTACGTAATTCCAGTCAAACACCCATACAGAATTTTTGGTCTTGTTGGAACTTCACAAGCTGATTATAAAATTCATGTGGCTGAATAGAGAGAGAATAATAGGCAACATATCCCCGATGAACAACAAGAATGTGGGCTGACATCCCCTATCACATATCAAATCTTACTATAACTATATAATGATTAATTAATGTGTGACATTGGTATAGGGAAAGACAAATGGGCCAATGGATCAGAAATTAAACCCCCAAAACAGAGACATGCATACTTAAAAACTTGATATACAACAGAAGCAACATCATAAAAATTAGGGGAAAGAGAAACGATTTAATAGATTATGCTGGGAAAACAGTGATTCATCTGTAAAAAAAAAAAAAATTAAACTGAATCTGTTCCTCACAAAATATATAAAAATCAGTTACAGCTGGATTAGATTTAAAAGTAAATGACAAGCACTTTAAAACTTTTAGAGGAAAACGTAAGAATACCTATGTGACCTTAGATTAGAATTTTTTAAAATCAGACACGAAAACATAGTCTAAATGACAAGGCTGATGATTTAAACTACATTAAAAATAGCAATAACTATTTGCAAAAAGACACATGAAGAAAGGGAAAAGACAAGAAAATGGGTAACTATTTGCAACACATAAGCAACAAAAAATAATTATTCCAAAATATATGAAGAGCTCATACAAATCAACATGAAAAAAGATAAATGACACAATGCAAGAAAAAGAGACAAAAGATGCAATCAGGCATTTTACAGAAAACACAAATGGTCCATAAGTGGCCCAAACGGCCCCAAAGGGGCCAACTTCATTAGTATTTTTTAACACACAAATGAGATTCTTTTTTCAAACGTACCAGACCTGCAAAAATAAAAAATTCTTACAATATCAAGTGTTGTCCAGGGTGTAAAACTTTAGTTTTCAGCACCATCTTTGCATAAAAATAACCTGAGAAACTTTAAAACAAAATTGTGTCCAGAACAGCCAAAGCAATCTTGAGAAAAATGAACAAAGGTGGAGGCATTACACTTTCTGATTTCAAAAGATATCACAAAGTTACAGTAATCAATCGTATGGGTACTGGCATAAAGACAGATATATATACATATATAGTACAATGAAACAATTCAGAGCTCAGAAATGAAACCATGAATATGTGAACAACTTATCTTTTGACAAGAACACACAGTGGGGAAATGCAAACTGGACATCAACATAAAAAAGGTGCTAGAAAAACTGGATAGCCAAAAAAAAAAAAAAAGAAAGAAAAAGAAATTGGACCCTATCTTACATCATACACAAAAATCAACTCAAACTTGATTAAATATTTAAACATAAGACCTGAAACTGTAAAACTCCTAGAAGAAAACATAGGAGGAAAGTTTTATGATACTGGCTTTGTCAATGATTTAATGTATATGAAACCAAATGCGGAGGCTATAAAAGCAGAAATAGACAAGTGGGACTACATCACACTAAAAACTTCTGCACAGCAAAGGAAACAATCAACAGAAACGGCAACATACAGAATGGGAGAAAATGTTTGCAAATCACAGATCTGATAGTTAATTTCCAAAATATATAAGAACCCCCTACAATACAGCAACAAAAAAACAAATAACCCAGTTAAAAAATGGACAACGGACTTGAATAGACATTTCCCCAAAGAAGACATACAAATGACCGACATGTACATAAAAAGGTGCTCAATATCACTAATGACAAGGAAAACACAAGTCAAACCTGCAATGAGCTATCACCTCACACCTATTAAGATGGCAAAGTACGGGCAAGGAGGTGGGGAAATTTGAAACCTTGTATGTACATTGTTGGTAGAAATATAAAATGAAACAGCCACTATGGATAACAGCATGGAGGCTCCTCAAAACATTGAAAATAAAACTACTATATGATACAGCAATCTCACTTCTGGGCATTTATCTCAAAGAACTGAAATCAGAATCTAGAGGAGATATCTGCACTCCCAGGTTCATTGCCATGTTATTCACTATAGGCAAGATATGGAAACTACCCACATGTCCACTGACAACTGAATGGATTAAAAAATATGTGACACACACACACACACACACACACACACTCACACCCCATGGGTGCCGAAAGATGTACAGAAGTGCACACTCTGCTCAAGCAGTAGTTCACTGTAATCAGAAGTGTCTGGACGCTGATGGTAACCACTTTGAGCAGGACTCGTAACTGGAGAAGCCAAACATGCCTTGCATTCATCTTCTGTTATTGGTATATATTGAGCATTACAATTTTACCACCGTTTTCCTTTCTTAAAATACGTATACATTTTTTGGAACCCACGCTGTGTGTGTGTGTGTGTGTGCGTGTGCACGCTCACAGGCGCGTGTACACACACACAATGGAATATTATTCAGCCTTAAAAAAGGAATTCCTACCATTTGCAATAAAATGGATGGATCTGAAAGCTATTATGCTAAGTGAAATAAGTCACAGAAGGACAAACACTGCATGATTCCACTTATGTGAAGTATGTAAAATAGGAACATTTATAGAGGCAGAAAATAGAATAGTGGTTGCCAGAGGATGAGGGGCTGGGTAACTGAGGAGTTGTTCAGTGGTGATAAAGTTACGACATACAAGACAAGCAACTTCTACAGACCTGCTGTACACCATTGTGCCTAGCGTTAACAACATGGTACTGCACACTTAAAAACGGATTAAGAGGGTAGATCTCATGCTAAGTGTTTATACCATAAACACTAAATAAATAAATGCACAAAAGAAAATGTTTGGAGGTGACAGATGTTTATTACCTTCATGTGGTGATGATATCATGAGCATATGCATATGTCCCAACTCATCAAATTGTATGTATTAAACATGCGCATTTTCCCGTGTATCCGTTATCCCTCAGTAAGGCTAGGGGAAACATGGTGCCTGGGTCCCATCCCAAGAAATTACTATGTAATTGTTCTGGGGAGAGGTCAAGGCAACAATATTTTTATGTGTCAGGAAATGATACTAATGCATAGCTAGGCATGAGAATTACTCATTTAAAACAACGGGCCTTCCCCTGCAGCGTTGGCAGGAGGGTGAATTGGTATAAGCACTCCAGAAAAGAATGTGCATGCTTGGCAAAGCGGAAGATGCATACACCCCATGCCCCCGGAAAGACAGGCCTGGAGAACCAGTCTCAGACTGTAGTTTATGGAGAATCACATGGAGAGCTAGTCAAACACAGACTGCCAGCCCCACCCCCAGAGTTTGATTCCATAGTCCTGGGTTCAGGACAGAGATTTGGCTTTTCTAACATGGACCAGATGACGCTGAAGCTGCTTGTCCAGCAATCATAGTGTGACAACTACTGACTTAGAGGACACCTCCCAGACTTGCACTGAGCGCATGCAAAAGAATGTCCGTGGTGACATTATTTGTATTAGCAGTGTTCATTATCATGATAACATTATCAACAATAATAACAAAACAGAAACCTAGGAATAATCCAAATGTTCACTGACAGGATAATGGGCAAATAAATCGTGGACTAGCAGAAATGGGGAAGGGGGGAGCTACATACATCAAAATGGGTGAATCTCAAAAAATGGTGAGCAATTCAGTAATAGAACATGTACGCAGTATGATTCCACTCATACCAAGTTAAAAAAAAAGACAAAAACTAAACATATACGTATTTTAGGAATACATCCATATGTGATAAAATCATAAAGGAAAGCATGAGATGATGAGCACAACATTCAGAATAGAGGTTTCTTCTGAGGAGAAAGGGCAATGGGCTTCATAGATATTGGTGATGTGGGTGTATACGGTTACATTTTATTAATGTTATGTATCGAACTGTACACATACAGCCACATATGAGGGAAGTGTCCCAAACCATACTTTTGTAAACCTCAACTCAATCTTCTGTCCTCAGGTATTCGTGATCACTCTGGGAGAGTTCACATTCTTGCCATATGACTACCATTTGTGACTTAGGCTTCTATTCATCTAACTCAATGTAACACTGATTTTTTTTTTTTTTTCTGTTGAGCTAGTCAGGGACATTCTTTAGCTGGTCATCAACATGTAGGTAATGACTCTTCACTTTTGCAATGTCTAGAGATGCTCTTCAGTTTACTTTTCCTGCACAGATAACTGATAATCACCAAGGTTTTAAACTCATCTAGTTCAAACTTTAAAAAAAACACAAAAAACAGGAAAAATAATTGTTGTCTTTTTTCTGGACCCTTTCCAAATATTCCATTTATTTTCACATAGAGAACTATTAATTGAGTTTAAACAGAATGAGGTAAGAGGCAATCAGATGATCCTGAAAAACTCTTAGGATTAGGCACTCATTTGTACCATAAACTGAGAGGAAATTCTACAACAAATCACAAATTTTGTTTGAAATATTTCCCCCTCAAAGCAGTATTCAAATTATCTATGAAAATAACCAATAAAATATATTTGGCCTGGAGCACTGAGTTTCTAAAAGCTATAAAGCCAATAACAGTCTTCCCTGCAATCCTCAAAAATTGATTGTTTTCCCAACTAGCAACATGTGTTAATGTTTATTTATAAACATTCATTAAGCCTACTCTACCCATCAAACACAAAGCAATGAATTAGACATGTAGAAAAGATCTGGAATATATGCCAATGCCAAATACCACAAAAATAAAATGAGCATAACTTACCACACATAAGACAATATATCAATATTGGTTGACCGAATACATTTGTTATTCCATGATTGGGTTTTTTGTTGTTGTTGTTATTGTTGTTGTTGTTGGTGGTTATGTAGAGTTTATCACTTTGGGGAATCTTGGCTTCACGTCAGATGCAGTCGCACTCCCAACAGTCACTCCCATCTGGCTGTTGACTCCAATGTCAACTAATTGCCCATCCTCTGAAGGTCTGCCTTTTTATGACAATTGACTCATTGGTCCTTATGAGGACACCTGAGCATAAGATCCGGTAAGTGGAGTCCCTACGTTCAGGATCCAAGGAAGATATCAGGTAAACATTACCAAACTCAACCCTTCTCTAGATGTGTGGCATGTCCCACAGCAGAAGCATACCTTAACATTACACGCACCCCATGCAGCATCTGCTGTCTTTGCACTATTTCAAACGTTCTTCATGGATTTACGGCAACCATTAACAAAAGCTTCCCTATGTGAGATGCTGCTCATCACCAACAGAAAATCTCTTCACCTCAACGTCGCCACAATTTGATTTTTAAAATTATATACAATATAGAACTTACATAAACTATATAACAGCTGCTCCCTTTGGAGCTAGTGTGCCAAAAACACTGTCTGCATGCCCTTAGGCTAATGAAGAATCCCAATACTCCTGGAGCTGAACCACACTCCCCCAAAACAGGCAGTTGAGGCCCACGGAACCTGCAGGGAATAGGATAGTTTTCACCTCTCAGTGGAAGAGAATTCACAGAGCAAACTCATCTATGACAAATGTTTAGGACTGGCAGAAATGCCCACCAGTAACCATGAGTCTATGTAAGTATTGCTTTGATACTGTATGGAATCGCTGTGCCGACTCTCATAAAGACCTTTATTTAGTTCAATAAAGGAAGTAGCTCTTGTACTTACTTCTCAGAAATCCTTGAGACATAACACAGATCTAACCTGTCAAGGGGGAATCCAAAACTCTGCCACCAAGCTTAGCATGGACTGCTCACCTACTCAATATGGCCCTGCAGAGAGGGCCAGTCTAGTCCAACAATTTCACAATCTCTCATTTAGAATGGCACCAAATCACATGATATGGTGATATTTAGCATATAGACAGAATATCACATATCCGACTGGTTCGAAAAGAACTAAACACATGACTAAAATAGATAATGCTTATAGATCGTTCAAAATGTCAGCATCATATGCAAAATCATTTTCAAAAACCACTTCAAAAAGCTATGAAGAACATAGTACACATGAGCAGATGAAGAATGGGGAGAGTATTCAGGATGGTATAGAAAGCAGAGAGCATTTCTAAGAGACGCTGAGTTTTATGTTTTGAAAGAGATGAAAGATCCCTAAGGCGTGGAAGGACACATGCAAAGGCAAGTCACATACGGATGATTCAAAATCATCCCTTTCAGAAATTCACCAAACCTTGCAGATTAACTAGAGATTCCCTACAGTATTTAAAACAAACCAATAAACACAAATAAACAAATGGCATTCACTGCTATTGTGTCTTTAAGAAAGAAAAAGAACTAATGGAGGAAAAAGATTGGAGGCAGCCTAGAGACATAAAGGCCAGCCAGGAAGCAACAGCAGTAAAATTACTGAAGTGATGACAGAGGACTAGTCCTGCGGCAACGGGAAGTCAGAATGGATGTAATGAACCTTCAGGGAAAGGATCGGGAACAATGCGTGACGAGCCGGGATGAGTCGTAGGCAAGATCAAGGGAGAGAGAGGGATGAAAGGAACTTTATGAGACAAGGAAGGTAGGTCTTCACTTGAAGGAAGGAACAACATGCGTTCTATTTGGGATACTTTTTCATATCACGGTTGAATGTTCGAGTAGAGAACAACTAGAGAAGGTGAGAGGTTAGGGCTAAGGAGATCTCCAAGGGACTCATCTATCTTTGAGTTCAATTTGTTTAGCATTTTACAGTTTGCAACTGTTTTCACATCTGCTCATGTTTAATTTTTATAATAACCCAGTGACGTACGCACACATCCGCCCCTTTAATAGGCAAGAAATTTAAAGCTAAAAGAAGGTAAGTGACTAGCCCAAGACGTCACAAGGCATAACTGACAAACCCAAACACGATGCTTTTCTTCCCACTACACTGAGAGTGGCATTTTAAGAATAAACCACTGAAGAATAGAAATTGCAACGAGATGATGCAGCAATTAGTCTCAGCACTCAAGGAAGAAAAGCAGACACCTTATTTGCTTTTCCTTAGAAGCAACTAATTTTTCAACTCTATTCAGCTATACTCATTAAAGAAAAATTAGAAAACGAAGGCCAAAATATTTCCTCTTGTTTTTCTCACAAAGCTGAAAGACTTGAAATCATTAGAAGGGTCCATCACTCTGCATCCTCCTTATGGGATAAAATAAATGATGGTCTTATTAGTATATGAACTATACTTTCATTTTACTAAAATGCTGCTTATTTATGCAGAAACAAAATCCAAAACCCCTTATAATGCATTAAGTAAAATTAAGTCTGTTTCTTGGCACCTAATTATGTATTTCACAACATGAACAATAATGAATGTCAATGAAGACGTTTATAGTGTCTTCTAATACTGGAAGAAGGTATTATAAAGGGTAATTTAATTTTTGCTGACTTCCGATGACAGACATTACACAAACTGTTTAATTAGTAAACATTTTGTGGCTACTTTTTATTCCCGTTCAATAGGAAACTCCAGAACCTATTCACCTATCTGCTTACTACAGCAGGGAAATACACAGGTTAAGCAACAGGGGTTAAAATAAATCAATTAACTGGGTTTCACATGAGCTGAGTTATAATCCCAGATTGGCTGTGTGACATAAACCTCTTTAAGCCTCAGTTTCTTCTTCTATGAAATAAGGGAAATTAATAAGATAATTTATGAAATTTATCTTAAGACTTAACTTTTGATGGTTTCTAATTCTATAATCAAGATACAAAGGTAAAATTAAATTTCAGTACGGCGAGCATGGTTGGAAGAGAAACGTCATACTTTAGCAAATACCTCACAAAAGATAGGTTGCTACAACTGGAAGAGAAGGAACAATAAGATCTTTTAAGCATTCCACTTAGTAGAATTCACCCTATCATATCTGCTCTTGTCCATATGCTTTCTGACCATTTGACTACCGTGACTGCAATCTCTCATGTAAAGCCAGACCTCTGCAGGTTACACCCCTCTAACAAGTGTCCCCCTTCCTTGCTGTCATATAGCAATCCCATCCCATTCTATGCTTACCAAAAACACTCCTGAAGCCACATTTTAGCACTGTCATCTAAGTTTGTTAGCCCCTAAACATTGATTACCTTGTGTGATTCTTTATTAGAACAAACACCCAAAGTATATGTTACGTAGCTAATTATTTAGAATAGATCACACCATTTCTGATTAATTCTTTCATGTATGACACATTCTTCTACTACCACACCTTTACACAATATCCAGTACAATTTCTCAGTGTCCAGTACAATTTTCATAAAATACTGTTTACTAATACTCAAATTAAAAATCCATTTCATTCATAATAGATGATCATTTCAAAAATCAATGATTTCATAGATGTTGTCGTATATTTCTAAATGATTCCAAATATAAAATGTGATCTAATAATACCAAACATACTAAAATGAAACAATCCTAAACAAATAAAACACAAATATTAAAGTATAAAATACACAAGTACCAATGTAAAACATTGTCAGATCATTTGCCCTAAGGACTTCAAATTATGATAGCCTATCTCATGCTTAATAAAAGTATAAAGATTGAAAGGTAATTTTATAAGACCAGAAATGAGACATGAATAACTTATAATAATATAAATTCAAAAACACATTATAATTGTGGAAAACAATGGGTGAATAAAGTGTTCTTTCATTTTAAGTAGAATATTAAAAATCTACAAAACACTTTAAAATATTAAAAGGCTTTGAGTCCTCTGACAGGAGAGTCCTCATTCTCACCTCTCAGAGTCCCTCAAAGTCAGCTCCACTTGCTACCTCTATCATCACTAAAGTATATTTGTCCACTTAGAAGAGTACATTTTCCTTGCCAGCATGCAAATGAATGAAATATAAAATAAGGGTTGCAATATCAAGGATCAAAAAGGTAAAAAGTGAGACTTCTGGATAATCCTCTCAAAAATAATAAATTATTGGCTTCCAGTCAAAATAACGAAGTAGGCAAATACTGTGCTCACCTCCTCCGACAATCATCTCAAAATTACAATTAAACTACAGAACACCTGTCACTGAGAATGACTTGAGGTCTAGCTGAAGAGAAGTTCTGACTAAGGACATACAGAAGAAGCAACCTTGAGACTGGTAGGAGGGACGGAGAAACTCAATGGGCTGGTCCCACACACGTGGCGTGAGTAAAAATCAAACATCAGGAGGGATATCTTGGCTGAGGAGGTCCTCTCTGAGCAGGGATGGGTCCCAACCTCACTCCAGGCTCTCCAACCCAGGGTTCCAGTGACGGAGAGAGCTCTCATAACTTGTGACTATGAAAAACAGCAGATATGAAGACTGAGTGAGACAGAGGGTGGCCGGAGTCCCAAACATTCCTCTTAAAGGGCGAGCACACTGACTTAGTCACTGACGGACTCACTCAACCTGAGCTCCAGTGATGCGGCAGCAGCTCGAACGTCACCGTGGACATATAGGGAAGAACTGAATCGATTAGGGTGAGGGCTGAAGGGGCAGTTGTCTTGCAGACAGAAGTGCTAGCAGAAGTCATTTCTGCTTTGTTGAGCCCGCCCGCCACCCCGACTGCAGGTGCAATAGGGTGCCATATTTGAGTCTTCATCAACCTGGGTAATACCATTCACCTAACGCTGGTGATTCTATGAGATCCCGCCCCGGCCAAGTTGCCAACCGACCAAGGTCACTTCCAGTGGCTCTTCCATACAAATGGCCTGTCTTGGCTAATACTCTGGACTTTCCCAAAAGTCTCTCAAAGTTTCACAACCACCACACAAGCAGCATCTGGCCTCGGTGCGCCCCATACCTCTTGCTAAGCAGCCCCAAGCCTGACAGTAGTACCAGCTTGCCTCAGTTCACAACTTGGCCTCTCCCAGGCACCTCCAAACCAAGAACAAGTGGTAACCACCTGAAGATCACTTTGTAGTTCATACCAAGGGTCCACAGGCAGGGCAGAGGCAGCAGCTGAACTTGGTCAGCAACAGAACCCCTCCCAAGAGGCCTCAGAACCAAAACACCCAGTAGCCAGCTTCAGGCTACACTACAGCATCACCCAACCACCTCCGCAAACGACACCCCCAAAGGGCAAACTCGGCAGGCACCAGAGCCCCACTGACGTGATTACTGCTCCATAGGGTCAGCCGCCTGCACAACAGCTCCTCCACTATAGTAATGGCCAGTCCTCACAACCAATCAGCCTGAGGGTCAATCCCTTCAATTCACGTGCCCATAGCAACCAAGGCTCAGCTACAAGAGGAGGGCACACACAACCCATACAAGGGACACACCTGGAGCACCCAGCTCAGATGACCAAGGAGCTGCGACCCTGGGTCCCCCAGGACACCCACTACGTAAGGCCACTCTACTATGACCGGGAGACATAGCACCACAACCTAATACAATAGAAATAAACACAGAGAGGCAGCCAAAATAAGGAGACAAGGAAACATGTCACAAATGAAAGAACAGAACAAAATCCAGAAAAAGAACTAAACAAAATGGATACAAGCAATCTACCGGACACACAATTCAAAACACTGGTTATAAGGACGCTCAATGATCTCAGGAAGAACTTCAACAAAGACACAGAAAACATAAAAATGGAGATACAAAACATAAAAAAGAATGAGTCAGAAACGAAGAAAACAATCACTGAAATGAAGAATACATTATAGGTAATCAACTATAAAATAGAATAAGCAGAGGATTAAATCAGCAATTTAAAAGATAAGGTAGCAGAAAAGAGCCAATTAGAACATGGAAAATAAAAAAGAATCCCCCAAAATGAGGACAGTTTAAGGGGCCTCTGGGACAACATCAAGTGTACCAACATTCACATTATAGGGGTACCAGAAGGAGAAGGGGCAGAGTAACAACTTGAAAACCTATTTGAAGAAATAATGACAGAAAACTTCCCTAACTTGGTGAAGGTAATAGACATACAAGCCCAGGAAGCAGAGAGAGTCCCAAACAAGATGAACCCAAAGAGGCCCACACCGAGACACGTCATAATTAAAATGTCAAAGGTTAAAGATAAAAGGAAATCTTAAAAGTAGGACGAGAACAGCAGTTAGTTACTGACAAGGGAACTTCCCTATGATTGTCAGCTGATTTCCCAACGGAAACTTTGCAGGCAAGAAGGGAGGGGCAGGAAATATTCAAAGTGATGAAAAGCAAGGACCTACAAGCAAGATTGCTCTATCCAGCAAGGCTATCGTTTAGAATCCAAGGACAGATAAAGAGCTTGCAAGACAAGGCAAAACGAAAGTACTTCATCACCACCAAACCAGTATTACAAGAAATGTTAAAGGAATTTCTATAAAAAGAAGAAAAAAAAGATCAAATACATAAATGTAAAATGGCAATAACTACATATTTATCAGCAATTACTTCCAATGTAAATGGATTCAATGTTCCAATCAAAAGACAGGGTGGCTGAATGGATAAGAAAACAAGACCCTCACATATGCTGCCTACAAGAGACTCACTTCAGACCAAAAGACACAGACTGAAAGTAAAGGCATTGAAAAAAGATGTTCATGAAAATAGGAAAAGAATTGTTGGGGTAGCGATACTTATACCAGACAAAGTAGACTTTAAAATAAGAGCTATAATAATAGACAAAAGACTCTGTAATTCCGGTTCTGGTTATTTACCTGAGGAAACTGAAAATGCTACTTTGAAGTGACATGCGCATCCATACGGTCATTGCAGCGTTACTGATAATAGCCAGGATATGAAGGCAGCCTGGGTGTCCAGCAATGAACGAATAAATGAAGAAGAGGTGGTACATATATACAACGGAATATTAGTCAGCCATAAAAAAGAATGAAGTCTTGCCATCTGCAACAACATGGATGGATCCAGAGATCACTGTGCTGAGTGGAGTAAGTCAGACAGAGAAAGACAAATGGCATATGATTTCACTAAGGAACAAATAAGTGAACAAACAAAACAGAAACAAACTCATAGTCACAGAGATCATTTTGAAGATTTCTAGATGGGAGGCTGGTTCAGAGGATGGGTGAGAAAGGTGAAGGGATTACGGCATTCAAATTGGTAGTTACAAAAGAGTCATGGGCATGTAACTTATCACTTAATTATATTGTAATAACTATGTATGTTGTCAGATGGGTATTAGATTTATCAATGATCACTATGTTTGTTACATAAACGTCTAATCACTATGTTGTACTTTCGTATACCCAAAAGAAACGTGATGTTGTATGTCAACTATAATTGAAAAATGAAAAACTATTTTTTTAAAAATAGCAAACTATTCCTGGACTATATTCTACTCTTCCTTTGTCTCTATTTGACATCTCTGTTTCTGGGATTCCAGACGGTGCAGAGAAAGGAAGAAGCTCCAAGAGAACGATCACTCCGCTGATAATGCTTTCCATTAACATAGAAAACTGAAAACTATTAAAAGTTTTGAAGAAAATGTTTGAAAAATACCAAACCTAATTGAACCGATCCCACTCATTCCAAATACCATGCGTCCAGCATTGTGCTAGGAACATTTTCTGTATGTTAGTTGATTTAATCCTCACAACATACTCATTAGCTATTTAAAAGAGAAAAAGGAGTGAACAGAGAGAGGTTAGGTCACTTCCTCAGGTTCACAAGTTGGTACATGACAGAGCTGGGGTTCAGGCCCACCTTTCGGATTCCCAACTTATTACCACTTTGGCTTACATAAATGACATATTAAAAAATCATAAACGTAAGGTTTTTGAAATGCTGTAAAGTGAATTCTTCAGTACCATTAAGTTGCTAATGTAAAACAAACCAAAAAAACCACTTACTGTATGGTAAAGGAAAAAGTCACACTAATGTGACTGCCTGTATTCACAACTGAAAAATAGTTATGGCCTATACTTTCAATAATCCTGACTAGGGGTATTTGCAATTTAAACTTAACATAAATGCTTTACATTCCTGGGGAAAAGATTTTTTGAAACACACGGAATCAAGTTTTGTTTTCTTTTTACCTATACTAATCAAATGTCCAAAAATCTCTGTCATGAAGTTTCTAATGAACACAAAATAAAAGCAAATGACTGGAAGCTTATTAAATTCTGAAACTTTACTACCTATTATTTCAGAAATAAAAGTAATTCTTAAGACAGTGGTTCTGAACCAGGGATACTTTTGCCTGCTAGGGGACATATGTCAATGCTTGAAGGCATTTTTAGTTGTCACAACTGCTGGTAGGAGATGCTATTGGCATCTAGTGGGTAGAGGCCAAGGATACCGCAAGATATCCTACAATGTCCGTGACAGCCGTCCACAAAAAAGAATTATTGGTTCCAAAATGGCAATAGTGCCAAAGCTGAAAGATGTTCCTCAAGCATATGAATTTCAGCACTTGTGAAATACTTTAAAATTTGTTTATTACGTAATATTTAAGGCATTCCAAAATATATACATAAGACAATGACTACATGTGCCTAAACTGAATTAAAGAAATAAAAAGCATTCAGTCTCTCTTATAAATTCCCTCCTGTATCACTAAAAGATGTTTAAAGAATTAGTAGGGCCGGCCCAGTGGCTCAGGCAGTTAGAGCTCCGTGCTCCTAACTCCCAAGGCTGCCGGTTCGATTCCCACATGGGTCAGTGGGCTCTCGACCACAAGGTTGACAGTTCCATTCCTCGAGTCCCACAAGGGATGGTGGGCTCCACCCCCTGCAACTAAGATTGAACACAGCACCTTGAGCAGAACTGCCTCCCGGATGGCTCAGTTGGCTGGAGCGCAGGCTCTCAACCACAAGGTTGCCGGTTCGACTCCCGCAAGGGATGGTGGGCTGCGTCCCCTGCAACTAGTAACAGCAACTGGACCTGGAGCTGAGCTGCGCCCTCCACAACTAAGACTGAAAGGACAACAATTTGAAGGCACCCTCCACAACTAAGATTGAAAGGACAACAACTTGACTTGGAAAAAAGTCCTGGAAGTACACACTGTTCCCCAATAAAGTCCTGTTCCCCTTCCCCAATAAAATCTTTAAAAAAAAAAAGAAAAGAAAAGAAAAATATCACACACACACAAAAAAAGAATTAGTTAACATATCCATCATGTTACGGCTATATTATACTGTGTTCAAGTATGCCACAAAATTTAACGATATTATTTTATGTTGAATTATACTATAACTATCATATCAGTGTTGCTGGTTGTATTTCTCCTTTACATAGGAGATCTAGAATTATTATAGAACCTTTCAAAAAACCATATGGTAAGCAAATATTCACTCCTTGTATATAGAAAGGAATGTTTTGCTTACTTTACTCCCGGGATATGTAACAGAGGAAGTGGTTGTATAGATATAATCAATTATAATGGTGTTATAATTCATTAAATATATGACTAGTCAACAATATTTGGATCTAAAGCAAATTTAATACTACAAAAAAAAAAAAAAGAGGAGGAAGCTAGTAGAAAAGAAGTGTGTTGTCCATCTCCGTTTGTTTCATCAAGGGCAGTGCTGCCCAGACACTGCCCTCCTTTTCTCTGGGACTCAGGGACTTCTGCACTTTGTCCAGAAGTAGCCTCAGAGCTGAAAGTTAGGGTAGGAGTTTGGGTCTAACCTTGCTTGTCATTTCCTAGTTCACGATTCCGGAAGTCTGTGTGAGGAACGTGAGGGTACCTTCCAAGTTCTACAACTGCAAGAGAATTCCTGGTCTACCTCAAACACCACCGCACTTCAACAGACCCAATGGATCTATCGTATGAAATAACCAGAATTTTAATGCCCATGGCTGCAGGGCAGCAGAAAATGTGATCTTTAAGGTCACATACTGCTCAACTATTAATAAGACCTACGTTTTGTTCAAAGTGTAAGTTGGCTAATATGTTTTATAACCCAATTAATTAATTAATTGTTTCAAGCTACTTTTTCTTTCTTCGTTAAACAGTCTGGTGTCACTCACGGGCAATTACCACAACCAGTAAGGGTGACAAATGCAATACTGGTATTCATCAAAAGAAGACATAGAGCGGATAAAAATAAGCAGTCATCAAATTTGCTTAGAATAGCTGTGATTTTAACAATAGATTGAAAGTAGCACACAAGGGCCAAAGAAAACTGCAGTGAAGAAAGGTAACAGGGGAAGAAAAACAAAACAAAAAAAACCTCAACTAACCAGTTAGAAGCCAAAGATGAAAAAGAACAGCACCTCGTGGATAGAAGTAGTTTTAGATTGCAATAAGCATACCACACAATAATTATTTACTCCGCCATGATGATAAATGGGAAAGAAATGTTTTATGATTGTTGCTGTCATTGCTAATGTTTCATTTCCCCTAAAGCATTATGAAAATGAACGTGGTGAATACGAGTTGTTATTTAACAGGAAAATGTTTCCAAATTCCACAACACTAATGCCATTACAGCTTCAATTGATAGAGATTGTAGTCTTCTAGGGCACGAGCACATGCAGACTCACAACCTGCATAAAATACAGATGGTCGATAGCCGCATAAATAGATCAATGGTTACAAAGATGGATTGAGGAGACAAAAACGAGGTCTACTATTACACATGCATGAACTTCCTGACTCTAAGAATAATTATACTCTAGAACTGGTTAATTGAGGGAAGTTGAAGAATCTTTTTTCCCTGCAGAATCGATAGATACCCATCTATCTTTGATGACTTAGGAATAGCACTGTGTGGAACCAAGGGAATGGATTCAATGACCCTTGCTTCATTCTACTCATTTTGTCAGAAACCAGCGATAAGTTATAGAGAGCATATAATCTGTTTTGAGATGTAAAATAGCATGTGGGAAAACATAATCCTGTGGCTACCTGCAGACGCCACACGTCCGGTCCCGTGCTGGGTACATGAAAGGGTTTCAGAGAAGTCACACAGCCAGTATAATTAGGAATTATCAGGGTGGTGGGTGGGCGGGTAGCAAGCTGGATTATTCCCATGCAGGAGTCACAGGAAGACACTTGCGGAGGTATTTCTGTATTTTCCAGGTATGAGGGAGGTGCCCTAGAGCTGGATTTCACTGAGAGGGTATTGTTAAGAAAGATTAGTGCCCTTTATTAAAAAACAAACAAACAATTGAATAAAGGGTAGGAGAGAAAGAAGGAAGGAGAGATGAGGAGGAAGGGAGGGACGGAGGGAGGGAAGGAAGAAGAGGAAGGAGGGAGACAGGGAGGGAGGGAAGAAAGAAAAGGTCAGAGAAAATGAAGCGGATTGAGGGGGAGCAGAAAACAGGACACCAGACAGTTGCATGACCAGCAGAAATACATCTGTCCTTAAAACTAAGGGAGACCGACACCAAAAGACAGTAAATAGAATAGTTCCTTAGGGAACACAGGTGTCTGGTATGTAGTGTGGTTGGTTTTAAGAAAGAACTACAAGAAAATAACAGCTACTTAAGCTGAATAAGTCACTGCAATTCAGAACATCAAAAGTATCATTTCCCCTGATGTCATTGTCTCATTCATCACTCCTGAACACACTCTCTTGCAACGGCGTTTCTGACACAGCACACACAGTACCTGGCATGCTCCCTGACAAGCTGGTTCCCTTTGTTCTGATTTATCTATTGCCATCCATCCCCTCAACCTGTGTGGTCTCCAGAAATGTAGATCCCTTCCATCTGTCCCCCCACCCCTTTTTTTTTTTACGATCAACTTCAAGAACTTCTTTGGTTTTTCTACTCCAACAAGCACGTATTTACCAATGACTCCAAAAATCCTTACTTTCTGAAGTCCTACTCTATTCCGGCTTCCAATATACATTCTAATGTATTCATAAAATTTTTCTCCTCTGCCCCGCAAGTATTTTCATTCCCACCTGCTTTGCCTCTTTTATTGTTAGGACAACCATTCGATCTATTGCCAAGATTTTTCAATAAATGATTTTTTAAAATTATTAACCCACCTTCCTGTTTTTTCTTTTGTTTGCCAGCAATGTATGTCAGGGCTTCGTATTACCTTATTTTTGAAATTACAATTACCTCCTGATCTCTAATCTCTTTTCACCAAGCCATCTGGCATACTGCAGCTACGTTAATCTTCCTACACACACATCTGTCCACGCCCAAACTCAGCAGCGAGGTATTCAAGTTGTCTATCAGGGAACAGGAAGTCTGATGCATACAGGGGCTAGGAATGAATCAGAGTGGGTGAAATGCAGTGAGGGGGTGGTAGGGCCTGTTGCAAATGGGACACTACGTGACATTCAAATTTCAATATTTAAGCACCACAGAGGCCAAAGAAAACACATTACGGGTCATGAATTTGTGCTCTATTTGCTTCTACAATATGACCCCAACCAATCTTTCATACACTTTCTTATTATTGCCACCCGCCATGACTTCGGAGCTATGCCAGACTACGGAGACTTTCCTTTCCGTGCCTCAAGCTTTTGCCCAGCACTCCCTTTCCTCAGCCCTCTCTCTCTGAATCTTAATAGTGCTTCCAAGTCCACTTCCAGCTCTCCTCATTCCAGGAAGACAACTTAAGCACAGCCCACCCTAGCTTGGATTTTTAGAGCAGTTTTAGGTTTACAGCAAAATTGAGCAGAAAGTCCAGAGTCCCCACACATACCTCCTGCCCCCGCACACGCGCAGCCTCCTCCCCTATCAACACCCTCCATGGCACGTTTGTAACAACTGATGAACCAACAGTGACACGGCAGTATTGCCCAAAGTCCATCATTTACAATAAGATTCAATCTTCTGGAATATTCTATGGGTTTTGAAAAATGTATCACATGTATCCGCCACGATGGTATCATACACAGTAGTTTCACCGCTGCAATAACCCTCTGTGCTCTGCCTATTCACCCCTGCCTCCCTACTAATGAATGGCAGTCACTCATCGCTTTACTGTCTTGCATTATTTTTAAGGGAAACTTCAAGTTCATTTAATTTGAGAAATCCCTTTTAAAAATATGGCTCCAGTGTCATGGAGATATACAACACGGTGTGAGTTTAACATATACAATTTGATGAATTGATAAATGTATGTACTACAAATGATTACCACGGTAAGGTTACATAACACATCTATCAACTCACATAGTCATAATTTTTTTCTTTATTCTAGTAAGGGCTTTTCAGACTTACTCTCTTAGCACCTTTCAAATACACAAAAGTATTGTTATCTGCAGTCACCATGCTTTACATTACACCCCCAGGACTTATCTATCTTATAGTGGGAACTTCTATCATTGGACCACTTTCACCCATTCTCTCTTTCCCCCAACTCTTGCAAACCACCAATCTATCTGTTCCTGCCAATTTGTTTGTATTTTATCCCCTGCATATAAGTGAGATCACAGAGTATTTGCCTTTCTCTGTCTGACTTCTCTCACTTATAATGACCACAAGGTCCATCCATGTTGTCACCAATTATAATTATTTCTTCTATTTTATGACTGAATAATATGAGAGAGAGAGAGAGAGAGAGAGAGAGTCTCAACTTCTTTACCCATTTGTCCACCTATGGACAATCAGGTAGTTTCCCTGTCTTGGCTACTGCATAGAAACAAAAATGCTACAATGAACATGGACATGCAGATAACTCTCTGATACAGTGATTTTACTTCCTGTGATTGGGAGGGGCCTCCACCTATATCCCACAGTTGTGTGGGGCTAGAGACTGTGCTCTGTGATCTAGTGCGGTCACTATCTAGGTTCCTGCATCAGGTAGAGCCAAAGGCTGTGCTCCACAATTAGGTGGGACAACTGGCTGCGCTCACTAACAAGGCTGGGCCACCGCTGTGTTTAGCAATGGGGCAGAGTCACTGGCTATTCTCCACTGATGGGTAAGGCTACAGGCTGGACTCTATGACTCGGTGCCACTGAGGTTGGTGCCACTGAGGTTGTCCAGAATCCCTGTTCAGGCTCCCTGGTTATGTGGGGCGAGAGTGTGTACTCAACAGTTGGGCAGGGTTGTAGAACGGGCTCCACAGCTACCTGGGTTCTCTGGCCAGGCTTCTCGGACAGGTAAGACTGGAGGCTATTACTCAGCATTTACACAGGACTGCAAATTTGTTCCCTGCCTGGGCAGGAAGTAGAACAGGTTCCATGGCTGGTACAGCCCCTTGATTAGGGACCCAAATCAGTCAAAATTGCCAACCAAACTCCCTGGCAAGATGGGGCCACCAGTTTGGCTCTGAAGACTGGCAGAGCCAGTGGCTGGGATCTCTTCTCCAGCGGTGCTAAAAGCAGGAATGTGGTCTGCCTACATCTGAGTGCTGGTTGCTATAAGCCACACACCCCTTCCTCCAGCTCTATCTGATCGCCAGTTCTTAAGCCTTGAAGACTCCCCCAGTAACTCTTCATGAGGTGAGATCTGCGTGAGCCTTCTAGAAAGCGTTGCACAATGCTGGGATAGCTGGATGTCCACCTAGGGTTCTCTTTTCCCACTAGAGGAACCATATTCCTCAGGGACCCTCTCCGTGCACTGCTATGCCCATTTGAGGAGTGGCAAAACGGTCAGAATGAAGCTGTTCCTCTTACCCTTCTAATGTGGTCCTTCATCTCTGTGGTTAAGGAGGGTGCATTAGAACCAATACTGGGTCTGGGGTTTATACAATGGTGTCCTTTCGATGGATAGTTGTGAGGGACAACTGAAATCGAGAAGACTTAAATCTGCCATCTTGAATGGGAAACTTTCCTGTATTAGTTTCTATCCTTTTTGTTGTGCCATGAACCCTTTAGTACTAGCATTTGGATCCCTTCTCAGAATAAATACAGAGGAATACAAAAGAAAGCAGTTATTAGGTTGGTGCAAAAGTAACCGCGGTTGTTGCAATTATTTTTAACCTTTTAAACCGCAATTCTTTTGTACCAATCTAATATATTGACATAGTTATCAACATATTTACAAAAATAAATTGTGATGTAATAGATATGCTTCCTGATTAAAGCATTAAAAAGATCTAGTGACAGCTTTAATAACTAGTGTAATTTTGAAATAGTGACTGTAAACAATATTTAAGATATCTACCACAAATTTAAAGAGATATGAAAATATTATTTCTATTAGTGACAAAGTTAGAGGCACTGTTAATATTATACTAATTTTGGTCTGTTGCCTACATTGCTAATCAAATGAAATACCAAATATTAGAAGTTAAAGAAAAAAAGATACAGTATTTTTCACATCTAAGTTCAGGAGCCTGTGAATCTTCTCGGTTCCCAAAGGGGACTTTGAACCCAATCATCAACCCCTGCTTTACACATATCTTTGTAAATTATTCTTCAGTAATATTATACTACCTTCTATGTTACTTATCTTTTTTTTTTCTGTATACGCTTTGTGAATGTCACCATAAATTCCACACCAACAAGAATTTTCTCAGCATTTAAGAATCATTTGCATGCATTAATGTTCTAAAACACAACATACTTCTATTTTTCCCTCAAGACTTGAATTACTTTTTTGAAACTTATTTTCATTTATCTGTCAATGTTCTATAGGTAAGTATGCCTGTAAATGTTTCCTTTTTACTACTGATATCCTAAAAACAGTTACTGGTCTTAGATTTTTCTCTCAATAGAGAGAAATTACACTGAAAGAGACTTTCAAAGCTGAAACAATGACTCCAAGAATCCCCTAAAGTTAGTATACATAACTTGAAACTAACTCATAATTGCATATATTAAAAGCTCTCCAACAACCTCAGGATATGATGTACTTTTTAAATGTTACGATGAGTTCCTGTGAGTAGTTTAGGACATTTCAACTTCTTCCACATAGCAAACTCAGTTTCTAGCTTAAAGATAGATATTTTGAAATAAAGGAGACATTAGTATTTTTGTTTATTAAAAACATTAAAATTTGGGCTTGACCTTGCTGATTTTTTTTAAAGTAAGACATTTGCTTACCAAATAACTAAAATATATTAGTTTTCTGTCAGACAAGAGCCTATTGACCCATACTAGGAGAGAGAATACTGGTGTTTATTCAAGTCTCCAGAAAGCAATGTGTCCTTAATTGTTTTTTGTTGTTTTTGTTGTTATGAGGAGACAACCATGCCACTTGAGCAACAAACTATCTTTATGCATGGATGGAGTTTAGCACTGTAATCAAATAGAGCTTGCAACAAAGTTAATCTGATGATACATATTTAATGTTATGCATTATCGATGTGCTACATGGTAATTAGACATAAATGGCAAACAGCTCCTCTGAATGGCAAATTGATGTTACTTTTGCATCAGTGAAGCAAATGTTTCTGGGATGGGAGGCATAAAGAGGCACTGGTGAGTCTACTCTTTTCTCTTGCCTGAGGGTGCAAGCACTCCTTTGGGTGCTGGCAAATCAAATAATTGCTTCAACCCAGGCCCTTTCTCCTTACCAGATGATACTCAGACATTTGATTTGTCTGGATAAATGCCACATTAACTTCAATAAGTCAGGTGAGGTACTCATCAGTTGTGCCTTGTACCCAAGCAGCACAATTCCAATCACGCATTCTATTAAACTGCATGTTAAATTCTTGTCTCCCACAAGCAGAACTAAGAAAATGAGTTTTGATTGAGTAGGGCAAGGGAAGAAATTTTAGAATATCTGGCATTGAGAAGGAAAGCAGGCTTGTGTGAAGAAAAAAAAAAAGGTGCCAGTGTTGTGCTTTCAACAAAAAGCAGGCACAAAATTGAAGGGGCAGAAGATGCCAGGGGTAAAACACACAGATACATGAGGGGAAAAAGGAGGTAAGGGCTTAGAAATGGGAAGGGAGGTCTGGAAAAGAGGAAGAGATAAGACAGGACCAGGTCAACCCATACACAGCAAACAAGTAGTGCACTGAAACATAAGATAACATAAGATAACGTGCACAAAAGGAGCCTGGCAGGATCTACACTGTGATTCTCCTTCACTCACCTCCCCACAGTACAATCCAAAAGTTAGCCTAATAATACGATTTGACAAGCAGTTGATTTTTCGGCATTGTGGATATGATTAAATCAGCAAATTCAAAAATTTGCACATAATTTACTGCCATCTCTAAATTGTAAGCAATTCATTCCACCCAACTGGACAACGATTACCGAATTTAAAGAGAGAAACAAATATATATTGTTTACGCTACAAAATAAAGTGAAACATTAAAAAACAATCCCAGGTAACACATTTCTATAGACACATTTAAAAAGCTTGTTGCATATTACTGGGACATTCATAATGAAAATCTTTCTCTTCTTATATTCCCTAAAGAGTTGAAGACATGATTTCAAAAATAATAGTTTCTAATATTACTGGGAAATAAATACCACAGTAACATTCTGCATATTTACATTCTTATTAATTTACCAAGGCATGTAAAAGAAAAACTACAGTTTTAATGGGTTTAATAAATGGCTACATCGATTAATTCTTCAAAATATGGTTCTAATTTACTATAATTTCATTATACAGAGAAAAGACTAGAAAGCTTCAATTATAGAGTAGGAGTCAGAAATTTGTTTGGCTTATTGTAGTTTAAATTTAAACTGTCTAATTGAAAAAAAAAAATAAAACAAAATCGTGTTTTGGCTCCACGCCTTGCTCGTTCTAACTGTTATACAAAGAATCCTGCTTTCCATTTCAATTCAAAGAACTATGTACTTGCTACTTGCATAGAGAAAAGCTTTTTTTTTTTCACCTTTACCACAAGGGGGTTTCTTATCAAAGTGTAACTCTTATTGAAATTAATATACGTGTTTATTAACATCGCAAAGATCCTATATAAGTGATGAGAGACCTTAGTCTTAATAAATATATGTATGTTTAAAACATACACAGTGTTTCCCCGAAAATAAGACCTAGCTGGACAATCTACTCTAATGCGTCTTTTGGAGCAAAAATTAATATAAGATCAGGTCTTATTTTACTATAATATAAGTCCAGGTCTTTATAATGTAATATAATATAATATAACATAATAAATATAATATATAATATAATATAATATAATATAATATATAATATATAATATATAATATATAATGTATAATATATAATATAATATAATATAATATAATATAATATAATGTAATGTAATACAACATAACATAATATAATACCGGGTCTTGTATTAATAAAATGTATTAAAAGATGCATTAGAGCTGATAGTCCAGCTAGGTCTTATTTTCGGGGAAACACGGTACATGAAGTAAAATGTAATGTAAGCCTACACTACAAAATGGAGGAACCGTAAACAAAAAAAATACAAATGGAGCACCTTTAAAATCGTGCCGGAGCTGCCAAGCCAGAGGAACTGCCTTGCATGTCTTTTGCTTCAAATATTTAGAATGTTAAAACAGGGCAAAACAACCTTTGGACTGAGACTAGCAGACCTGTGCCTTGCAAAAGAACTGTTTGCACAGATAACAAGCAAGCCATTATTATGACTACTGAACTGATGACTACTGGATTGAAAATTAAAAACATTGTTTAGGATTAACGTCACTATGTTAGCTTATCTACACCAAGTGAAATGCCTTCCTTCTACTGATGCAATTGTTTCCCTTCTCTTTCTCATAAATACTCATTGCCTTTGTCTCCTAATCAGCACATTATTTGGACTTCCTCCTGAATTAATGATTCCCAAATAGCTGCTCTTATTGATCTCAAATAAACACTTGTTTGCCTCTCCCTTTGAAAGGCCTTTATATTTTTATGTTAACAGATCTTCCATATAGACACAGCCTGCTCAAATGACAAACACGGGTTGTCTGAGATTTAGAGACAGTCAGAGGAAGATGTGGCAAAATTAGTACAGCAGAAACTACTCAGTCTTCTTAAAATCAAAGCAACCTGCATGGCTGACAAACAACAGCAACAAAAAACTACAATGCCTAACTATGCCCTTCTGTGAAAACAACTCTGCAGTGTTTCCTTCTAGAAATTAAAAGACATACTGAGAATTCTAATATGTTAGATCTTGTATAGTGCTTTATTCTAGAAAGCTCTTTCTTTGGTTTAATCATCACAGTGACTCTGTGATCACAAATGAGGACACAGAGGTGCAGCAATTGGAAATGGTTTGCCCACAGGACGTGGAGCAATAGACCAGAAAGAGCAGTGGCTTTAGAGTCATGAGAGACCTTGCTCTGAACCCCAGCTCTGCCACAATGCCTCTTAGCAGCTAGGTGACATCGGGCAATCTCTCTAAGCCTCGGTTTCCTTATCTGTAAAATGAGGATATTAGTACTATCTCAGGGGATTGTGGTAGGATTTAATGAGATAAAATACATAAAGTCCTTGGCAAAATCCCCAGCACATGTTAAGTGCCTAATAAAGGGTAACTTGACCATTTCTTTTTTTTTTTTTAACTTTACCATTTCTTTACCCACTGATTTGAGCAACCTATTTAACCTGTTGCCCTCTCCTCTTTTATATCCACAAAATGGTAATCACAATATCTACTTTACAGAGTCATTGTGATAATGAAATACATGTGATAATGAAATATCTGTACAGTGAATGACATAATCTGTCTACATAAGGAAAAACTAAAAAAAAAACAACACACGTATCTGAAAACTGGCCGAAACAGAGCTAGAACCTAGATCTTCTATGTCGAATCCCCTGACTATCCACACAGCTGATTCTATTATCCAAACACAGAACACTTTCTCCTAACTCCATTCAGAAGAGAGCAATCTAGAAATACCTCAGAAAATGAATTTAAAAAAAATATGCAAGTTACCTGAATTAAGGCCTCAGTCAACATGTCTTCATTGACCTCCAGAATAATGTTTTTGATATCTTCATATGGCATACGATATGATCCTAGGAAGATCGCTAAAATAAAAAATGAGCTTGTTACACACAGAACAGTATCAAAATTTTAAAGTTCTAATTGATGCCTGATTCCCATTTCATAGACTCCAAATGTGAAACTTCTGTCACTAATACTAATCTACAGAGTTAAGCACAAACACAAATACTTCCCATTGGCTGCACTATCCTACTCAGGCAGGGGAAATGGCCTATTATCACGGGCTCCAATGTTTCCAGTTTTCACGCATATTTATATACAAAATAAAACTCCTGCTAATAGCACTGATGACTACATGTTTACGCATTTGGGATTGAGCTGATACAAAACAACCCATGAAAAGTTAAAGATTTGATTTCAAGTTGGCCTTTGAATTCAACTAAATTCAGCTGAATTTAGTATGGAGATTGTCAGATGCATGCAACGCGGTACTTCTCAGGAATGACAATCAAGTAACCAAATACAAAAAAAAAGCCTATCAATCCACTTTATAGTTCGCCCATATTAGAAACAATTAAAGTGTCTGGATCATCAAAGTTCTCCGCATGCCTGCTGATAGTCACGTGGTATACCGCTAGTTGCATTATATGTTGAATCACGATTTCCACTGTCAACTTTTTCTTAATTAAATTTTTACTATGCTATATTGGAATAATTCAACAAATTATACCTAGAAAAGCTTACACTTACTTAGAAAGTGTTTTTCAAACAATGCATTTCACTAAAACTACTTTTTAAAGAACATTCGTGTGTTCTTATCACCAGAACATGAATATATTCGTAAGAATTTTTTTCATGGAATGTCTTTATGACTTCATTGGCACCTAAAGAATAAAACATCCTTACTGTCCAGGGAAATGATTACCTAGAAATAAACATCAAATGAGAACTCTGAAATCGAAATAAATAATGTTGACAGATATCAACTAGCCATTAAAGATCATACTGTGTTTTTCAAACAATACTGAACATCCCTCCACTTTACAAAGAAAATGTACTGTCAAGTAAGCAATGTACACATTCACAACAGCTATTAGGAGACTGCTTTTCTGACAGTAACATTTCTACAGACAGAATGACGAATTGTTTATTTTACTCTGATTCCCTACAGCACATTCTTAACAAAATAAACTCCTATGGTATCTCTCTGCGTAATTAGAAATGCTTGGTGTGTTGAAATTTCTTGCGCATAGTGTTTTAGTATCCTCAGAATATAAACAGTCTACTGTGGAGACAAAAAAAAAATGCTGAATTCAATACAAAGGGGAGAATTTGTCAAGTAAAACTTAAGGCCTACTTAAATAACGATGGCTTTAAGGGTCCAAGCTGCTTTAGCAAAAGCATACTTATTGGCTGACTGGTTTGTTAAAGGTTTTAAGGTTCAGTAACCAGTTTTAAAGTGCAGTGGTTAACAATTTAACTAGCTCACATCACAATTACTTCAAATATAAAGGAACAGCAGTGAAAGGTTTTGCCCAATGTGAGTAGTGAATACTTTAAAACTATCACTACCATGCCTACGCAGAAGGAAAAACAAATAACACTCTTTTCAACTCTGCCTTATGTCTCACTGTGTCCTCTAACAATGCGTATATTATTCATAAATTTCATCTAGCCTAACCAAAGCTAAATAACGATGGCCTCCATTCTGGCGAAATGACAAAAAGGCAAACCAAATCATTTTTACACAGAATCCTGTTTCTAGCAGGTGCTAAATATACCTGTTCAAGGAAGTTACAACTTTGTTTAAATACCAGGGTGCCAAAAAATGTACACATCTTAAGATATGTTATCTACGTATTACTTTTTGAAGTTGAGTTACGATAGCAATGTGTAGTATGACGTTTGCTCAAAGGATGGCATTAATCAGACGAATGCTAGTGTCATTCATTGTATTGCAATTTTAATACGTTTTTTTTTTCCTTTTTCAAAATGTGTATACATTTTCTGGCACCCTCTGTAAATTCAACAACCCACTCTCACTACCACCATCACCACCCTGCCCCCTACACAGGAAATATCACATACACAGATTCTGAGCTGTTTTGGCATCCAAAACTCTCAACTCTTTCACTTTCTTCTTTGCAGGTAGGGTCTTCTTTTCCTCTGAAGCTTCTACGTTCTTTTGAACTGAAAGAAAAATGTTGATTCATAAACAACAATGGTACTAATCCAAATGCACGAAATAACATTAGTAAGGCATATTAACTACATTAATAAAGCTTATGCCAAAATCAATAAATGTGTTTATTTCATTAGTTCTAGGAAGAGAATAAACACAAAAATATAGACCTGTTTAGAGATTTCCCTACAAATTAAATATCAGCACTTAAGCAGAAAAGATACGCCAAATGGAACCAAAAATCAATTACTTCTTCTTAACTAATGTGCAACATTAATTAGTTCTTTACCAGGTACCTACAAGCAGCAATACAATTAAATATGTAGTAAAATCTCCCTAATTTGGACTAAATGAGGAAAAAGAAATGCATTTGTACTAAATTATGTTAAAACTTAGGCATGTCTTCCATTCAGCGAAATTGCTTTAAAGTACCTAAGGTAACTTTAACGACTACACAGGTTGCCATATAAAAATTCTTGCTGAGACAGCTCTGAAGAATAGAAACGAACCACTTACAAGATGCACAATGTTAGCACCTCTTTGCATACACATTATTAACCAACCTCAAAGCCGTGGTCTTTTGAGTCAGTTAGATTTGTCTCCCTCGCCATTTTTTAGTACTATCTGCTTTCTTAGAACAAAAGACAGAATTATGCTGCATTCACCAGGTAACCCTCTAGTTCCAAACAGTTAAAATGACCTGAAACTGTGAGGAGTGGCTTGAGCTCCCATTACCTCCATCAGCCCTCCCCTCACATAAGCCATTCCCAAAACCAATGTGAAAAACAATGCGACTGTCTGCTATGAAAATGAAGCTTACGTCAAATCCCTAAACCCTTCCCAAGCAGAAATTCTAGTTACCTTTGTACTCATGTCTTGGCAGTTTACCTCGTCTAATGCAAAAATAGAGTTGTAGGTCATGGGACCACGAAAACATATAAGAAAAGTAAAGCCACCATTTTTTTTTTCCAGTTAAGTAGAGTGATAGGTTCTTGCCCCCAAACTCATGCTTCTAAACTTCATCACTAAATCATATGGCCATAACCTCGCTGTTTCTTTATTACTTTTAAAAAATATAACTTCATTTTGAGGCAATAATTACTTTTGCTATTTTAATTTACCTCACCTTTTTTAAGGAGATCACAAATGAGTTATCGGTTTTCTTTAGAGGAAAATCAGCACACAACCACAGTACATTTTTGCTACGTTATGCGTTCAAAGATGTTAGCATCTGGAAAACGTTCTAGACATGTTATAGAATGCATCAAAATACTGCAAGTCCACTGAGACCCCCTTTATTTCAGTGGTGCAAAATAGGTGAAAATTAAATATACTATAAAAATAACAGATAAAATAAATTGTCTGGATAATTAAAGTCCTAACAGTTAGTTCTAAGCTTTACTGACATGACCAATTTAAAGTGATGCAGAATCTAAGCAGACTAGATAATTACACTTGAGTATCATAATCTTAGGAGAGATGACAAGCAGTTTGTCGTGTTTACTTAACACTATAGAGTTATTGTTACTACTGGAAGAAAAATGACTTAATGTATTTCTTTTAAAATCATCAAAGGATGTTCCTCAAAGGATCTTTCCTATGAAATAGTCAGAATTTTATTTTAATGTTCAAGGCAGTCCCGGCTTAAGACAATTGTATATAGAGAAATGACAGGCCAAGAGTCATTCCCATTGTCAATAAACAAAAAAAATCTGAATCATATTGAACTTATTTCTAGAATCATTCAGTAATTTTAACCCAGTCAAAGACACAGCCAAGAGAACTGTCCTCAGCTCTCGATACGCCTCTAAGCCCCACAATGGGAGACTGGCTAACCAACCATATACAGAATAAAAATGCTGTTGAACAAAGGATATATTAACAGGCTGAAAACTAGCAGACTCGTGACTAACCCAGGCATACGCAATGCTCATTTTATATGCCTTCATATTTCTGCACTGTTTTGATTAAAATGCATTTCAACCTCTCCCGTCTTTAAGTGAACAAGTTGTTTAAAATGAAGACTGGATGTCTTCAGTAACTCGAGTTCACAGTTTTGTTTTGGAATCCAACTACACTTTCCTTGTATTATGTAATTTGGCTTGATCCCAGGTTCAAGAAATGGTAAGAATTCCATGAGTGGGCACTGCTGTTCTCAGAATTACTAGAGCCAGGCTAGTTTAAAAGAGTCCGTTACTTAGACAGGCTTTCCGAAACAATCATGTTTTAGCCATGATCAACAGATACTGACCAGTGGCTATGATTGCCTTTGGCTTTCTTGTCTTTAGAAGCACTCCTCACCAATCACAAACACAGGCTTACATAAATAGAGAATTTGAAGAGAGGCAATGTTATATAAAGCTTCCCCAAACAGTATTAAAGCCTTCAGACAAGTATATTAAAAATGCCCTGCTTTCATTATGACTACAAAATGCCACTTGTCCTAAGATGCTTTTATTCCATATGTTTCCAATGCTTACAAATCTTAAATATTCCATAACTTTATTTTAAAATGGACAATTCCATAACTTGATTAAAACTTGAAGAGATATGCTCCAAAGAAGACATACAAATCGCCAACAGATATATGAAAATCTGTTCAACATCACTAATCAACAAGGAAATGCAAATCAAAACCAAAATAAGATATCACTTCACATCTGTTAACATAAATATTATTAAAAGAAAAACAAAACAAAAGATAAGTGTTGGTGAGGATGTGGAGAAACTGAAACCCTTGTACACTGTTGGTAGGAATATAAAATGGTACAGCCTCTCTAAAAATAAGTATGGCATAATACTTATTATGTATTATACTTATATAATACTATTTATAATACTTTTAATAACTTTTAATAAGTACTTTTAATAATACTTATTAAAAATAAGTATGGCATAATACTCAAATAATTAAAAACAGAATTACCATATGACCCAGCAATCCCACTTCTGGGTACATAATCCAAAATAACCGAAATCAGAATCTCAAAGAGATATCTGTTTACCTATATTTACTGCAGCATTATTCACAACAGCCAAGATATGGAAACAGCCTACATGTCCATTAACGAATGAATGGATAAGGAACATGTATAATGCATATACACATATCTACATATTACACACACACACACAGTGGAATATTATTCAGCCTTAAAAAAGGAGGAAATCGCACCACATGGCAACAACATAGACGGACCTGGAGGATATGAAGTATGTGTAAGAAGAGAGTTACAGAAGGACATGATCCTACTTACGGACAGGAGGCATTTAAAATGCCAAATTCATAGCAACAAAGAGTAGAACGGTGGTTGCCAGGGGCTGGAGGGTGGGGGAAATGGGGAGCTGCTGTTTAATTGCAATCAAGTTTCAGTTCTACAAGAAGTTCAAGAGATGTGCAGTACAACATTGTGCCTATAGTTAACATACGGTGCATTTAAAAAGAGGGTACATCTGATGTTACATGTGCTTATAACACTAAAAAATAATTTAGAAACGTAAAGTACAGGATTCTGTAATAATTTGGATGGGACTGAAAAGATTTGAAGCCTCAATACAAAACCTTTAAGAACTGATTTTCTCACCGATGGCCCTATGGTCCTCAGGTTCATAGTCAGGCCTCTAGTCAAATGCGATCTTTCTCTGTGCAAACGAGAACCCATACAGCCACTGGCTTTGAATCCAATTGATTAAATTAATCTGAGTGCATCAATGGGTACTGCTAATCGACCAAATAATAATGAAAATGATAAGCTACTGCTGCATAAAGATAATAATGTAATACTACATTGTATTATTATTGAAGAGTCGTTAACGTCAAGATACTAATTATCTAAGATAAAAGGCCCACTGAGTATTCTTATATTTCCTTTAATACATGGAATTTTATGTGCACTTGTACTATAAATGTGTTCCTTTACATCTGAGGGATGCTCATCAGCATAAATAAAGTAAACATGGTTACATTCTTTCCCTAATCGAATTGAGGCAATGTTCAGAAATCTCCTATTAATTTCTGCTATCCCAATGGATACATAGAATATGTGACAAGATATTTGTAATTTGTAGCAAATATGAAGATATTACAAATGGGTAATACGGAATGATTTACATAGTGATAACTAACCATAAATCATTAACAAATTTTTATAACCACTTTATTTATCTCGAAAGTCCAGTGAGAAAGATTGATTCCTAAAGTCAGCATTAATACTATTCATTCATTCATTCATTCAGTACATACTTCATGAACACCTATACTATATGTTAGCCTAGCATGAGCATACAATGCTACACATGACTACAACGTCTACTCAGACTCTTAAATACATGGTCATACGAAAACTACTACTTACGTGTCTCCAAGATATCTAATATTTGTAATCTTCTTTATCAATGACAACATAGCTTAAATGAATACATGCACAGCTCTCAGCAAATTCTCTTTCCGTTATTGGAAGCCATAGTTCCACATTAGATAATACTGTATCTTTGAATCAGCATCAACTGATGTGCTATGACATATTATACAAACTATGTGGAGAAGTGAAAGTATGACACTTCCTACTAAATGCACAAAGCCAGGGTAAATAAAGCTAATATAAAAACTGTGATCACCCTGCACAAATACATATGTTATCCACATGTATACAATTCCACAAGTGACTCTAACTGTACAGAAATGTTTTTTCATGGATTAGTTGAAATAGTTACTTTAACTTCAATTAATAACTCAATGTTAAAATGAGTGCAACTGTGACACGGCAGGCAGGGACATTCTACTATGTTTTCTGTGTGTGACAACTGTGATGATTTTTCAATTTAATTGTTATTTTCCACTCTTTTTAAAAATCATCTTTATCCTTGCATTTCTGGAAATATTGCACAAACACAATTGAAAAATGGGCAAAAGAGGAAAGGGTAATAATAATAATGCCAACAATAATAGTAACCACGACCAATCAACACAACCACCACCAAAATCAACTTTTATTAAATGTCTGCTCTGTGCCTGGAAATCTTTTAATTTTTATGTCACTTCATATAGTAGGTATTACCATTGTCATTTGACAAAGGAGCAAACTAACGAACAAAACCATTGAGTCATTTGCCCAAGATCGTATAGCAAGGAATAAAAATATGATCAGCCCTCCCAGAATCAAGAAAATGCAAATGAAAACAACCAATAAAATACTATTTCAAAGTCATCAAATTGGAAATAACAAAAAAGTCTCATAACACTAAGTATGGAGGAGGTGGCCGAGAAGTAAGAATTTGACTGTGCCAACAATGGCAGTAAAAGTTAGGACAACAACCTTAAAATAAACATTCATGAACATCTAATATATGTAAGATGTGCTTACCATAAGTATAACCCAATCCTTCCACTGTCAGGTCAACTGCTCGAGGACAAGGGTGTTCACTGCAACAATGTTTAGAAGAGTATAAAAACTGGAATCAACCCATGTGCCAGGGGAATGGATCAACAAATCGTGGGATATTCACATAATGAACTACAACCCAGCGCCCACAATGCCTATATTGTGAGTGCTGGGTTGTAGTTCGTTATGTGAATATTTCAACAAAGCTAGATCCCAAATACAGCGCTGAATGGAAAAATAAACGTGGTGGAAAATGGTGCATGCAGTATAAATAGCATTGACCTCAATAAAAATAAAACAGACTAATCTTACGTGTGGTATTGCTTATAGATGAGTATAGAGAGAGAGCATACATATAGCCAAATTATAAATGCATGGAATAAATACTCAGGAGATTATTGACAGTGCTTGTCTTTTATTGACAGTGCTTGTCTTGGAGGAGCAAAGTGACACTGGAATAAGCAGAATCTGGAAACTTCCATTTTATCTCTAATGTTTTATTTCTTTAAAAGCAAAGAGATGCAGTAAATATGAGTAAATGTTAATTAATATTTGTTCACTCTGGGAGGCTGGTACACGGGTGTGTGCTACAACTGCCTTTGCAAATTTCCACTGTTTTCAACATAAAAATAAAAACGATATGACTAAATTAAATATACCCATCCCTTTTTAAAAAACTGTTCACCTTGGCAATCCCAAGGACCAAGTGTAGCTAAGAATCAGAAACAATAGAGGAGAGAATAATAAAAACTACAGGTAAAGATTAGTCAGTTGGGTAAGCAAGCACGATTTTGTTTTCGATTGTTTCTGAATCCATTTTGTGAGGGATAACACATTTGTTTACCAAACCTTGAGAGGCAAAGCTGATGCAATATGGAGTACAAGATTGCATTTCTGTCTCCTCTTATGTGCTGCATATTACAGCTGTGAAACGTCCTCTCTCTGTGTTGCCTACAGCTGTACACTAACTAAGGCATCCCACAGAAAGGTAGATTTCATTCTGACACCTGCATAGTACCTGAAGCCATAGGAATGGCATTACCTGGAGTGTTCCCCAAGTTTACAGCACATTAAACAAGAGTAATGGTTCTAATGGTGGGAATCACACACGCATACTTCGTAACGATTTCCTAATTAAGGAACAAATCTTACTGGTTGTAGTTTAGACAAGAACCCCCCCAAAGCAGGCAGCACGTGTTACTGCAAATTAAGATCTGCATAACTAATATACTGATACACCTGTTCATTAAGCCAATTACTGAACACTGCTAAATATCACCAGAACACTATGTTTAACAACGTGCACTAGCTCATGTTGGATATTTTCAATTGGGCCTCAGTAGCTCAGCAGGTAATGTATATTTTAGGAAGGACAAATAAAGCTATCTCTGAGGTTTTAGGGAGAATCTGCCTTGTTTGAAGTGATAACTGAAATACCACATTTGACAAGTGAGGTTGTGGAAGTTCCTCTTGTTAACCGTTTAACCTATGTGAGGCACCTTACTCAAGCTACAGCTAATCCCTTTACCTGCAGGTTGGCTCTGGCTTTGTAAGTATGGACTGAGATTTTGTGGGCCACCTCTTGCACTCGGAGAACCTCCCATGACGTTATGTTTCCTAATTCCTGTCACAAATCAATACATCCAGCAAAAACCTCAAGGATTACGTGGGTGAGGACTATGAAAAGCATAACGATCCGGATTCCAACGCCAAAACGCAGTACTACTGGGCTAACAGGCCATTTCTCGTCGAGAACACACTTTCGATAATTCATCCTCTCTGGGCTTTACTTTTTTTAATGTGGTCCATCTCAGACTGGTACAATCCTGCACACAATTTAGTTTACTGCAGAATGCAGTTAACCTTGCTAAGCAAGACTGAACAAAGTAAGGCCCCAAAATATTTGTAGTCAGTGTCTCAGTTTGACAATGTAGGATTTTTCAGTCTGGGTTTCAGGTTTTACCTGAGCACATCTAGAAGAAAGTCAATGTTGTAGATCTCACCGCAGATTTCTTCACATGAAAGACCACTGGGAAACTGTGTACCCTTAGAGAAACATCACACCTTCCGGGTGTTGCCACTTGTTGTCTAATAAGCTTCTCAGAGTTAATACACACCAAACCAAACTCCTTACGTTACTCCCAAACCTGCTTTTTAGTCTTCTTCTCAATAAACGGTAACACAATCGTAATTGTTCAAGGAAAGGAGAAGGAGTGGGGAGAGGAGTAGGAAGAGCGAGGAGGAAGGGGGGAGAGTAAAAGGAGGAGGAGAAGGAGAAGGTGAAGGAGAACAAGAAGAAGAAGAAGAACAAGAAAGCGGAATCATCAATGACTCTACTCTCTCACAGGCCACATCCCACTGGTGGGAAATCCAGTATTTTATCACTTCTCATCACCTCCACTTCCACGTAAGGGTTTCACACGACGATCACTTCTAGCCTAGGGTATTACAGAAGCCTAAAAAGCAGTCTCCATTCGGCCTTTGGCCTTCTTCACTCGATCGTGTCAATTAATTAATTAATTAATGTCAGTCCTATGTTCAAAACCCTCCAGTGGCTTCCTGTCCTATTCAGAGTAAAAACCAAAGCCTTTACAATAGTCTAAAATGTCCTACTTCATATTTCATGTCCCCTCCTTAGCTCCTCTGACCTCACTTCCTACTACTTTCCTCCCATCCAGTCTATTGTGGCCATACTAGCTTCCTTGTTGTTCTTCAAATATACCAGAACGACTCCCACAGCAGAACGTCTGCACTTGATGGTGTTTCATCTCCAGAACTCCCCTCACTTCTTTCAGACCTTAGTTCAATGTCACTTTCTTATAGAAACCTTTCTTAATGACGTGGTTCAAAACAGCAACCCCTCCTTTTTGGCTCTCCTTTCCCCCTTGGCCTGCTTCATTTTTCTCCATAGCAATTATTACCATCTAACATAATTGCCTGTTTCCCCGAAAACAAGACCTGGCCGGACAATTAGCCCCAATGCATCTTTTGGAGCAAAAATTAATACAGGACCCGGCATTATATTATACTATACTATACTATACTATACAAGAGCGGATCTCAGACTTATAGTAAAACAAGAGCAGGTCTTATATTAATTTTTGCTCCAAAAGACGCAGTATAGCTGACTGTCCGGCTAGGTCTTATTTTAGGAGAAACAAGGTATATGTCTTATTTACTGTCTATGCTCTCCACGTTGATGTAACCTCTCTTAAAAAGAGGGATCTGTGACTGTTTTGCTCAGGGTTGTATACTAGCACCTAGAATTGTGCCTGGAGAAGAATAGGCACTCCAATTATTTTGGCATTTATCCTACATATATATATTCTCATTTGTGCCCAATGATTGACGTATTAAGAGTATGTGTTCAAGTATTATTAAGCAAAAGATTATAAATGTTCATCAATTGGAAACAAATTTAATTATGGTATATTAGGCATTGTTTATACTAGCAGAAGATCTGAAATGACCCAAAAGCTCATCATTAGAAGACTGCTTGATTAATCCATGGTATGCCCACTCAGAGGACTATTCCGCTGCTTTATCCATGATGGAGGATGCTCTTTATGGAATGATCTTCAATAAGTACCATTAAATGAAGCAAAGAAGGTATACAAGACTGCTCAGGACATACCACCATTTATGGGAAAAAAGAGGAAGGAATATTTATATGCATTTGCTGGTATATGCATAAAATGTTTCTGGGAAGATTTACAGGAAATTTATTACATTAGTTACTTATGGGAGAGAATTCAGCAACTGAGAGACAGAAGTGAGAGGAGGAAATTTCACACCATGCTATTTTCGTGCCTCTTGGATTTTCAACCATGTAAATATATTATCAACTCAAAAATGAGTAGAACAATAAAACAAGAAACAAAAGGCTTTCACCACTAAGAGGTCTCTAACATATGAATGCATAGGAATGCCCTAGGGCACAAGTTGGCAAGAAAGTACTTCATGTAGCTCAGGTTGCAGCGTAGAAATGTAGCCAAGGTTTCAAGTAGCATAATCAACAGACAACACAGAGAAGGAACAAAGTGACACATACCAAATGGCAGCCTAGTCATAGAGGTTACCAGAATGTGTAAGTGAAATTCAAACATGCGAAATTTTAACAACATATCTATATGCTATGACAGTGGGGGGCTTAAAGATTCATGTGCCTAACAAATTCCATCTTCTTCACAATTTACTATGTCTCATGCCCATATTTCTTATCGCCAGTATCAACATATTCATTTTCTTATTCACCACTTATGATTTATAAAA
Organism: Rhinolophus hipposideros; assembly: GCF_964194185.1. NCBI lineage: Eukaryota > Metazoa > Chordata > Mammalia > Chiroptera > Rhinolophidae > Rhinolophus > Rhinolophus hipposideros. The sequence continues at coordinate 60,818,264 of NC_138046.1, forward strand.
GAAAGTCAAATTGCAATAAAATATTAAAATGCCTGCACAAACATATTTCCTGTATAGACAAAAACAGCAACGCTACAAAACCAGAAGTGTTGCTTGGTATACAGCACTGTCATGTCTGTATAAATGCCTGAATTCATTGTACAAAAGGCAACTTAAATAAGAGTTTCAATGAATTATGGTATCTGCAAAGGATAGTCTGAAGGCGAAATCTATAAAAGTCAAGGGCTACCTAGATACACAAACAAGCAGGCCTCCCCGGGAGAATTCATAAACCAGCTGGGGACAACATGAGAGGACGAGCTCCTGCAAGACCAATTCAGGTACATTACTCGAACTACAGTATCTGTAATTTTATTTCTATTTCCAGACTCTTATGAGTTGGCAAAATACTGGGTACACGTAATTATTAAGAGTATACATACAACCACCACCAGGCACTGCGCTGGATGGATTTTCCTATTAACGGTGCAAGACAGGTATTTGTATTAGTCTGCTCAGGACGCCGTAACAAACTACCACAGACTGCGTAGCTTAAACAACAGAAATTTCTCACAGTTCGGCAGCCTGGCGTGCTCAAGATCAAGGTGCTGGCAAGGTAGGTCTCACCCTCAGGACTATTCTCTTGGCTTATAGGCAGCCACCATCTCGCTTCGTGCTCACATGGCCTTTCCCTGGTGCATGCGCAGGACAGAGAGAGAGTGAGCCAGCCGTCCGGTTCCTCTTCTTACAAGGACACTAATCCTTTTGGATCAGGGTCCCCCGTGTTTATGACCTCATTTAACCTTCATTACTTCCTCGGAGGCCCCACTTCCAAATACAGCCACACAGGGAGGTAGGATTCCAATATACACATTTTGAGGAGACAAAAACATTCAGTCCATAACAGTATTATTATTGCTGTTTTACAAATAGGTCCCCAGAAACCTACAAAAGATCTCACAGAAAAGTTAAATGGCAGGGCTGGGATATAATCCCAGGCTGTCTGACCCCAAAGTCTGTGCTCCTGACACAGGGTTCCCCCATTCTCCACAGATACAGAAGGAGATTCACAGTTACCTCCCATATATTTACTAAATAATTCAAGATAAGCGGGTCCAGTAGAGATGCTGAACACACCCCATGGTTCCAAATCTCTCAGAGAGTTCTTCCTTGTGGCCTCACCAAATGTTTTGCTGCACCTTCTAGAGTAGAAATCAAAGCCATGGTTTCTTTTTCTACACAAGCTTGGCATCCCCGCTTGCCCAAAGTGGAATTCAGAGTTCGGTGGTCAGTAACCCTACAAGAGGTGCTGAGTGTTATTAATTTTGTAATGTTTGACGGGAAGGTGAAGAAGAGGACGAGAGGTGGGGGACAGGCTTGGGGTACGTGTTCCCACACGGGCCAGCCTTGAAAACTGATTTTTTTAAATAACTTGTGAAGGAAGAACTAGAATGAGAGGCTCTGAGATTATGTCAGGGATCAAAGGGTTCAGAGAAGTCATGAGATCTAAAAAATGGTTGTGAAAGGTGGAGAAATAGGCTCACAAAACGCACAGGCTTGATGAGGACGCTCAAGCCCAGGAACATCAACATGACGAGTCAAGATGACCTCCACCCCCGTGGGCCCCGGAAAGTAACAGGCAGAGTCTCTGAAAAGCAGCTGAGGCAAATTCCAGGAATTGCGTTAAGTGGGAGTTCTGAGTAGGAACAGACAGTCAAGACGTGAGTCTCTGTATGTCATACAAATCACTGTTGCAACTCTCAACTCTGGCATTGTGCCGTGAAGGCAGCCACCGACAGTGAGGAACAAATGAGCATGGTGGCATTCGAACAGCAACTTATTTACAAAACCAGATTTTGTAAACGGGCTGGGTTTGGCTTCTGTAGTTTGCCAAGGCCCGACATCACAGGTGCTCATTACGTGTCCCGTCCCTCATCCCCTTCCTTTTGCCACTGAGGTCAACTTCTTCTGGCTTCAACGTTTGAAAGTGTTCAACTTTATTCTTCCAAAGTAACATCTAGAACTGCCTCACTAGAACTGTTGATTGATAATTCTGCTTTTCAAATAGCATTCACATAATCAAGTACATTTATACTCCTCATGCTTTTTGTATGTGTCAATCCCACAGGGATCAATGCTTCAATCCTAAACAGCAACTGTCTCCTAATCATTCCCCATATATTCTCATATGACTTTATCAAATGTCTACATGTAAAATGACCCTAAAACCCAATCAGCCTTAATAAAATTATAAATTTAGTTTTTACCGTCCCATCAATATCTGGGTAGAATGAGAGCTCACAAGGAGCTTATACAATGTTGGTAATGCTTCACTTGGGACACACCGGTTTATGCTAAGATGAAAATCTGAGTTCTGTAAAAAGCATATAAATCAGACCTTTGAATTTCACATAATACAGTTCTCTTACTTTATGGACATAAAAATACTACTGAGTATTTCAATTTGGTTTGTAGCCAGCTGAGCTCAATGGGAAACAACCACAGTTACATAGCCTGTTTCCCCCTTTCGGATTCCAACTGGTTTCAATTTTATCTTTCGGCAGTAAGTTTCTTTAGTTCAGAAACGAAGTCAGTGTATTCTGTGGAAGGCAATGGAAGCATTAGAAAAGTTTCAAGAAGGGTTAGAGACAGAGTACCTGAAATTTTCATCCTGCCTTTTTTTTTTTTTTAATTCAAGTGAAGTCTGTTGGTAGCTTTCCATTTAAAAGCGGTAAGCAACATATGAGACTATTTTGGAAATGTGAAAAGATGTGATAAGAACAAACTTGAAAGAAGCTTAAAGTTGTACTGTGTTCTGGACAGACTCATGACCCTCTTTCTTCCCAGTCTATCACCCTCTGTGTTATGCTACCAAGAATGCAGACTGTTTGACATCATCCCCCTGTGCTTCTCTAGGCTCTCATCCCTTTGTAATCTGAACATACCCACAGCTGTGGAAGCGGAATGTCAGAATCTCTATAGAACCTGCAGCTCATGAAAACTCCCCACGTAATTCTGGATATTAGGAAGGTTGGCCACAGCTGCTCTAAGGCATATAACACAACACTCTAACAGCTCAATAAATACTCCCCAAATTGAAAAGTGTGAATATCATCAACAGTAACCCCTGGAAGCCCTGTTTGTAATTTCGTCTCAAGTTTATAATCTAACACTGAAGGTGACAATCGAGCTCATTTAGTGGCAAGTATTGAGATTTAGTGACAAGCAGAGAGAAAGAGAAGGATACTCAAGGCGCACTCTATTTTTAAATCAATCATCAGCTTCAAGGCAAGGATCTTGCCCTATATTTCTATAATTTATCATTCTGCTGAGTACACAGAAGTTTTGGGAATAAATAAGAATGCATGTTATGCACTAATTAAAAACATGAATGTACATAATACATACTAAAATTGATAACAAATACCATTGCCTCGCTCCCCTTTTAGAGATGCAGTTATCACCATGCCAGAAGAGAAGACAAAGAAGAAAACAATGATTTGCCATTGAAAAGAAAAGCGTAAGGTAGTTCAAGACGAATTTATCCTTGCTGGATGTAAATATGTTCCTGTTTTACCAAGTCACTGAAAATAACCAGGGTAGGTTAAGGACTGGGGATATACAAAATAGGAAAAGACAAACTATTTCATTCCATAAACACTGGAGTCCTCAGTAATGGGAAGATTCAGTCTAACCAAAATCTATCGTTGAGCTAGACAAAAAGCTAAGCAAGCTCACCGCAGCTTGGTTTCATTGCTTTTGCACACCATGTAGCCATTTTAAAGTTCGTATGCCTTAGACCAATAGAGCTCAAAAACCAAACACAAAGCACATCTCTCTAAATAGAATACTCTGTTTATGGCAAGGTCAATTTCAGTTATGTTGCCAGCTAGTAGGAGCATGTTGATACCACCTATAGACAGTGAGAAGAATAATGATCACCTGAGTTCAGTATGGAAGTTATTTATCAAAGTAAATTAAGGCAAGTTCTGTGAAACTCAATTCTTATTGAAACTCAATTCAATACTTGCACTTAGTGTGATGTTCAGCCATTGATAACCATAACTGGTGTGTGTGTGTGTGTGTGTGTGTGTGTGTGTGAGAGAGAGAGAGAGAGAGAGAGAGACTGAGATTAAATCCATCATAGTTAGGTGGCTCCAGTTTAACAATGAGCTTCCAAATGCCAGAAACAGTTTGGAATGTAAGCTTTTAAGAACTTCAAAAAAATGTTCTTGGATGAGGGCCCAGCTATGTTAAACTCACTCCCGTGAGAACTATCTTTTAATAATACTGTATCCAGAGGTGTAGAGCATTTTTAATATAACTGCAAAAGATATACTATAGAACAAGAGCATAAGCCTAGTTATTTATTGTAGAATAATTGGTAATTACCTATTGTGCAACTTTTATTAATTTTGAAGCTCAAGAGGTAGATAATCGAGGGTCCTGTATGGTTTATAAAGGCATATGTAACATAAAAGCAACATTTACAATTAAACACTAAATCTCAGAGCAAAACAAAACTCAAATATACACTGTATCCTCAATGTACGGCTCCCGAAATTCTCTGCAATCTAGAATGCAGATAAAGCTATTACCATATAAAGTAAAATACATCTCATAAAGATTAGAATGAAACTGCATTATATAAAAAAAGAAAAATCAGAAATCCCTCGAATTTAAGGTTTTACAGGAAAAATAAAAGAGACAGTAATAACCCAGGTAAGAAGCAGCTGCTATTAGTCTCAGACAGCAAATAAATTTGACTGGATCAGGACAGCAACCTGCTGACTCTTTTTCCTAGCAAACTATTTCCAACCTGCTGTGCTCGTCATTAGGCTGGCCTTTACTTCACCCCAGCCACTTCAGTCCCACCGCCATGGGGGCTCATTGCTGCTTTCCTCATGGCTGCCCCCAAAGTGTGCCTCTGCTTTTAGCCTAGAATGCTTCGAATCTGAACTTAAGCCCCGCTTACGACTGGAGACAGAGAGAGCAGGAAGGCAACACATAAAATTTGGAACAGAAGTGTCATAAAGACATATAATCAAATTAAAAGCTTCAAATTGGCTAATAAGACATGATAGATTCCTATTTCTTACTGGAAAACCACAGTAAAATACCAGGTAAAAAACATAAACTCCAAAGTTGGGTGTGACAATCCATGAAGTGAGCGAAAGCAGCACTAATATATCCAGCTTTCCACTTAGATCTCATGGAAATAAATCTGATAAGACATCTAAAGGAGCAGAGATTACATATCTGATATCGGGTGCACTATTTTTAAAATAATGAGGCATACGAGATACAACAGGAGTAAGTGAATAAAGAAAATGAAATGGCATTACTTTTATTTAAAATCACCCTAGAAGTTCTACATCCAAAATATACGCATTTTAATGTTATGAGTATGACATGAGTTGTGGTGGGCAGTTATTCTGCATGTTTAATATAGATGAAAAGATTACAGGTTGTAATTTTAAGTGATTTCTGCCTATTGTCTACCTAGGACAAGTCTACCTAAAAATAGAAATGTATGACAGGACCCCTGAATGACTGCAAACTACTTTGAGCTTGACTCCCTTCATACCTCAGCTGTCAAACCTGTATCTATTAAGACCCAAATAAAGTACCACTTTCTCTATGAAGCGTCTCCAATTACCAGTACATTCTTTGCCTACCTCCATCACTGATAAGGTACTTTCCACATGCCGCCCTATTTAATTAAGGCTCATGTATGCACCATATTGCCTTCCTTCAGTTACAAGTTCACAGGGAAAACAACACGTTTGGTCCAACTTTGTTTCCCACCGCCATCCCACTTCCCAAAGTCTCTAGACTATGATAATCAAGAAATATTCGGTGAATAAAATATGTGAAATAGTAAGAGTGGAAAAATGATGAGGGTGCAGAAAGAGAAAGAAGAATTGGATGACCTTCTGTATTCAAGAAGTAACTAAAGCCTAAGCAGTGATTGAAGAGTGAGAAAGAATCCAAGACAGAATATTAGACCCTGGAGGTGGCCCGAAGGCATGGACACAGAGAAGAAAGAACAGCCAATTAAGAGGACAAGAAGAACAATCAAAGAGGTGTGAGAAACAGGGGAACGCATCGTCCCCACAGTGAGAAAGAAAAATGTTTCAGTAACACAAAGTCATCAACAGTGTCAATGACAGCCAGGAAGGTCAAGCATAGACTAAGTTCAGGAAAGAAAAAAAAAAAAGTCCAAAAGAAAATAGGCCATTTCAGGCCACACAGAGCAATTTCTAGAGAGCAATGACAACAAGCGCCATATTACAGGATACAAGGAAGAAGTGAATGGAAACAGTGAGTAAAGACCATTCCTTTGAGAAGCTGAATAGGAAAAATAACTTTCTCTATAGTACGAAGGAGACAGAAGCAATGTGACTGAATCCCAGCTTTGCATAAGAAGGCACCTGTCAAAATCAAGAACAGCTTTTATTCTCTAAATGATTTCAGAACAAACCCAGCATACAATGACTTACTGGACAGGATCAATAGAAACTGTGCAAAGGAGATTATACTGTTCAGCGATCCGCGTTGCATCATTATCTATAATGGAATAAGACAAGGTGATACAATGGCCCAAAGCTTCCTGGAATCGCTCCTTAATGAAATCAACCAGGAAAAGTGAGTCCCCAAAGGGAGTAAGCCAGAACAACGCCCTCTTCTTACCAATGACACCATAGCATTTTTCAGGGTTATAGGAATAGAAATGGAGTACGCAGCAGTGCCAAGTGAACTAGGCTCAAAATTATTGTTTAGAGAACTAAATGCTTAGACAATGAGCACGGCCTGTACGGCCCTGTCAACATCTATGGCAAAGAAACATAATAACTCCATCTATACAAGTCAGCAAATGAATAAAATTGGTATGTTCAACGGTAAAAGCTCCAGAAGCAGTAGCCTATGCCATTTTAATTGGAATACAAAAGTTACTGAATAACAAACTGCTGATGAAGATCACAACACTATTTAATTCTGTCATACCAGGGCTTAACTAAAATATGAAGTGTTTATCTACAACATTAGCTGAAGGAAATAAACTGGCTGTCACCCAATTACCCACGGTGTCCTAAAGGTGTGAAATCTGACCATATGTAGACCTAACGGTAGTTATGAAAGATTCCCTCTACACCGAGTACAAATGGATCAGCTAGGTGGCCAACCAACAACACAGCAGGTGGCTTTCTCAACTTACTGACTGCATTTGTCTTCTTATTAAGAGGAAATATTCAAAGGAAAGAGTACTGTTTGCTGGGTCAATTTAGTGACAAATGCATGCTATCTCAAACAATTTCAATGCAATATAATTAAAGAAACAGTTAAGTTCCTACTAGGGGACAAGGTGTCACGCTAGGAAGTAAAAGAGTTCCAGGAAATATTCACTGCCTTAAGAAACCTATGGTATCTAACATGATTGCCAAATGAACATTTCAATTGCATTTTTGTTTTTGGTCTTATTTAAAAGGCGATGGCTTATTCCTTCCTATGCCTCGGGATGCTGTGCTTGAATTAACATTTAGTAATGATGTCCAAAGAAAGTCAAACTTTCAATTTTTTTCTAATATCAGTCACTATTAATGATGTTGATTATTATATTATCTATTTAATGGGTACTTTAGATTATAAATCTCCATCCCTTCATTATCATAATAACTCTTCAAGGTAAATATCCCATTTTGACTATAAAAACACTTAGGCTCAGGGCAGTGAACTAACTTGGTCCATCTAACAAGGAATCAATCTGGGATTCAAACTCAGAGCAGTAGGGTTTTCCAGCCCATATTCCTTCCACTACAACAAGCTGACACTCTTTAGCCTGTATGCCTATCATTTCATTAAATGAACTATCATGTGTAAAACATAAAGCAGAACGACCAGGAATTAGGAATTTCCGTAAATGCCAACTCCTATTCAATGGCCCCCAACGATCATTCTACAAGTTCTGTACACGTACACTCTAACCAAGTGAGTCACACAAAGAAATGGGGTTCTGGAAAGTTACAGGTAAGCTTATCAGACATACCCAATTACATCGCTAAAGATGATAAAGGAAAAATTTGGTTTAACAAAACTAACAGAAATGAATCAATGAGTATATCCACTGATACATTTAATGGTAATAAAGCACGATGTACTGACTTCACCGTTTTCTAAAGGCAAGGATGATTATTTGCTGGCAGTTTTCTGCACTAGCTTTCTAAGGCATATGGCTACTATCAGACACAAAACAAAGAATCGCGGTATGAATTTTGCTTAAGTAATTCCAGTAATTTATAATCCATAGTAAAAATGCACACTCAAAAGATAATATAAAACCTAGCCTTCTATACAAAGTGGAATAAAATTTCCCTGGCATAAAATACCTTTGGGAATGAGTTACCTCTTGGCAAAATAAAAAGTATCAAAACAATAACAAAAAACCTGTCAAATACAATAAGAAAGTAGACACTGCATTTTCAGCAGCATATTAAATGCTGAAGTTTACCACCACATACATCCTCAATACTTGGCCACATTAAAACCTTTTAAAGCATGTAATCAATGAAACTGAAATGCATAAACACACATAATGAAAAAAACTACTTCCAGCTGATCACTTGAGGAATGAGAGCACCACTCTATTAGATGAGAAATGTGTTCTTTGTTCTCTTCCCTCCTTCCTAGAAACTGTCCTATTGCTTCAATCCGAAATTATTTAACACCAGAGACAGGTAATCTTGCTCTCTTCCAAATCTATATTAATATATGTATTACATATATGAGGTCTGACAATTAAGTTCAAGAACTTGTTGCAACGATGCTGCTAACCTTTTTTTGATATCAGAGGGATTATTCATTAGGAATTTGTACCAACTGGACAAACAGTTAACCAAACTTACTAATTGCAAGTGCTGAAAAGGCTGCAGGAAAAACTTAGACGACTGAACGTTTCTCCAACAATTCCTGACTCTTGCATCACGACAATGCACCAGCTCACACAGCACTGTCTGTGAGGGAGTTTTTAGCCAGTAAACAAATAACTGTATTGGAACACCCTCCCTACTTCGCTGATCTGGCCCCCAATGACTTCTTTGTTTACCCGAAGATAAAGGAAATATTGAAAGGAAGACATCTGGATGACACTCAGGACATCAAGGGTAAATACGATGACAGCTCTGATGGCCATTACAGAAAAAAAGTTCCAAAATTGCTTTGAAGGGTGGACTAGGCGCTGGCGTTGGTGCAAAGCTTCCCAAGGGGAGCACTTCTAAGGTGACCATAGCGATATTCAGCAATGAGGTATGCAGCACTTTTTCTAGGATGAGTTCGGGAACTTAATTGTCTGGCCTCGTATATCCATAAGATCATACACTCCCAGACAGGAAAGTACTAATAAAGACCTTCCTCCTGAGCTTCAGATTCATAAACCCAATTTCTTACCTCTTTCACAGGACCTTCAAATAAAGACGTTCCAACATGAACTTATCTCCAGTAATGTGAAAAGTGGTCTGTCTGTTCCCTACATTGGTTAAAGGCATTATGACCCAATATACGTATCAAACAAGTAAGCAAATAGCAAATCATCTTTGACTCCTCTCTCTCTGAGCCTACCTGTCACGCACAAAATTCCACCTCCGTTTCTATTGCCTTTTTCAGAGCCTTCAACAATTATTGCTTAGAACCATTCATCGATTCATCCATTTATTCTACAGTTATGCACTACAGTAGGAAACGTGAATACAAAAATGATGAAAGCACAACCTCTGTTATGAGAGGGACCAGATGAAAAACTACAACAATGTACGAAGGTGTATGGAAGTGCTATGAATTTACAGTAGTCTCCTGGATTTTCATTTTACTTTTTTTTTTTATTCTATCCACTCTAATTTCTCCTACACATTCATTGCTGGGTTAACCTTTTAAAAATATTATGATGTTTCATTTATAATTAATATTTTTCCCTACCTATAGGATAAAGCTTAAATAATAAGCATGGCGTTCGGGGTCTTTCAAAACCAGGCTGGAAATGAAAAGTAATAGCCCCTGGGTACCCCAATATTCCAGCCACACCAGAGTACTCGCCATTACTGAAAACAGTCAGGAAACTCGAAGCCTGTAGGTCTTTGCTGAAAGCTCTTTACACCCCACTCCTTCTCAGCCTGACACATTTGGCTGGATTAAAATACCATCTCCTTGGAAGGAGAACTGACTCTGGGTGGTGAACACATAATGGGATTTATTGATGATGTAATACGGAATTGTACACCTGAAATTATGTAATTTCATTAACAACTGTCACCCCGATAAATAAATTTAAAAAAAAAAATACCATCTCCTCTAGAATGCCTTCCTGAACTCTTCCAAGCAGAATGAATCACTTCCTCTTCTGGCCTCTAAGGTTTTTTGTTCCTAGCATGGAACTAGCACTTAATACACTGCATTCTCATTAGTTTAGATATCCAGCTCCCCAATGAAGTGTGAGCTTCTTAAAGCCTTCAGCCGTGGTTGTATCACCAGAAACTAGTACAATTTGGTACATAAGAGGCATTGGGGAAAAAAATGTTTGCTGAATTGAATGAAAGTACTATACTGCCGCCTCTCCATAGTTCCTAGACATCACCCTTGCATTAAAGATGCCACAGTCATTCATTGCTTTATATTGCATTTAATAATGGTGACTCTATGATATTTATGTTTTCTATTTCCATCACTGGCATGAAACTTAACAGCTGGCATATGTGTTTCCCTGATAAAAACCAATTATTGGTGGCAGATAACAACTAAGACAGACTTTCCTGTGGCAAAAATCCTAGTGTCAAGTCAGTGTACATGATAAGCAGTGCCTCTGTGAGTGCTTCTAGAGCCTGGAGAAACCACATGCAGGCAGCTTGTAATCAGTGCCCTCCAGTTCTGAGCTGAAAAATCAGAAACCATACACACATACTCACAGAAGCACACATGCATTTATTATTGAGGGACCATTAGTAAGATACTGCTCTGTGTGCACTGCATTGATTTCTTTTCTTGGTCCTCCCCCTCACATTTCTAAAATTTCTTTTGTGAATGGGGAGGGGGAGAATTCTGTGCAAGAGGGACTAGAAACTGTAACTACTGGCAGAACACAGTTCTTGCCCCTGAAATCGCTTCTTGCATCACTCTGATTCTTCAAGACGTGGTTATAATAATTTTCCCATTATAAAAATAAATATTAGTAACTAATTTGGATCAGGAAAGATTGCGCACCATGATTTTTGTATTCAAGGACCAATGTCTCATGTTTAGGAAACTGCAACCTAAGAATGAACACATTATGAGATGTCACATGCCCACATAAAAATGGGTCACCTGAACTTGTTTCTGAAAGTATGGTAGAATACCTACCCTGACTTACTCTCCTCCCACTGAAAAGAACTAAATGTAATAAACGTTTTAAAAATGTTTTAAAAGGCACTGATAATCTGGCAAGAAAGTAAGGAATACCTGGAGGCCAAAAACTAAATGAAGACCAATTCAGAGAGGTAATATTCAGTAGAGCCGGCTTTGACCTTGAGTGAATTTGCTAAACCCAGATGATCCTGAGTTTCAGTTTTCAAGACCTCAAGAATGGGGGTAATGGAAACCACGTCCGGTTCCTGATCAAAACGGAAACAGTAACAGCAAAGGGCTCTAGAAACCTGGCTCTATAAACCTCAGAGGACTACAACTCAGTTTAATGGTAAATTTGAAATAAACTTGCCCATCTCCCAAGAAGGCCCATCAAGAAAACTGCCCATATCAAAATCTTGGTGCTAAATGGTGAAAGTTAAAAATCTTCTTGGAGAATTTGCAATCAAAAGTCAGTCCTCATATAGCCAGAATTCACACTTCCTCAATAGTTTAAGGAAACTTAAGCCAAAATTTTGACATGATCTTAGGTTGGTAGCAACCTAGCAAACACTAACACGAATCTCCTCGGAAGGACAGTAACCTGTACATGAGGCCTGAAAAGTATAAGAAACAATAAGTATGTTTAATATGTTTAAAGAAATACAAAGAGATTGAAGTTATTTGTAAAGAGCAAGATATATTAAAATGGCTAGGAAAATCTGGGAAAGAACCAAATGAAATTTCTTAAACTAAAGAAAAACAAAAGGTAATAATTAAAAATTTAAAATTCAGAGGGTGGGCTTAGCAGCAGAAGAAACAGCTTAAGAGAGTTTCATGAAGTAAAAGACATGGCGGAAGAAAATTTCCAGAGTATATCACTTAGAGATAAACAGAAAACATGCAAGACAGGTTAAAGAGAAATGTAGCACAGAGTGATAAGGCATAATATCTATAATACAATTTCCAGCAGGTCAGACAAAGGAGAATGGGGCAGAGGCAATATATGAGGAGATATTGACTGACAATTTTCCAGCATTCCAGAAAGATATAAATACACAGATTCAGGAAGCTGAAAAAATCCCAAGTAGGATAAATAAAATCAACACCTAAACAGTGATGCAAACTCCTTCATACCAAAGATAAATAGATGATCTTAAGATCAAATACACAGAAAAGCCATTACCTTAAAAGGAACACATATAGAGTGAGGACTAACTTATCGATAAAAACAGAAGCCAACATTAGGGAATGATATCATCAATGTGTTGAGAAAAAAATAATAACCTACAATAGACAAAATATATTTCAAAAAGAGATTTACAAAAAAAGGCATTTTCAAACAAACAAAAACCTAGAAGTTTGCCAAGAGATCTTCACAAAAAGAAAACATCAAGGAGGTACTTCAATGAAGGAAAATGATCACAGAAGAAAGTTCGAAAATATACCAAGGCATGTTGAGCAAAGAAAGAGGTAAAAGCGTGGGCAGATCGAAACAAAAACTCAGAGACACAGACAATAGTTTAGTGGTTACCAGAGGGGATGGGGGATGGGGGGTGGGTGATGAGGGTAAGGGGATCAAATATATGGTGATGGAAGGAGAACTGACTCTGGGTGGTGAACACACAATGGGATTTATAGATGATGTAATACAGAATTGTACACCTGAAATCTATGTAATTTCACTAACAATTGTCACCCCAATAAATTTAAAAAAGATTTTTTTTAAAAAGAAACAAATAATGAATTCATAAAGCAACTTCAATAACAATACTAGTTTTGTTGATGATGTACATACCCTATGACCCATCAATTTCACTCCCAGGAATATACTTCAAAAGAATTTCTGCACAAGACTAGACTGGATGCCTACTGGATAGTTCCTCCTGGAAGTCAATTACTAGCAACCCAATCTCGTGGTTTCTAAAATCAGTTTGTCATCTTCCTCTGAGTCAGTTCTTCCTCTTTCTTTTCCTCCCTAAGTTATATTAAAATGTAAAAGTATTGCCATTTTACCATTCACAGAGTCTTAAGATGCCAGAGTCTTTAACTCTTCCCTATAACCTACCAGGCAACAATAGTAAGTTCTCGAGGCCTGGGGATTCTAACTTAAAGGCATCATTTTTATTCAGGCCCGATGGGCCTTCTCACCTGACAAGGCTCTACTCAATTTCCCTAAAAAGCTGTGCTCACATCAGTCTCCTAAGACCCCTCAATCCTTCCAAATTTCTTATCAATTAAAGTCTGAATTTCTTGGTCTAGCATTTAAAGGCCCTCATAATCTAGTTTAAACATACATTTCTAACACTATTTTCTGCCATTTCCTCTGAAGTTACACTCCAGTTTCTCCAACATGCACTCTTCAGTCTGGCCACGTCACATGCCTGCTGTTGCCTGCGGAAAGCTCCAGGGTTTTCAACATACAATTAGTTCTACTGAAAACATCTTTTTTGCCCTCTCAGTCACATTAGTAAAAGCCTGAATCTCATCCATCCTTAAAAGCCCAGCTAAATTGCCTTCACTTTCATGAGGTCTTCCACTAGCTTCCCTTTCCCTTATCCACTTCAAACCAGCACCACTTCACCTCAATGCCACCTGTGGAACTATTACATATCTGGTATGTTCTAGTAGTTCTGTGCATTTCTTGTTTTTGAACGTCTACTGAGCCATCTTTGTAGATCTCACAATACTTAACAAAGTAGCTTTCATGTAGCTTAAGAAATACTGCTTGAATTACCAAATAAGTCGGCTTTAACAAGCACATACCCAGCAATCGCTATATAGCAGACCTGTACACTGAATCGTGAGCATTCCAAATCCTTGTGGTCTATCAGCTTTTACCCTTAATCAAAGCCCCTAATGAGGTAAAGGACAGAAAATATCAGGTTGACCCAAGTTCTTCACAACGCTGGATCATCTCAGATGAAATGGGAAAATGATAGTTCTTTAGCCCCAATAGGGGATTTTACTATAGAAATGAGCCATGGAAAATGAGGCTGACTGCAGTTTTCATTTTCTGTCTTGTAGGTAACCTACTGCACTAATTACAGAAATCCCATAGTTTCCTTAAAAATATGTTCAGATAGTTAAGAGAAATGTCCATCTAATTCAAAGGTTATGGTAGCTATATTCTCTAAGTTATTAAAATGTCAGAAAAACGGGGACCAAAAAAAAAAAAAAACAGGGAACAAAGCAAGACAGTCATATACCACCAAAATGCCAAAGATACAGACGTTATCTGAAATGCTAAACCAGAGAACAGGTATCTGTGTCTCTAGATGTATGTGAGAATACTTGAAATTCCAGATACTGCAAAGCATCTGCTAAACATACTCCCCAAACCTACCAAGCCAGCAGCTGTGTGATCTAGTTATATATTCCCAATACCACCTGGAAAAATGCAAATTGTACAGCCTTGCTCATAAAAGAAAATAAATAAATGTCTCTGATGAATGCCTATCCTCCTGTATCATAAAAGTTAACAATCCTGCCAAGGGAGATTGTACAATTAGAATTAAAAACTTAATAACTTAAATATTCTAATCAGTCTTCAATATTACCTTAATCATATGATAGATGGCCAGAAAGGGAGAAATGTGATTTGCTGTAAAAATTTAAAGTCTCTTTAAATTAATAATAAAAATAAGAATGAGAGTATATTTAACATTCATGTTATTCTGGGAATAAGACTGAAACTAAATATAGTGTTTTAAGAATTTATGGAAATTCTGGGTGATGAGCACACAACGTGATATACAGATGACATATTACTGAAATGTACACTTGAAAACCTATGCAATTTTACTACCCATTGTCACCCCAATAAATTTAATTTAAAACAGTATGTTAAAAAAGGGGATAATAACAAAAAAAATAATTCATGGAAATTAGTACTTTAATAAAAAAAACATTCTGTATATCTACCACCCATGTTACTTCCTTCACACCGCAACTGTAAATTCAAAACACAATATTCTACATAATCTGCTTTAAATTCAGCAAGTAATACTACTGAGAGTAACGAATGCACAACTAATCACTGAGACACTGTAAAAAATGTAACACAAGTAAATGCCAAGTTTTCCAAAGACGAGACAAATCAAAGAAAAAGGACTACAAAAATATCATAAATCAGATGGACATATTAAGTAGGATCCTGAGGCAATGATCTAGTTTAATGTAAAACTCAAACAGCATAACAAAGTTCTGCTCCCTTAAGCTACGTGAACATCTTTGTATGGTTTCACAAAACTGAAACATTTGAATAAAGTCCAAAGATGACTCCATTTTCAATTTAACAAGAACATTTCCCTGTTTTTTTTTTTTGGGGGGGGGGGACAAAAAACAAACATGGTTCAATTATTTTTATTTGTTGATGTCTCATATAGATTAGGTCAATCTAAAATAAATTCTTTTAATATGCTCTCATAATTATGCTGCTAACTGCTTAATGAACCAAGTGAGAATACATGATTATTCACAAAGCAAGAGGCAATAAAAGGAAAACATGAATGAAAAAGAAGTGGGGGAAAAAAAATACCCAGATCAGATATGTCAAGAAAGTGTTTCAAAAAGGAAGCACTTGATCATCACTGTCATAGTAAAGGCGGAAACGGTATACCACCGATTCCAAGTGACGTTTTAGAGAAAACTTACTAGTTTAAAAATATGTTATTTTAGGAAAAATATGTATTTTGAGAAAAAACGATATAAAAAGTATATCTGTTTTCACTACCCGATAAGGCACTGATAACCATAAGAAGAAAACCATCAAATGTCATCATGTTATAAACTTCAAGTTTTGACCTTATACCTTCACAACCTAATGCGTAATGCGTCTGACAAGTTGTTCTAGTGTAGTTGGGTGGAGAAGGGGAAGACTCTACTACCAGCTGCACTGGAAACACCAGTAATTCAAACAACTGTTAAAAAAACAATTAGCCTGTTGCACAGTGCCAGGCATATAGTACGTGCTCAATTAATGCCTTGAGTGTAATAAAAAGTATCTAAATGTGTTAACTAGGTTTCTGTTGCTGTAGCTCAGTGTATGTTGATTTCTTGGGGTCAATTAATCAAGCAATGCAAGAGTGAAAGGACAAAATTTAGAGGCTTAAGAAAAAAGGAATGAAAATAAACAGGGTGATTTCAGAAAATGAAGTAGAACATTACATGTAGGAGTTTTAAACTAAATTTTGAATTGAATTATTCAATTCATTGAATGTGGAGAAGTTAGTTTCATCAAATGTTATTTGCCAATTACAATAAAGTTATATTCCCCAAAAATGAAAGAACTATTTATTTATACACAGCACAGACTCTATGAAACCCCATAATCTGAGAGATTTCTAAAGTTGAAATATCAATAAACGCAAGAAGAGTTTTATACATCTATAGTACGCCATAGTGGATTATTAAAGATGGTTTTTAACTGTAGCATTTTGAGGTGGAAGTAGATTCTGTTTTCTTCACAAAATTCTTTGTTCCAATTCGGTTTGACATTTTAATTTCTTAATTAGCTGAGTCACAGAAGCTACTCAAATAGAGCATTAATACTGCCAATTACCAAAGTTAGCAATTTAGTTTTCTTTACGTCAGGGCAGGTAAGTATTTGCTATTTCTTCACGATACACACTAATTATTATTATAAAAAATTAAACTTATTAATTACAATGAAGCTACCACATGTGGGTTTGAAATCATTTCACACCTCTATTATACCAATGGGACATACGTAAATGTGAAATCCCATGATTTGACTAAAAATGTTATATTCTAATTACATTTTAATGCTTCGTATTTTGTTCATTTAAAGGAACCTGTCTTACAGACAACAGTTTAGTGATTACCAGATTGGGGTGGGGGAAGGGTAGGAAAAGGGTAAAGGGTCAAAAACATGGTAACAGAAGAACTGACTCCGGGCAGTGAACACACAATGCAATATTTAGATGATGTATTACAGAATTGTACACTTGAATCCTATATGATTTTATTAACCATTGTCACCCCAATAAGTTTAATTTTTAAAAATCATTAAAAAAAGAACTTGCCAGTGTAACTTAACAAAGTTTACCATTTTGAATCAAAAGAGTAGTTTTACAAATGAAGATGTGGTCAGAGATATAATGACTTAAAGCAAAAGATAAAATGCTATCTCTGTAGATGGTCCCATCTTTTCTTTGGTATTCACGATTTGGTTTCCTTTCACATTTGTTACAAAAAAAAACAACCCAGAAGAGGCCCCAAAGGTACCACAAATCAATAAAGGCAGAGTGGATAAAGAGGAAAAACAAAAAAGTAACTTGTCTTTTCTTACATTCCAGTAACAACGAACTCATACTGAGCAGCCAGGTATTAGTCTGTCATATTGGTCTGTTCTCCTCACTAAAAGGAACCAGATTCCTTAGAGAAATAGCTGATCCCCGGGCTATGGAAGGGTAGGTACAAGATGAAACTAAAATGTCTTTATATCGGAAAGTAAGTTAGTACTGAAAAACAGGAGGGGTGGGATGTCCCAAGAATAGTTTGAGCGGGCTCTCTCTGGCCAAATCTGATAAAAAAAATTGAGCACGAAAATAATTCAAGACGGTAGTGAAACATAAACCACTGAAAAATAGGAATTTATAAGTCCATATTGATAATCAATCAATAAGTAGATTGATCAACAGATCAATTGATAGATGAGAAAGGAGAGGTCTTCCAGCAGAATGCTGAGTGCCAACTGTGTCAAGAAGGGCCTAGAACTAGAAAATCGTCATTTTATAACCATTACAACCATTAGATAGCCTAGAGGAATATTTTGATGAGAAGCAGGATATCTGCATTGTCTTAAAGTGTCACCCCACAGAATGCTTAATAATTTCAAGAGGAAAACAGTGATGGCACACTGGAGAAACTGTATGATACCTTAACCAAGTGATCAAAATGAACATCACCATGAGGGGCACACAGATGGCCTGTACCCCTCAGTGTGATACCTGCTACCTCACTTATGATTCTGGCCAGGAATGCATACCCTGAATCTACTCATGTGGAGATATTAGACATATACAAGATGAAAAACATTCTATTAAAGAAAAGGAGATTTATATTGTTCAAAAATATCAATGTTAAAAGACAAAGAATGACTGTGGAAATGTTCCAGATTAAAGGAGGCTGAAGAAGAAATGGAGCCAGAGATAGAGACAGAGATGGGGGGAGGGGGAGGGGAAGGAAGGAGGAAGATGGAGGGGGACTGGTGTAAATGGTATCAGTGGTAGGTGAATATGGATAAAGGATATATACAAGTATTCTTTGTAGCATTCTTACCTTGCAGTTTCTATAAGTCTGAAAAGATTTCTAAATAAAAACTTAAAATCTGTCGTCTTTTCTTAATTTTTCTTAGTTTATCTTAAGTATTTTCCTGGTCTTAAAGAAAATTATTTGAATGATTGTGCAAATGATATTACAAAATAAAAGCAAAACCAGGCACAGTAAATTACTCCATCACTAATTGCTTGGAATATCAAGGTGAGAGGACATATACATAGCATATGTTTTTTGTCTACGCTGAAAGCTAAGATACAAGTATTTTAAATATTTCTAATTTGTTTTCTTAGAATCACAGAACAAAATCAAAGGCTCTCATTTACAAATGTCTTAATATATCCTCCTCATTTTTCTGTGTATGGAACTGAGGTCACACAGTCGCAGAGAACCGAGACTAAACCACCAGGATTCCTCCTGAGCCTTGTTACCTTCCAAAATATATGTAACTGGGCTAACACGAATGAGCTGACATATTTCAAGTAAATCCTTTATATACCGTTCCTATGAAATACAGTAGAAAGCATGTTTTTTTTATCTCCGAAATGGTTATAACTGTTATATATTTGAAGTGATTATTTTAAAATAGTTTGCATTTATATATATTTCTTCTCTTTACAATATGCTTTTGTAGCTAAAGGGTATTATATGAACCTCAATGATTAAGCTTCAATAATTCATTAAAATCATTCATGTCATTCCGCTTAAACGGCCCTCATTAAATGTACCCTCTAAACTAGCTAAACACAACGGAATCCATTTTCAGTGGGCTATATCTAACAGAGCACGGAGTGATCTTCATTCAATTCTCGGTTTATGAGGCAATTGGTTTGCCAATATGTAATTTCCATACCACCCTTGTGAGACAAATAGGTAGTAGCTAGCAAAATCCATATACACCATTTTTCCATTTTATCTTCACATCTCTCTGTCCCTCCCCCTCATTTACTGAGGACTTGGGCATCTGATTCCATCTTTTTGTCCGCTCAGCTTCTGTTGTTATCTTCACTGACTTCATCAGCCACAGCGAAGGCCTCTCTAGCCTCTCAATTCCTTGTGCTTCTTCATCTCTCTCTCTTCCTGATTTCAGCAGTAGCTGTTCAATCCCATGGTGATACGGTAGTCACCAAACGGAACTCAACCTCCCAAATCCCAATTGGCGCGCAGTATCTGATGACCTGTTCTCCTACAGTTCTGGCTTCATCGATCAAGTAACCCTTCTGAATCAATATGTGAGTGTCATTGAGACCACCAGTCCTTTCACACACCATCGATCCATCACTCCTTTCCTGTTCTCTTCCCATTTCGTATCCAATCCATGGTCAAGTATTACAAGGCATTCGTGATCATTGTCTAACACCCATTCTCAACACACTTTCCTCTTAATGTTTTTATTCCATTTTCTAGGCCTACATTTGCAGCTGAGTAGTTCTGAAAAAAATAACACATCACCCTAAAGTAATAATCATCAATTTCAAACGAATACTCAGTATCACCCAGCAATGATGGCAATACTATATCAAGAATTCTTTCGTTTATTTTCCCAATCACCGGCTCATCAAATCAACTCACACTGTTGCTAAACTGTTACGTGATGCCCCTGCTGCCTAACTCATGAGGAAATAAAAACCATCAAATGGAAACACCTAATCATGCCACCAGCAAACAGCTGCATTTACACCATCATCATCTTTCCTATTACAGAGGAGAAAAGGATCCTTCTATCAAAGCTAAGTTCTTCCACCTCTGGATCTAGTACCCCTCCCTTTCCATAGTTTTCACTTTTTATTTTCTTATCACTCTCCTACATCTTCGACCTTTCTCCCTGCAGATACCACCCTCTGCGTGCTCTTCCAGAGCCAAGCTTCTCAAGGGCTGCCTAGCCACAGCGCATGCGCTACCTGTCCTTCTACTTCACTCTTCATCTCATGCCAACATGGCATCTAGGTCAAACTCTCTTCTGCAACTTCAGAAGGGTGTCAATGACTTCAGCGTTGCCAACTCAATGGATATTTCATAGTCCACTTACTAATCTCTCAGATTGTACCCTCCCTCTTGGAACTTTTTCTTTTCTTGGTTTTATGACACCACACTGTTCCACTTTGTTTTTCTGGCCATACTTTCCTCAATTTGCTTTGCAGAATCTTCCTCCTTTTTCCAATCTCTAACCAGTAGAACACTCCAGGGCCTGGTCCCATAATTCCGTCTCTTCTCCATCTGCATACATTCACAAAATGATTTCATCCAAACACATTATTTTAATACCATCTATGTGATAATGATCTCAAACTGGTATCTTTAGCTATGATTAATCTCTGGGATTCCAGACTCAAATCCCACCACTGACCTGACATCTTCACTATGATTTATAACAGGTACTTCAAAAGTAGCATGGCCAAAACAAAACTCTTTATTCCTATCCCCTGTCCCTACAATTACCCAAGTCTTCCCCTTCTCAATAATGTCACCATCATCCAGTTGCTCTGGCCAAACAATTAAGAGCCTTCCTGGATTCCTGTTTGTCTTTTATCCCACACATCCAATTTATAAGCAAATCTTGTTGACTCCCTCCCCAAAACATATCACAAAGGTCTCCAAAGCAGTGCAGTGAAGAAAGGAAACCAAGAAAGAGTGGGCTGGTGACAGAAAAAAAACAGAAAAATATGGAGTCATGCAAGTCAATAAAACTTCCTCTATAACAGGAATGACCAACTATAACAAATGCTGCTGAAAGATTAAAAGAATAACTGAGAAGCAAACACAGAGGGTCACTAGTGATCTTGAGAAGAACAGACTCTGTGCATTGATGGGGATAAAAGATTATTTGGACCGAAGAAAGAGTGAGATGAGAATGTAAAGACAGTGACTAACAGAGAAGTCTTTCACGGGGTTTTGCTCTCTGGACAATGGAGAAATGGGGAATAGATGGAGAGGGCTGTGAGGTCAAAAGTGTTTCTATTTTTCAGGGGAGGACATACTAGAGCATGCTAGTGCGCTTCTGAAAATGATCCGTTGCAAAGAAAACATGAATATAGCATAAGGAAAGAAGATAAGCAACTGAGGTGTGGGAACCATTACCTAAGTGGACAGGTTCCTCTCCCACAGGCGCAGGGCCTCTACTTATCTGTAGCTAATAGGAAACATTATGGATACAGATGCAGGGTAATTTGGTAGATTTCCCAGCGGAAGCTGAAGGGACACTTCAGTGAGTGCTTCTAGATTTGTCAATTAATTATGAGGCAGGTCATGGGAGTGTGCATATATCTGTGTGTCCTTACATGTCTGTGTGGTGTGTGCTTTAGGGACTGAGGAGTGGGGGATGAGAGAAGTTGAGGAAGAGAAAATGTACGAATTAGCTGTGTTCGAGCGAGGATACTAGGAAATTTACAAGACAGTACTGAGTGTCTATTCGGTCGCATGTAGGATTTAACAAATATATATATCAGCTTAGTGGATTTTTATTTTCTTTTACTGCAAAATTACGATCTCTTATTATACAGCAAAATACTTCTAGAAAGTGAAATATTACATATTTTCTTTGTTGTACATTCAAACAGAAAACTCTGTTGTAATGGTTCACAAATGAAATGACACTCTTGTAGACAAACAAGTTTTTCATTGTTCTTTATACAGTCTATTTCTCTATAGAAATGTCACAAATTAATCCGAAGATATAGAAGCATGCAATTAATATTGCACTGTGGTAAAAACTAGGCCCATTTCAAACACATATCTATTATTCTGTGGTTTACCAATACATGATCAGAAAGCATGATGTCTTAATGTCAAGAGCATTTATTTAAAATTATATCAAGTAAGCAAGTTGTATTTACAATACCAGCAGCACTGGCTGAAATTGTTTGCCTTCCTTTTAGCATTTTAATTTAGAGCTTTCTAAATGCAAATTAGGGAAAGAAAGTCTCTGCTCACTAGAGGGTAAGTAGATTTTTTTCTGTTTTAATATCTCAATTGTATTAGTGGTGTTATTTTATTGATAGTATATATTTACATACAGTCTTCACGCATGGACCTCCAAATACTTTATAAATATTAAAAGCATGTCTAAAATTCCCTCCTACTACATCTCTGCAATTAAAATTATCCTCCAGAAAAGGCGAAATGCAACTATTTTTATATAAATAAGTAAACTGATATTCTGGACAACTGACTTCCCCAACAGAAAAAAATGAAAAATGACAGAATCCATTACCTCGCCCATCCCCACTCCCCAGTATTTAAATACAAAATGAATTCATGAAACTTAAAATATCCAAAGCTATAAAATTCCCCCTGCTTTGGCCTTTCAATTCTCTGTTCCATTTTTATTACAGGGCACCTAAAACACGATGGGGCTAGGCAGCAGAAGGAAGTTTTCAAAAGGGCATCAAATGCTCTCTCTGTCAAGCAAAGACAGCACAAGAGTTCCGAGAGATAAAGCCTTTTATGAAAAATGACTCATCTTAGGTTCTCTGAAATTGAAATGCTGAAATCGGTGAAGCTCACATTCACAAAAAAAAGCATTCACTCTGAGAGACTACCAACAGGGCTAGAGTTCTAATCCCCCTAACATTTGCAGCCAGAAATTTACTAATAAAAAATAATGTTCATTTGGTTTTGCCAGCCTTTATTCTGCATAAAATAAAATAAATCTCGTTTTATACGACTAAATAAGTAAATCTGAACCATCAGAATGAATGTCCATGTATTTTAATATATAGATATCACCAGACTAGTATGCTTCAAAAATACAAAATTTAAGGTTGTTTAAAACATAAAAGCATCTTCAATAGATTTTATGCCTACTTAAAATTAGCTGGTTAAAAATTGATTTGTATGATATATTTTAACCAAAACAGTGAGTTCTAAATTTCACGGGTTATTTTGCCTCTGAGTTAAACGTTGCCTCAATGTCAATTTAAATAGCAAACAAAACAAACAAGATGATAAGAAGCAATAGTTTCTCCAGTTTAGTGGTAATAATTGTTTCATTTCTTTTATTCTTATGAGACAATCAAAGTTGAATTGACCACACAAAACAGAAAGGATCGGAAATAGTGTTTCAGTCATTTAGCTTAAAATACACACGCATACATGAAAAAAAGTTGATATTACTATAGTAAAACTCAAAGACCAAGCATTCTTATTTTGAAATGTAATATAGTTGAAGGAATTTTGATTAGATTTTATTTTCAATGACTTGTCCATTTCCTTCATTTTATTTTTTGACATTAGAAATCGTTCCATATTAACTCAATGAAAACATATGAAGGAGAAGCCTGAGAGGGAGAAAATAAAGTACTATTAACAGCTTCCCTATTCACATAGAAAGAGGACTGTAGTTCTACATTTAATAGGAATGTTTTCCAAAGTACAGCCATCGGCCATTAAAAGAAAGCTCTCCCAAGTTTAATAAATTCGTCTAAGAAACATTAGAAACGTATTCATGGATCAAGAAAAACTCCAACGTGGTCTATGACAATACGACAGTCATCATTATCTCACACGCACACGCAAGCGCGCGCGCACACACACGAAAAGTAGTGATCAATGCAATGTTTTCCACATTCATTATTCTATTTAATTGCACTACCGTATGAGAAAGGTATCATTATTACTCAGGAATTGAGATTCAGAGAGGTTAAAACACTTGCCTCTGGTTGCATAGATGTTAAGATTTAAACTCAGGCTTCCTGGTTTCAAATCATATGATCTCAAGTAAACTCTAGAAAGAACAATAACAACTAACCTCTTAAAGAGTAATAGCAGATTATGTAAGAATTTACCAAACAATTATTCTAATGCCTAGCCTAGAGATATCATGGCCAGGTAGTCAATGTACAATCTTACAATTAAAGAGGGAAAGAATGATAGAACTAGAAAAGAAGATGAATTAACTCAGTTAAGTCAATATTTACATTCTTTATTCCTGCTGGTATGTATGTGTTTATTTACTTGCTTCCTTATTTGGAATGCTTTGTTCCAGTAAAAGTGATCCGCCCATTCATCTTTGACCCCACCAGAGCAGGTAGATATTATAAATATTTCTCCCAAATCAACAGCTTTATTGCAGAAAATTTATATGGGGATATTCACTTAGTAAAGACAAAATGCCCCATTAAATTACACTTTCCCAGAATCAACAAATACTTAGTTCCAAAGAAAAATACTGCTTTTCCAAATGCCTCCACTAGCTCCTAAGAGGGAAGATATGAAGAAATATCTGTCACAGACAGTGAAATGCTCAGAACAGACACCAGTTAAAACAGTCCCCACTTCCTTGCAAACACGTCTGAAACAAGATTGGAACGTGCCACCCTGTTTTAACTTAGGTAAACACTTCAGAAGCAGAAATCTGAAATCAGTAATCAGTTAGTTATTACAACACTCTATCAGCAAAGGGTTTTTCCTTTTAAAACCTTTCTCACACTTGACCTCATTTCATCACTGGAGGTGCATAGGTTGGCGACTTCCTGAACCATCTGTCAGAGTACCTTAACATGGAGAGCACTCAATAAATAGTTACAGGAGAAATGTATGATCGAAATGGGTGACAGAATGAAGGAATAAATCAAGAAAGACAATACCATCATAAAAGAATAAGTCACATGATATACAGGATATACAGGATATTGTGCATTTGCCAAAACCCATAGAACTGAATAACACAAAGAATGAACTTTATGTAAACTATGGATATTAAAAAATAATGTATCAATTAAATAAATCCTCCATTAGATAAGCATAATCCAGTGTAAGAAAAAAATGGGTCAGGTAGAAAAATTTGGGTGTGACAAAAGAAACGGGGGTATTTGGTATTAAGTACACTAAGTTGAGATGTTTTAAACTATTACGCTTCATGCCCATAATGTCTCCTTTGAAGTAGCTAATATTACAAATATAAACAATGATACCTTTTTCCTTTTCAAAAAAAAATAACGTATCAATATTGGTTCATTATTTGTGACATATGTACCGCATTAATGCAAGATTTTAACAACAGGGAAAATTCTGTGGGGGTAGGGAAAGAGTATTTGAGAAATCTGAACTTTCTGCTTCATTTTCCTGTAACTCTAAACCACTTTTAAAACGAAACTTTACTAAAAAAAATGAACAGTGTATTTTCACATTGGGAAATGTCAGGCCTCTCTTAAAAACTTACTACGACCACTACCACTACTAATTATTATTATTATTTTAAAAACAACAAAAAGAGGATCTAGTCAAGATGGACAACTAGGTAAATACTGAGCTTCCTCCTCTCACGACCACATCAATTCACAACTAAAATACAGAACTGTCATTGAGAATCTCCTGAAGTCAAGCTGAAGCAAAGCCCTACAACTAAGGAAACACAGAAGAAGCCCCCTCGAGACTGGTAGAAGCGGGAGAGAAGCAGAACAGGCTGGTTCACACCCACGTGTGACCATTAAAAATCAGGAGGGATAGCTCAGCTGTGGAGGCCCCTTAGTGGAGCAAAGGGTCCCACACACCAGATTCCCCAACCCAGGATTCCAGTGCTGAGAAGTCCCCACAACTTCTGGCTGTGAACCAGTGGAGATTGTGGCTGAGTAAGACAGAGGGTGGCTGGAGTCCCAAGAACTCCTCTTAAAGGACCATGCACAGACTTATTCACCAATGGACTCACTGGCTCTGAGCTCCAGTGCCGGGGCAGCAGCTCAAAAGGCACCAAGGAAATACAGGGAGGAACTGAATTAACTGTCTGGCTTCAGAGCGAGTCTGGAGGGGCAACTTTCTCCTGGATGGAGGAGATGGGACAAGCCATTGCTTCTATGTAGAGCCCTCCCTCCACCACCACGTAAAGACACAGACAGATGCCATATCTGAGTCTCTATCAAACTAACATCACTCATCCGCCCTAATTCTGAGACCTGCCCCACCCAATTTTTGGCCCCACCCAAGGCACCTCTAATGCCTTTCCCATGTAAATAACTTATCTTCGCTCATACTGCAGACTTTCCTAAAATCTCTCAAAGGTTCACAAAATCCAAACAAGCAGCATCTGGCTTCGGTGTGTCCCATACCTCTGGCTGGGCAGTCCCAAGCCCAGCACTAGAAGAAGCCAGCCGCAGTTCGTGGCTTGGCCTCTCAAGGCACCTTCAAGTCCAAAACATCTATTGGACATCTGAGACTACATTCTGGCTCATGCCAGGTGGACCTGGGCAGGGCACAGACTGTGGCTGAATCTGGCTTGTGGTAGGGTCCCTCCCCAGAGGCCCAGGGGCTGGCATGCCCAGTGGACAGCTTTAGAACCAACAGGGGCATCATCTGGCCAGCCCAAGGACAATACTCCCAAAGGTCATACTTGGCAGGCACGAGCGCCCTGATCCAGAGGGTCAGCCCCTACAACAACAGCTACTCCACTGTAGTAATGGACAGTCTTGTCAACCAATCAGCCTGAGGGTCAATCCCTCCCATTCACATGCAAACAGCAATCAAGTCTCAACTACAACAGAAGAGTACACCCACACAAGGGACATACCTGGAGCACCCAGCTCAGGTGACCAGGAAGACTGTGCCACCGAGCCCAACATCAAACCTACCATATAAGGCCACTCTACTAAAACGGGGAGACATAGGACCCTTACCTAATACATAGAAACAAACACAGGGAGGCAGCCAAAATAGGGATACAAAGAAACACGTCCCAAATGAAAGACCAGGACAAAGGTCCAGAAAAAGAAGTAAACAAAATGGAGACAAGCAATCAGAAGCGGAGTTCCAAATACTGGTTACAAGGAGGCTCAATAATCTAAGAGAGAACTACAACAAAGAGATAGGAAACCTGAAAATGGAGATAGAAAGCATAATTAAGAACCATTCAAAAATAAAGAATACAATACTTAAAGTATGAATACATCAGAGGGAATCAACAGTACATTTCATGAAGCAGAGGATCGAATCAGCAATCTAGAAGACAAGGTACCCTATTTCCCCAAAAATAAGAGACCTGACCGGACAATCAACTCTAACGCGTCTTTTGGAGCAAAAATTAATATAAGACCTGGTATTATACTATATTATATTACATTACATTACATTACATTACATTACATTACATTACATTACATTACATTATATTATATTATGTTATGTTAATTATACCTGGTCTTCTAGTAAAATAAGACCAGGTCTTATATTAATATTTGCTCCATTAATTTTTGACAATCAGCATTAGAGCTGATTGTCAGGCTAGGTTTTATTTTCAGGGAAACATGGTAGCAGAAAACACCCAAGCAGAACAGCAAAAAGAAAAACAAATCCAAAAAAATGAGGATTAAGGGGCCTCTAGGACAACACCAAGCAGACCAATATTCGCATCATGGAGGTACCAGAAGGAGAAGAGAGAGCGCAAGGAATTGAAAACCGATTTGAAGAAACAGTGACTGAAAACTTCCCTAACCGGGTGAAGGAAAATGACATACAAGTCCAGGAAGCACAGAGAGTCCCAAATAAGGTGAACCCAAAGAGGCCCACACCAAGACACATCATAATTGAAATGCCAAAGGTTAAAGATAAAGAATCCTAAAAGCACCAAGAGAAAAGGAGTTAGTTACCTACAAGGAAGCTCCCATAAGACTATTGACTGATTTCTCAACACAGACTTTGCAGGCCAGAAGGGAGTGGCGGGAAGAATTCAAAGTGATGAAAAGCAAGGACCTACAACCAAGACTACTGTACCCAGCAAAGCTTTCATTTAGAATCAAAGCACAGATAAACACCTGCCCAGACAAGAAAATGCGAAAGGAGTTCATTATTACCAAATGAGTATTAAAAGGAATCTTAGAGGAATTTCTTTAAGACAAATATATATATATATATATATATATATATATATATATATATACACACACACACACACACACATATATACACATATATATACATATATATATAAATATATATATACACATATATACACACATATATATACATATATACATATACATGTGTATATATGTGTGTGTATATATATATAATTAATGTAATGGCAATAGCTACACTTCTATCAACAATTACTCTTAATGTAAATAGATTAAATGCTCCAATCAAAAGATAGGGTAGCTGAATGGATAAGAAAACAAGCCCCTTATATATGCTGCCCACAAGAGAATCACTTCAGATTGAAAGGTACACACAGATGGAAAGTAAAGCGATGGAAAGAGATATTTCATGAGGGAGGGAGGGAGGGAGGGAGGGAGGGAAGGAAGGAAGGAAGGAAGGAAGGAAGGAAGGAAGGAAGGAAGGAAGGAAGGAAGGAAGGAAGGAAGGAAGGAAGGAAGGAGGGAAGGAAGGAAGGAAGGAACTGGAGTAGTAATACTTATACCAGACAAAATAAACTTTAAAACAAAGGCTGTAACGAGTGACAAAGAAGGACCCAGTAATCCCACTTCTGGATATTTATCTGAAGAAACCCAAAATGCTGATCAAGGGGACATGTGCATTCATATGTTCATTGCAGCATTGTTTACAATGGCCAAGATGTGTCCGTCAGCCTGGGTGTCCGTCGATGGGTGAATGGATAAAGAGACGGTAGGACATATATACAATGGAATATTGCTTGGCCATAGAAGGGAATGGGTTTGTGCTATCTGCAGGAGCATGGATGGAACTGGAGGGTATTGTGCTGAGCGCAGTATGTCAGACAGAGAAAGACAGATGCCATGTGATTTCATTTATATGTAGAATCTAAAAAAGAAAATAAACAAACAAAACAAAAACAAACTCATAGATACAGAGAATATTTTGATGGTTGCCAGATGGCAGGGGGATTGAAGGAGGGTGACAAAGTGGAAGAGATTAAGAAGTAGAAATGGGTTGTTACAAAGTAGTCATGGGGATGTAGGGTACAACATAAGGAATACGGTCAATACTATGTAATAACTATGTACGGTGCCAGGTGGGTACTATACTAGTCAGGGGGATCAATTCTTAAATTATATAAATGTCTAATCACTATGATGTACACCTGAAATTAATATAAAACGTTACTGACTGTCAACTTTAATTGAAAAATTAGAATAGGTGAGGGGGGGGTGAAGGGGAAACAATAGGTTTAAATTTCCAGGTATAAAACAAGTCAGTCATGGAGACGTACAGCATGAGGAATGTAGTCAATAATACTGTGATAGCATGGTACAGTGTCAGATGATTGCTGAACTTATCATGGTGATCACTTCTTTAGGTATATAAATGTTGGATAACTATGGTATACATCCGAAACTGATATAATTGTATGTGAGCTATATTCCAATAAAAATCTTTAAAATTTATTTAAATTTAAAAAAAGAAGAAAAATAAATGAGGACAGAAAAATAAAAAGAGAAAGTACTAACACTTCCAATGAAAGGTTATAGTCATCATAAAAAAGGCTGAAGAAGAAAAACAATGAACACCATATGTATTATCATTTTTATTTCTAAAATGCAGCAGCAGTGTAAAAGCACTTCTAGTACCATGTCTAAAAATGTGTCAATCTACATATTAAAATGAAAACCCTTTGAACAATCCAAATGCAGACTAATAAAGATGAGCTATACATGAAATTCAAGTACATTCAATGCAAGTACAGGTCTCAAGTCACTGGAAAAGATAAACCACGCAGAGGCAGGCTTGCTCAAAGCCCTGATATCTGATGATGTGAGCTTTAGTCCTGTCATGTCACGAGGGAATAATATAGTTCCCCTGAGGACCCAACGTATTTCTAGCTCACAACAACATCCCAAGCTAGGAAATTATGGCTAGTCCTAGCTACCGTGATACCTGTCAGTTAAGTCGCACTCAAATGGATTGAGATGTTTGTTAAGTTATGTAAACTGAAAATGTTTCTTTTATCTCACTATGTTAACACACATATAATATGTTTAATAATTGCCTTTCATCATAATGCCATAGACAGAATACCACCACATTCTCAGAAGAAAAAAACCTCAAATGGCAAGGTTATGTGCCAAGTCTCAACCTACAAACTTTGTGACAAGAAAAAATCGTCCACTATAGTAGCCTGGTTTATCAGATCAAAAAAAATATTGTACTCCCATATACAGAGTAGGAAGTACATGTGCGATGAGACCAACACAAACAACGTCTCTCCACCATATGTGACTGTCAGGGAATCAACCAAGTTCACCATTCTTCAATAAAGTCTGTGTGCCTGAGTGAGAAAGAAAAAGCAGCGTGTCTGCATTTCACTGATCTGGACCGTGAGATTTTTAGACCATGATCTTTAAGGTAACTACCAGATTTAATATGCTTTGGCTTGATGACATGGATATGATCTACTTGAGTCTTAGGAAACTTGAATGTCCCACACGTAGGCATGTACTGCTCACTACTGCAAGAGCTCCAAGCCAATACATGTACAATGACAGGGAACTCCTCCCAGAAAACAGGAGAACTTGGCTCAGCTCCAACCACAAATATAAAAGGGGACTGAAATCCTGCCAAGAGACTGTCACAGATGGAGACCTGGAAAGAGGAATATGAAAATAACAAAGCTAGCTCCATTTGAATGGAAGCCAGAGAGAATGAATAGCACTATTTGTATAATTTCTGTTGAGTCTATATTACAATTATTATACTCTGCTCTGTTTCCCTGGAGTAACTAAAGTAAAACTTTTCTATCCAGTTTAAATGGTTCCACCAACTTTCCACGGAAACAAATACACAATAAAACTTCAGTTTATACTAAAATACTTCAAAAGAAAATCAAAAGGTAATTGGAAACTTGGGGAAAATCTGCAAACTACAACAAAAGTGACAAAGGGTGAAAATAAATATATAATGAGAAAGAAATAATAAAAATGCTATCCATGTAATATAAAAATGAGCAAAAACATATGAACAAATAAAGGACAAAGAAAAGCAAAAGGTCAATATGTATTAAAACTGTTTAACATAATTACTAAGCAAATAAATATAAATAAAAACAATAAGACAAAGTTTCTGACATCAATTTGGACAATATTTTTTACTTACAATACTTAGTGTTGGTGATTGTTTCAAATGATTACCACTCATTTATGGCTGCTAGGAATGTAAATTTAAATAACCTTTCTAGAAACAATTTAGCAATACATAAGGAAAGTTTAAAAATAACTCATACTCTTCCATTACTAATTTCGTGAAAAGATTTACAAAAAGATTAACATATACAAGACTATTTATTCCACGTGGCACAATTAGATCAAATAATTGGAAATGATCTAAATATTGAACAACAGGGGCACAGTTAAATAAATCATGGGATAGCCTCAGGAGAGTTTTATATAGCCATTAAAATCATGTCTTTGCAAAATATTTGTTTATGCCCCAAGAATACATTAGGTCCAAAAAAGCTGAATACAGTGTATACTATATCTACAGTAAGATATTATTTCATTAAAAAAGATACACAGATTTTTTTTTTAAAGAACACTATCACTGAAAGAATATATAACAAAATGGTAACCCTGGCGATCACAATTAGATGTTAAAAGTTCCAGAGATGTTTTTAAAAAGTCTCTCCTACACTTTCTAAATAGTATAAAATGATGAACATATACCCTAGAAATGGACATGAAGGGAAACATTAAAATATCCCCCACGATAACCCGTGGCGACAAGCGACCCTATGTTGTAGCAACGACAGTGTCAAGACAAACAGGCCAGGTCACAAGTATTTGCAAGACCAAAAGGTACCTGGCGAGGCAGCAGGGAATACATATACATGTCTGAGATATAAGCAACAGAAAGCCCAATATGATTTCCTAACAGCAGTAAATCAGTGTAACACATAAAAAATGGAATGAGGTCATCTATTGCCCAGCTAAATAGAAAAGTTGGTTGAAGAGAAATTTTTGTTCATCTCAAAGTTTAATTATATGCTCTGTCATAAACCAAAAAAAGAGATATACATTCAATTGCATGAACAACTTGGATGTGAACTCTGGATCTACACTTAAAAGTTTAACTTTAAGAAAAACACTTAACTCTTTAAACTTCTGTTTCTTCAACTGCAAATTTGAGATTAAAAAATACTACTTATAACTCACAAGGAATCTCTGAGCATTAAATGAAGTCAGGTAAAGTCATTTAACACATGAGTAGCACCATCTAAAGGCTTGACACTCAGCATGTGTCTTCTGCTATTTAGAAGACCGTCCAGTATCTACTGCACGTCCCTAAAGCTAAGGTCCCTAAAGTTAAATATGTTCCAGTAAAGCAAAGAGCAGTTACACAAACAATTAGTCTGACCCATGACCCACCTTTGGTCAGTCAACTCTCTCCTCAAACGTGCCTTAATAATGAAATGAAAAAAAGTCATGTGCTTTGTGACTTGTTCAAAGCCGGGACAGATAGAATGATGGTTATTTCTAAATGTATTTCTATTCCTGTTCTATTTTTATCACCAACCCCCTGCTCCATTTATACACATTGCTTGTGTACAAGGGTATGAGTTAATTTTGGGGGCAACCATGAGAGCACTGAACATGGTAAGCACTATACAGTCAGTTTTTCTGCTAAATGGCATTAGCCCTATGACCCTATGTGGGGACAGAGCCCCAGAGAGCAGTTTCCAGGCTCTCGGCCTCAGGTGGAGAGGTGCTGACTCGGGTAGTAGATGGCCGTCAGCTGTGGCTAATTGGCCATCACTGTAACCAGTTAGCCAATTGGCCACTGATATAACTGCCGTGGCTGCGCTGGCTGGTCAGTCGGTGGGCTGGCAGGCAGAGAAGCGGACAGCAGGCTGCAGGTCCTGTGGATCCAGACTCCAGTGAGACTACAGTGCCACCAGTGAGACTATAGTGGTATGACTCCCCTACCTATAGCTCAGTGTGTGTGTTCCTTTTTGGCCTAGCCATATCCTGCGTTCTTATGTGGGGAATGGGACCAGAGACCCCGCAGGCCGCCTCGCACGACAAATGGCAGAGCGAGCAGGGTCGCCCGCACAACACCCTACATACAAATAATCTGTCTCTTACAGGTACTGTATAAACGTATAGACTCTTTTAACTGTTTTTGTTCTAATTTCACACCTCAAAAACACTGACATTTCTTCAAGAATATTGACTCCTGTGGCAGTTTCTAAGATACCTGCACATGAAAATGTTATTGAAATCAGATACAAAATATTAACATATATTGTATTTTACATAAAATCTAGCCATATATTTAACTATGCAATATAATGTTGAACTTTTTTGAAGGGAGTAGAAATGAAAATAAGCTTAATTCCTCAAACTTAGAGTGTCTGATTATCAGAAGTAGTTTTAAACTCTGTGTTCATATGCTAATTTTCAAACTTTAAATTAAGAAAATATTGTTTAAATTAAATGAAATATCCAATATTAAAATGGGTATTATACACCTGAATTTTTTTCAACAGGAGTTCAATTTATTTTTTAATATTTTACCTCCTACCACTTCTTTGGTTTTCCTTCTCAAAGGACCTGAAAGAACTTAAAACAAATTCCATTCTCTCTCTAAATCCTTCCTCAAAATTGATAATTTCTTTGATAAAGATATCTTACAACCCCCAAAGAACTGAATCTAAGCTTTTCAATTCTCTAGCTAGAGGTACATATTTCTAGAATATGCCCAGATCACCTTGTTTAAAATATTAAGGTGATACTGAATATGAGCGCATCTCTAATTCAAGAAATTGAACTCAAGGTATTTGTTAATGAAGTGAACTGGTTATATGAAGAATAGCTCCAGTTTCCCAACTTGTGTATTTGATACGGTAGAAAATAGGTCCATTTCATTTGATCACACCATTTCATAAAATGCAATTTATTTTTCTGGTCCAGAAATTGAGACTTTGCAGAATCAAAAAGTTAAAATACTATTTTAAAATGGTTTATACAGCATAACTCCTGAATTTCTCTTCATTAACTTCATGCAAAAATCATTCCCAATAATGAAAGAGTCCCATAGATCAAGACTACTTATATGAATGTATTCATATTTCATGCTAATTCGTCCCCATACACGTAATCTCTTTCCCTGGTGTGTCCAGTACATGTGTCTCTGCCCTAGATTGCTCATTAATTCTGCTATAGTTCATCTGAGCACGGCATCACTGTGACTGAATTAGACATTTCAGAATCTAAGACCTATGATTCCTTCCTCTTGTGTATTTCTTACAAAATCTTACAAGCAAAGCTGTGGTAGTGTTGCAGAAATAATGCATACAGTAGTCGATATGTTCTGCAAGTATATAAACAAGGTTATCACAAAGGTACACTGCTATCCTCAATACCTCCATTGTGCATGCAGGTAATATGCCCAGTATCTGACAAGGTGTGAGAAGTAGCAATCCTTATTCTTTTTAATGGGGACCTCTGAGACCAACAATGTCTAGAAAAATACCGCGCTCACTGTTACACAGAGACTCTTCCTGGATTACTGCACACCCAGGCCACACACATGTGTGTGCATGTGCGTGGGCACGCACACACACACACACTTTAATTAAGCAGCAGAAAGTGTTCAGTAGTTACAATGGTAATATATTCCTGCCTGAACTATAATGTTCTGAATCTAGTTCTTATAAGTGACAGAAGGAGGTTATGTTAAAATAACACGATGGTGCAGGGTCTCGAGTCTGGATTAATTTTTAAATCGCTACATGGCGGTAGTTTGATTTCTATCTTTTTTCTAGTGCTACGTTATGAAAGAACATTGCTGGAGGATGAAGTTTCTGACTTTTGTTTCAGAGCCAGTTCTGTACAATCCCAAGGTAAGATATTTTGCAGACTTGACAATTCCACATCGATTTTACCTTTCCTAGTTTTTTGGAACCCTTGGCTAACAACATTAAAGAAAATTCTGTCCTGAATATACCATATACATTGTTTTAAAGACCAATCTATGTCATCTGTGTGTTCCTACTCAGAATACACTTGTACCTGTTAATTATCTACATATCAATAATAAAAGTGAACTGCAATACTTATTGGAATAATTACATTATATTTCATTGACTTTTAAAATTCTAACTTCTATAAACAAACAAACAAATGAGAAAGAAAAACTCATAGACACAGACAATAGTTTAGTGGTTACCAGAGGGTAAGGGGGTGGGAGGTGGGTGATGAGGGTAAAGGGGGATCAAATATATGGTGATGGAAGGAGAACTGACTCTGGGTGGTGAACACACAATGGGATTTATACATGATGTAATACAGAATTGTACACCTGAAATCTATGTAATTTTACTAACAATTGTCACCCCAATAAATTTAATTTAAAAAAAAAAAAACCAAAAAAACAATTCTGACCAAATGTAATCTGGCAATACTAGTACCCTTTAATTTTTCATTTCTAGTAGTAATAAAAGTAAGTGCCATTTGTGAATTTAATTCACAAAACAGTATTACAATCTAAGAAATGCATACACCAAAATGCCTACTCTACAAAAATTAACAAAATTAATGACTTCAGAAATTATATGATTTAAATTTAAAATTCCTATTAAATTATCAACAACCTTTAGTAAAACGCAGTAAGAAGTTGACTTAAGACACTCCCAGCTGGAAGACATTTCCAGCTGGTTGAGCAGTTCCCTTCATGCTAATTACTAACACCTTAAATATAAAATATAAGTTGTCACCAAAAAAGCCCGTTAAATCACTCTGGCCCTTTAAACCTGTGTGTATTTTCTTCTGGTAGTCCTTGTGTTTAATACTTAACTCATAAGTTCATAATCATCAAGAC
This sequence comes from Rhinolophus hipposideros, assembly GCF_964194185.1. NCBI lineage: Eukaryota > Metazoa > Chordata > Mammalia > Chiroptera > Rhinolophidae > Rhinolophus > Rhinolophus hipposideros. Next base: position 60,854,630 of record NC_138046.1, read on the forward strand.
ACGTATTTATGAAACGTTTATAGTTTAAATTTCAAATGTAACCATGATCTACCAACTCTTAAAAAAAAATAATACTCATATGTATCACAAAGTAACTAACCCTGAGGAATTTCCTGATCCTTGTGACAGTGACCTTAGTTTCCCGGCTATTTTCCTTCAAATATCTTTAACCAAAGTACGTGTTTACTAGTATTATTATGCTATTTAGACATTCTCTATTACTTTATTTTGCTTAAATACAAAGGGTTTAAATAATTCATAAAATTCTCTATTTAATTAAAAGTAATTTATGGTACACTACTGATCATTTTTAAATAAAATTTTTAAAAAGTAAGGGGGTAGGGGAAAGACAGCAACAGAGGAACTAACAGAGATGACCTTTCAAAAAGACATTTACCAGCACGCTAATGCAACTCACACAGTTTATTAGATCTGGCAGCTTTCTGGTCTATTTATCTGGCCCCAGGTTATCTTACTTTGGAAAGGAAGTACATTTTGAACATGAAGATTCTATATATTTAAAGTAGCTAACTGGTTTTAATTGTTTTCTAATCTCGCTCATAATAATCTCATGTTTTCATTTCTTGACATGGAATAGGTATCTAATTTAGATGTATCTATGGAAACATGACTGGATCTGAAGATCAAACAGTTTCAATAAATTTTTAATAGCGTACTAGGATTTTTCTGTATGTTAGGGAAAAAGAAAAGTGTGGACAGGTGGCAGTGGGTTTGAGACTTTCAAAATGCAGAATCCAGCTCCTTTGGGAAGGATGCCATACCATGATTTACACGTGTCTAAAGACCACCACAATATTTTATATAGTATAATAGCCCTTCAAAGAGCATAGGCCTTCAATAAATGGTTGTGTGATATAAACAATCAATAATCCCAATAGAGATGCTAGCAAGTAAAATTAAATTATTTTAACCAAAACAGGATTACAGAATTATTTAAGGAAAAACACAAAACAACAAAAGTAGTAAGTCATGTAAGTCAGACTCTTTTATATAAAGGAGTGCTATCCTTTAGGAAAAATTGAAAGGGTACATATAAAATGAAGTTTTTTTTATAATATACTCTTTTCCAAATGTTCTAGGAAACTCCATGCAAGTCCTTGAGTAATTAGGATAATCTCCAAATCCTTTTATTTTAACACTAAAATGTGTGGATTTGAGAGTTTTTTCAAGTGGAACATGCCAGTAATACGAGACGTAAAAGGGGACAAAAGTGAGATACCACACCAGTCCCCAGCAGCTTAAAAATTAACGAAATAAAACTAGTAAAAGAACAGCTATTATTAATAAAGTAGCTAAAATAATAGCTATTATTAGTTATCTAGTGCCATGAAACTAAAGATTAGTTCAAAGATTTGGGCACTAAAGTGCCCAATCAACACTCTAAATTCCAATCAAGACGGTATGGATAACCTTGGGAAAGAAATAGAGCTATCATGTAGTAAACTGAGTAACATAATAGCCCTTATCAAGTTGTAGGAGTTAAATGTTATACTTTGTACATCATTAGAATTTACGCAAGCCATTATCGCCGCTACTTTAGTTTGGACGTGTGCAATGCCTTGCCTAGATTTGTACTGCAATAAGCTCCAGACAGGCCTAACTGCCTCAGGTCCAAATGTCCCCTCAATACCCTCAACTACATCCCAATCATCTGTTATACTCTAATGACAGTGAATTTTCTAATGTTTTAATCTGAAAATGGCATTTCTCTGCTTAAAATTCATATTCAATGTGCCTTTAGGATAAAAATCCAAACTCCTAAATATTTCATGGCAGGCCATTAATGAGTTGGTCCCTTCTTGCCTCTATGCACTCATTTCTTGTCACTCTCCCTCGCAGTACATTACCCAGCAGCTACACCGAACAACATAAGAATTTCCAGAATACAGCACGGTTTCTCGTACCTTCAACACATGCCTCAATGTGTACTCCAGTCTGTCTAGAATTCCTTGCTCCTGCAATCTCCTTTTTCCATTGGCAATCCATAGTAAGCCTTTGAAACTAAGATCTAACATCAATACCGACTGGGAATTCTTGCTGACTTCCCTTAATCGGAGTTCAGCGGCCCTGCCTCCTCTGCAATACCCTCCTCATCTCCGTTCTGGGGTTTATCATATTCATATTATCATATTCTGGGGTTTACATATTATGATTATAATCTATTTACCCGTCTATCATCCCCACTATACTTGAAGTCCCTGCACACAGTCTGATGTCTGCAACCCCACCATTCAGCACAGTGCCTACAAAAATGGTATGCACTTCATAAATGCCCATTGACTAAAGAAAGCAGAAAGCACAACTAGCACGTGCAGTAAAAATCCTACCAACAAGATTGGATTACTGGTAGGCAGCCCCCAAATGGAACAATCCTACAACAAAAAGATGGGAATACATTATGCTACAAAGAACACCCAGGGAGGGGTGGGAGGGGGGGGCGTCAGCTATAAGGTTTATGGAATTATGGGTTAATTCATTATTTCTTTAACTTTGTGTAGTGTCAGAATTTGGGGTTTCTTCTCCCCGAGAGGCTCGAATGAAAACATCATGAGGTCATTCCTGAGCATTTTATCATTTCACACTCTGGTGAAATCTAGACATGAAGACCTCTTGGGGGGCTGCAGAAGCCTACACCTCCTAACGTAAGTGCCTGTGGACACTAGCTACCGCACAGACCTAACGTCCCCGTAAGCAGTATGACTGGAACTCACACTAGAGCTGACAGATACTGCGAAGGCTGGTTAATCAGTGGGCCTTGAGAAGCCACAACACGTCAAGAAGGATGTATAAAGAGGGTTCAAGAAGTAACAACTACTGAGCTTGACGAATATCTTAAAGTCCTGAATGAAGTAGGAAATCGGAAATAAAATCAATGCTCCAAAATATGGCAAATAAAGGTAAGAGGTCTCTAAAGTATACATTCATGTGTTAAAGGTATTTTAAAGATATGTCTCTAGTCACTAAAACGTAAGCCATGAGTCAATTTAGAATCATTAGCTACCCCATCATAGTATAATCGACACTACTGTATTTTCATAGTGCCGTGAAAACACACTTCATTAAAAATCGAAAGGGGTTACTGACTCCAAGTGGTGAGCACACAATGTGGCATATACATGATGTATTACAGAATTGTACACTTGAGACCTATGTAACTTTACTAACCATTGTCACCCCAGTAAACTTTAATTAAAAAGGGGTGGGTTAATGTCATTTTCTCCTTACAAATGAAATTGGTGACATTATATATGCACTGGCGTACATCTCAATCAGGTGTAGCAAAATTGAATGAGGTGATGTCAAACATACATGGAAAACATGAGGGAAAACACTAAAGTCATTGTGAAAATAAAACTGTGAAAACATGAGCTCTTTGTTCTTCTGATTTCTATATTTCTTCATGCTGTCAAATATATCTTATATCTTATGGGTATGCATGGTACATATAGCATAACACTGTAATATTAAATTCTTTGTAAGCATAACAAAACCATCAAAAAGTTGTACCATGCTTTAGCACTTTCAACTAAAATGAAAATTGTCTTATTACACTTAAAAGTAACTATCTGATTAGTGGGGATAAAAAGGAAAGCAGTGGTGATTAGGATTTTTGCTAACATATAGCAAAACTTGACTTGGTTTTCCATTCTCTCTCAAGTAGCCAATTATTCCTCTATCAGTAACAGTCTTTCTTGTTCATTGTATCTTTTAAGAATGTCTCAAAAACTCTCCATTCCTAGCAACTTAGCCTCCTCCTCTGTGATTCCCTTCATGTCTGAGTTATGTTAATTGGACGATCCAGAGGTGGTTAAACACTGTATTGAGATATTTGTCTTCCTCCTCTATCTCCCACTCCACAGTCCAGAGAAAAGAATTAATTAGGCAGGATTTGTGACTGTGAATATTTGCCTCAGTGAAGAAAATGGAACTACATAAAAACAACAGAGGAGGTGACAACAGTAGTTGCTTGGTGTGATGGGGGCCAGTGAAGAATGTGAAAGAGGAGCCTGAGAAAAGAGTGGTCACAAATGTGGGAAGAAAAGCTGATTATCAAAAAAGAACAGAAGGATTAATAAGACGATGTATCAAAAGAAAGAAAACAGTAGGACTCCATCACTAATTTCAAAACTTACTAAAAAGCTATACAAATCAAGACAGTGAGGTACTCGCATAAAGATAAAGATCAAAGGAATAAAACTGAGAGTCCGGAAATAATCCTTTATATTTATGGTCAATGTATTTTGGACAAAGATGCCAAGGAAATTATGGGAAAGAATGAAGTTAGCTCGAACAATAAAATTCTTAGAAGGAAACATAGGTGCGATCTTGGTGACCTAGGATTAGGAAATGGTTTCATACACATGATGCCAAAAGCACACTCAACAAAATAAAAAATGAATAAACTGACCTTTATCGAAGTTAATAACTTTTGTTTTTTTCAAAAGACACCATCAAGAAAATGAAAAGGCAATCCAGAGAACACCAGAGGACACAATTAAAAATGGGCAAAGGATCTGAATAGATATCCGCAATGAAGATGTAAAAATAGTCAACAAACACATGAAAACCTGCTTAACATCATTAGCCAGAGGGGAAAATAAATGCAAACCAAAACAACCCCTTTAGGGTAGCTACCAGGGAAGGACAGACAATAACAAGTATTGAGGAAGATGTGGAGAAGTTGAAACTCTGGTACTTTGCTGGTGGGAATGTAAAATCGTACAGCCACTTTGGAAAACAAAGCGGTTCTTCACAATGTAAACACCGAATCCCTTCCACTCGACCAGAACCGCCCACTCCTTGCTATATGCCCAACAGAACTGAAAACAAGCATCCATACAAATACTTGTACATGAATGTCAATGGCAGCACTATTCACAATAGGCCAAAAGGTGGAAACAATGCAAATGTCCCTCAACTGATGAACAGATAAATAATATGTAGTATATCATACAATGGAATATTATTCAGCCATAAAAAGGAATGGAGTACTGACAATACTACAATAAGGATGAACCTCGAAAAGATATGCTAAGTGAAAGAAGCCAGACACAACAGGCCATATATTATATGATTCCAATTTTATGAACTATCCAGAATAGGCAAATTCACACAGAAAGTAGATAAGCGATTGTGAGGGACAGATTGTGAGGAACAGAGACGAGGAGTAACTGCTAACGGGTACGGGGTTTCTTTCTGGGTGATGACAATGTTCTAAAATCAGATTGTGGTGATAACTGCACAACTCTGTAGATATACTAAAACTGCTGAATTATTTAAAAAAACGAGAGATAGAGAGAGAATGTATCAAGAAGATCCTATCAAATATAACACAAAGATGAAGAATGATAAGAAAAAGGTAAAAGAGAAGGTTGGGATGTAGTAACTAGAGGTCAAAGACAGAGTAGTTTTAACAGAGTAACAAACATGGGCATCCTACTGCCAGGAGCCAATGAAAGAGCTGGGAAGTACTACTGGCACTGGGTGTAGATACACTTATTGAAGATGATTAGCCATGAAAGAAATGCAAAAAAGCCATTTAGATGCTATGACAATAGGCACATTGAAAACAATTCCACAAACATTTTTCAAAGATATTCTATGAAGTATCTTGGCACTGTTACCTCTACAATACAATTAATTTTCTAAGACCTTAGGAAGATTAAAGTAATATTTATGCAAATGACTAAACTTATATATGACATTGCCACAGCTTTTCATATAATAATAGCTTTTTAAACTTAAAACTGCATTTTAGAACTTTTCTGATTATTGCTCTGAATCAATCATTTTTTCCCTCAAAATAAAGACAGGGATGTAATCGCATGAAAAGTAAAAAAGAAATATACGTAGACTCAGGGTTTACAAATGCCCAGCCTGTTGAAAAGTCTGGCTTCTTTTGGCGTCACTGGAATGCTACTCTTTATGTAGGTCCTTTGTGGAGTGATGAATGAAATGGCTACTGATGCTCTCTAAATAAAAGATTCGCTCTCCCTTAATGGAAGCAGGTGCTATCAGCAGCTACTGTTTGCACAGTGACTTTCCAGACAAAAACTTTACAGAAAAGGAACATACAAGTAATTCCTGGGAGGCCTCCTCTGTGAATTTCCTAGACAATAGTGCAGCTGCAGTAAAGCCACATGTGTCAATCTTCAGGTCAATTCGGTATTGGTGGCTTTTTTTATAGCACTATGACAAGCATATTTATAACACATACATCACATAGAGTTAAATGTTTGGTATTATATTTCATTATTTGATGAATATCTTGGTACAAGACTTTTATTGCGAATAGTCTTCTGGCTGTTGGTGCTTACAGCTTTAACACAATTAAGCATTGGCAAGAAATATCTCTATATAGCACTTTCTCTATCACCCATCATATTTTAGATTATTATCTTAAAAAGCAGTCACTGTATATATTTTACCGACTTTCCAAAAGGTAAAATTAGATTTCCAGCTTGTAAAAATGTAAAGTCATATTATTATTCATGATAATTCAACAATCTACACTAAGGGCTATGTGATTCCTAATTTACTTCGGCACATCATGTACATAAATGCTTCCATCTCCACACCTTCCCGGTCTGAATTTTGTTAAAATAAATATTAGAATGAATAAAGGTACAGATGAGGCTTATGTTGCCCCCTGAAGTTGTATCAACAGGTTTTCATATCCAATTATTTTGGAATTTGTAAAACTCCTACAGTACCAGGTGTGTCCAAAATAAATTATGGGATAAAATAGCAATGCCATGCTGAAATTGAGAAGAATAAAATTGAATAGCTTTTTAAAATAATGCTAGAATACCGGTATAGCTGTTTAGAAGCTTTATCAACACTGCAATTGATATCTAGCAAATCCTCATATTAGATATTAAAGGAAAAACAGGTATTCAAAAGGAAGGATAAGCAATATGCTTAAAAAAAAAAAGTCTGCAGTGAGAAAACAAAGCTCTGTTGCTTGCAATCCAATAAGAAGACAATTACCAGAAGTTTCAAGAAGAGGTCAGATAATCTGGGCAAAAATATTTTTCCAAGCAGTGAGGGGACAGGATGAAGGTAGAACAAAGGTTCTTGACCTAAACTTAGAGCTGAAAGATCAAGAGAGCCACCTGCAGTTTGAAGTCAAGAAATATGAAAATTCCCCCAACCTTCTGTTTAAAAGCATTGATTCTGGTAATGAAACTCCCAGAGTACCTGATTAAGTTAGACTTGGCTAGGAAAGCACAACACAATATGTAACCCAAATGTACTGTACAAAAAAAATCACGTTTTAAATTCTACATAACTTTCAATCTGAATTCTTTTGATAAAATTCATAATTGCATGTTCATGTATTAACAAGCACTTGAAACATTTATTGAGCACCTATTATATTGCGTGCTTTTATTTCCTACACAAATGGCAGCTGGACTTGTAGTATAAATGATATTTTCCTATCATCTATGTAACCACATTAGTCCTTATAAGAACAGTTTGCAACTTTTGGAGACACTATCAAAATACAAGGTTACCATGTTTTTTTCAAGTGAACTTTCCATTTTCAAGTTTGGATTACAATGATTCTTAAACGCTTGTATTCCGTATATCTCTAGTTGGGTACCATAATGTCCTCATGGCTCGTGTCAAATACGCCCTCCTATAAATATACCCCAGTTAACATATAAAGTTGTCAGGTAAGAGCACAGCCTATTATGAACCATGAGTCTGTCTGGTGTATTAAGAGGTCATGCCACACCTGGTATGGAGACCTAAGGCTCTGCTGGATCCTAGACTCTAAGGATAGGAACATTTCATCAGGGAGACCGGGCTAGGAGATGAATCTGTCAATAGCTCATACAGTCTAACCTGAAAGAACATCAAGACTGTTGCCACCACAAGCAGAAGTTCCCGTACAGCCATCCGTCAGCTTTCTCAGGAGCAGAAACACCCCTCGCCCATTCCAGGTTATGAGAAAAACAAAATATAGGGAATGGAGTCTAACCAACAGGAGGCTGTTGGCTTTTTAAAGGAGGAGTGGTCAGAGATGAGCTGAACCATCTTGAAGAGATTAGGCCATTCCCAACTTGCGCCAAATCAGCTATTAGGTTGGTGCAAAGGTAACTGCAGTTGAAAAGGTTACAAATTGCAAAAACTGCAATTACCTTTGCACCAACCTAATATTTGAGACAAAAATCAAGAATAATCAGATCTTATCCAGAAAGTGATCATCCAGCTTTTATACTGGCTGGTTGCTTGGTTTCTTTATAATCTTCTCATCAGAGCATGCTGCTACCATAGTATAGCTTTGGTAAGTTCATGTTTCAACACTACCCCCCAAGCACGGAGAGGGCAGAGAGAGAGAGAGAGGGCAGGACTTCATTTGGGTGGATGCAGGAGTGCAAATGACTGACACACAGAGAGGTATTCTTGCCTCGCCAGCCCACACAGACCAAAGCATGTCTTTCTCTGAGGTGGGGACCACCTGAGCCTGCCTCTCCTCCAGAGACACTGGCTCTAGAACATGCATAGATATGAATTACTACTCTTGGGTGTTCATTTGAAGTTATTACCGAAGGTTTCACAGACACCCAGGTATCTTATACATCTCTCCATTTCAAAGAGTTTGACAATATTAACTGATAACACTAAAGGCAGTATCATATTTTTAGCAAAATCTCTACACAAAGTAGAAATATTTTTCAAGGTAAACAGCCTAAATACGAAAGTCTGACAATTAAGTTTGCGAACTACTTGCAAAGATGTTGTTAACTTTTTTTTGATGTCAGAAGGATTATTCATTATGAATTTGTACCAACAGGAAAAACAACTTAACCAAGTTTACTATTTGGAAGTGCTGAAAAGGCTGTGTGAAATAGTTAGACAAAAATGACCTGAACTTTTCGCCAACAATTCATGGCTCTTGCATCGCGACAATGCACCAGCTCACACGGCACTGTCTGTGAGGGAGTTTTTAACCAGTAAACAAATAACTGTATGGGAACACCCTCCCTACTCACCTGATCTGGCCCCCAGTGACTTCTTTCTTCACCCAAAGATAAAGGAAATACTGAAAGGAAGACACTTTGATGACATTCAGGACATCAAGGGTAATATGATGACAGCTCTGATGGCCATTCCAGAAAAAGAGTTCCAAAATTGCTTTGAAGGGTGGACTAGGCACTGGCGTCCGTGCATAGCTTCCCCTGGGGAGTACTTCGAAGGTGACCATGGTGATACTCAGCAATGAGGTAGGGAGCAATGAGGTATTTTTCTAGGATGAGTTCGCAAACTTAATTATCCAATGTCGTATAAATTAGGGTGTAAAGATTTCTAATCCACTTTGCTTAGCCCCTATGATCTAATGAAATAATGTCTATCTTCCCATTGAGTTGATACAATGAGTATCTCACTGTCTTGCAGATAGCTAATATATCTTCCTAAACTAGACTAGTACTTACTTATACATTTTTAGATAGACTATAACTTACAAGAATGAATAATGTGTGTGTATAGATACATATTTTTAAATGACTGCTTATTGATTGGTACTCATTACAACTGAAATCTTCCTTCCTTTTGGTAATACTCAAGTAGGTTTGTCATCTTTAGCTATGTTTTAGTGGAAAATGTTTTATGTGGAGTGTCACTGACAAGATAAGGAGTTGAAACTGTTAATTTATCAGGTAGAAAGTAAATTGCAAATAAAATATGAATCAAAAAATCTTATCAACATAAACATGGTATAACCTTTTCGCTCAAAGATTAGTCTTAATTCTATAGGCATCAATCCAAAAAGGCGTATAATACATGTCATATCGTCCTCAAAAAAATTTAATGTTATAGAGGTTAAAACACATAGATGTTTGTCACGTAACAACAATAGAAAACAGAAAATGAACTGCCTGCGCTGGTAATTCCTTTCACTTGATGAAAGGGCCTAGAGGTCAAGAACAGCAGCATGATGGGGGCGTTAACAATACAAGACATGGAGCCAGACAGCCTGGGTTCCAACTCCAGCTCTCTTACTTACTAGATGTGGGACCCTGGCTGATTTATTTAATCTCTTTGTGCCTCACATTTCTCATGTATAAAATGAGGATATAACAACTTCCACTGGGTTACTGCGAGAATTATATAAGTCGATGTGTGTAAAACACCTAGAGCGATGTCAGGCACAGAGCAAGCGTGAGTGAGATATGTGCTGGCTGTTATTGTCACAGCCTTTAGAATAATCTACATCAATTAGCAGGCATACAGAAAGATGCTAAAACCATGACGTTTTCAAAAAAAATTAAACACAAAGGAAATATTACAAACAGTGGAAGAATAAGAAAAAAAGCAAGTCTAATGTTTACCATAAAGCAATTAAAATCTGAAAATAAAATCTGCCTCACTCCCAATGGTAACGCAGCACTATGAATAAATTCAAATTACTAATAAGTATAAACCAGAAACCTGACTTATAAAATAATAAAAAATATATCAAACAGTATATACTCAATGTGAAATTCATGATTGCCAAATATCTAACAAATCCCTATTATCATACATGCATGCATGTAATATTTTAAGAAACACACATCTGTGTCAAAAGTCAGACTTTTTTTTACTCCTTTTTAAATTTTTTTTATTAGTCTCAGGTGTACAAAACAACATAATGAGTACACCCCTTACAAAGTGATAACCCCCCCCCCCGTCTACTACCCCTCTGACATCGTACACAGTTTTTACAATACCATTGACTATATTCCCTATGCTGTAGTTTACATCCCGTGACTCTATTACACACATATATATTACATATAATATATACATTATATGCGCGCGCACGCACGCGCGCGCGCGCGCGCGCACACACACACACACACATTTAATTATAGTTGACATTCGATATTCTTCTACTTCAGCTTCAGATGTACAGCGCAGTGGTCAGGCATCTACACAATCTATGAAATGATCCCCCCGCTCAGGCCAGTACCCATCTGGCACCTTACATGATCTTTACAACATTGATTATGTTCGCCACACTGTGTTTCATATCCCCAATGACTATAATGTGACTACTAATCTGTGCTTTCTAATCCCTTCACCTTCCCGCCATCCATCCCCCAAACCCCCTCCCATCTAGCAACCATCAGTTTTTTCTCTGTATCTGAGTCTATTTCTGTTTTGTTTGCTCATTTATTCTGTAAAATAATAAAAAATACATCCAATAGTATACTCAATGTGATGAAATTCATGATTGCCAAGTATCTAACACATCCCTGTATCACACATGCATATATGTAATATTTTAAAAAAACATACATCTGTCTTAAGAGGTAGATTTTTGAGAATATTATTTAAAAGTTAAAAATCATTATCCTGGAATGCCAGAATTACAAATGACATAAATTTTTTAATTTACATAATATTTTTCCAGATTTGCCAGTGATTTTTCCAGATATTCCGTAGCAAGCATTAATTGTATCATAAAATAACTCTACTAAAAATAACTTGCTCCTCAATGGTTTTAAAACATTATTTTCAGAGAAAAAGCTAACAATGTAAACAACTTTGCATGAAAGAGTAACATATATCTGTAAAGATATCTACCTCGAGAATAAAGAGACGTATTCTGCTGCCAAAGCCCATCTAAAAAGCCACCTTATTGAAGTTTTTCTATTCCACCTAGCAGAAGGAAAACAGGTATCCCACGTACCCCAAACAAACAGGTGGTCAGAAAGGACACCACCGCACAATGTCAACAGCGAAAACAGTGTGTGTGAAAATGCATGCAGCACTTATAATGAGAACCATTTTCATAGTTTCTCACCCTCAAAATAACTGTAAAACCAATTAGACCTCGTATCGCTACACCGACTTTACAGCGGAGGAAACGGGTTCAGACAAGTAAATTGACTCACTTGATGCCGAAGCTAGAAAGTTACAGAGCTGGGATTATACCCTGGGTCTTCTCATTCCCAGTCCAGTAAGAGATTCTACTCCCTATCATGTTCCATGTAACCCAGAGCCTTTGACAATCTAATTCCAAGCCCTTACCTCCAGTCAGGCCGATTTCAATGCTTTCTTTCCCAGTGTTTCCCATTACTCTGACTCAGTGCATGCTTCCGTTAGAACCACTGTACTGCACCTTAACGATTTCTTTACAAGCCTCTTTCCCCACCCTTCTGTAAGCTCCCTGATCATAGTAATCATGTCATTTCTTCTTGGTTCCTCCACAACAAGGGAAAGTAGTCTGCACAGAGGAAGCACTTAGGCAATACTTTCTGAATGACTATCCTGTAGTTTAAATGCACACACGATATTCTACTCCGCCAGCTTCAGAGAATGTCGCTTCATCAAATGTAGTGACATAGTAGCAACTACGTAATTACCTATTAGTCATTTCCTTAATCAATTCAGATTCTACTTCTTTCTTATATTTCAACATCACTGAACATTATTAATTTCATTTTTCGACCTTACTACTGTTTGAATTATATTCTTCGGCCTTTAGGAGATTCCTGTGTATCATTTACTCTGAACACATTACTCAAGGTTCTCAATCGCCATTCATGGAACAGTAACTTGTAAGACATTCTCTGCAAAAGTCCCTAAGGACACTAAGAGGAACAGAAGATGGTCCCACCCATGAAGATTTCACCTTCTGGAAGAAAGAAAAACTGTATGATTGTCAAAGAGTTAAGGGCATCATAAGAAAGCAAGTTATACTTATCATAACGACGACTTCCTTTTTGATGACTCAAACAATCTTATGTGTAATGATATTTAGGTAGTGATAAAGGGTACAACTGAACAATCACTTTCCTACTACAAATACATATCCAAAAGTTAACTACTGTTAATTAGGAGGACCCCTCCTAAGATGTAGGTACATACACTCAGACGTTCAGAGGACACTAAGTAAATTAGGAATTGTGTTCCCCAGTCAGCCCAAACAAGGGTTGACGTAAAGTATGCTCCAGGTTGATTCTCATTAGAAAGTGTTTCATACAACATGGCATTAAGGACCCCTTGTTAAAAAGTATAAATACTGAAGCTGGTGTTAACTAGATTACCTGAACAGAGAAGTGAATGGGTCATCCACAGAACCACATAGCCAAAAGCTACAATTTTCCTTGTTCTCTAGGATTTCTTTTCATCCAGTTGATGTTTCAGTTGAACAGGCATTGTTCCCATTAGTTTTAGGGGGCAGGTAGATTTAAAATACAGGAGTCTTGGCATTAACAACTTGATGTATTCCCCCAAGGGTTTCTTCCACATCATGATGTGACAATCCTAGTCTTTCCCGATTTTCAAAACTTCACTAACAGCCTTAGATTTTCAGCAGAAAACTCTTTTTACATTGCCCAAGGAAAATATATCATTAGACTTAGAGCAGCGTCAAAATGGATAAAATTAATATTAGATGGTTCAAGTAAAAATCTATGAAGGCCTACTGCATATTCAGAGGGAGAAAACTGGGTAAAATCATTTAGATAAGTACTCCTGAGAAGTGTGTCCTCAATAACCAACTAACGTATAAACAGTGAAAACACACAGTGAACCATTCTTAAATCTAAAACTTAAATAACACTACCCTAGGTTTGGGGGAGGCAAGTGATGGATTAGAAAACAGATGAATAATATCGGTAGGTTACTCTCAAGGCAATGCATTTTGTTTTGGATGGTGAGGTCAGAGGAACTTACTATATTATTAAAAATCACCAATTAACTCAGCAAATGAATAAACAAAAGTCAGTCACTCCCAAAACAATGACGGGTGCGTTATGCACAAAGGGGCTGTGATTAGTCCAACTGTGTGAACACGAGGTCCAAAACAAAAAATTGGAGGAATAAAATGGCACCAGCTATACAAAACCAAACACACTACTACCATAGATGCAGCAATCTTGCTCCTTGGTATTTACCCGAAGGAGTTGAAAACTCGATGTCTACAAAAGAAACCTATAAACAAATGCTTATGAAACAGCTTTATTCATAATTGCCAAAACTTGGAAGCAGTCAAGATGTCCTTCACTAGATGAATGGATAGATAAACCCTGGTATATCCGTACAAGAGAATAGGATTTAGGGATGAAAAGAAGAAAGCTATGAGGTCATGGAAAGACATGGACCAACAAGCACATTGCTCAGTGTAAAAAGTCAGCCTGTAAAGGTTAGGGAAAAACTCCGGGGACAGTAAAATAATCATGGGTTGCCTGAGGTTTCTGGGGTGGGTCGGGGAGGGAAGGGTAGATAGGTGGAACACAATGGTGTTCGGGGCAATGAAACCATTCTGTACGATACTATAATGGTGGAAAGATGTCATTACACATCTGTCAAGACCCACAGAGTATACGAAACAAAGAGTGATCCCTGATGTAAGCTGTGGACTTTATTTCATAATGCATCAACATTGGCTCATCCATTGTAACAAATGCACGTCACTAGTGCAAGATGTTAATAATACCGGAAACTAGGCATCCATGGGAACTCTGTACTTTCTGCTCCACTTTTTGGAAACCTAAAACTGCTCTAAAAATTAGTCTGTTAATTAAAACGATGAAAACTAAAACTGACACCAGCCATTTCTGAAAGCCTAATTAACCACATGGATTTATAATATATGACTAATATCTCTCTAGTAAAGCCAATGCATGCTAAGCATGATACAAAGGTATAACATATGGAATACGTTGGTATATTGGTACTGGGGTCAAAATAGCAGCAAAATAAATACAGCACTTCTCATAAAAATGAAAACTAAGAACCAATAATTGAATCCTCTTTTACCACCTAACTTTGCAATGACTGAACAATACTTTTTTTAAAAATGACCCCAAAGCTTCATAAAATAAACATGTTACATACAACCTTTTATACTAAAGTTCTAGGATGCTAGCCTCTCCTGTTTCACATACGAATAGGCAAATAAAATTGGAGGCTTATTAACATAAGACAACTATGCTTTTTACTTAAAATTATTAATCAATCAACTGAAAATATATGAGCACATTATGTTGGTGTTAAAGGAAACTTGGGGCATTGAACCTCCTCTAGATCTGGTCTTGTGTTCAAAATACAGAAACATATCATAAATGCATCAGTCAGATTCATAAATGTAAATGCTAAAACGTCTTATGCTAACTAATAACTTCCAACAGGTTTCGCACACAGCAATTTTCTTGCTCACCCAGGCAACTAAGACTGCTACATTATGTGCTTCTCTCCTCTCATGCCATCTTGGCACAAAGTACTAAGTACGATTAAATGGCAGCACATCAGCTCCACCTATGTGGCTTTTCCTCCTTCCCTTAAGTTGCTTTGGGTTTCATAAAGATTGTTATCAGTAATCTAGACAAGAGGCAGTCACATAATTTTAGGTCACACCACTGTAACTTTTGATTTGTTTTACGTCACCGTCGTCAAAACATTTAAAAAGGAAAAGCTAAAGGAACTCATCGCTAGGGATTACTTGCACCTCCAACTATCACCAAGCTAAACCATAACTTTGCATTGTGGTTAAAAATTTAAATTACATAAAGTGGAGGGTCGTGATATCAAGAATTTAATTAAAAACCATAAATTTCCATCCATTTGTACTGTCTCAAAAAAGGACTAAAACAAATTCGGTGAAACCTAGCTTGAGTATACAACTGTAAAATGAACTAAGAAGGTCCCAAATTATCCAGAGAGAGACACTTCCTAACCCTTCCCTTCCTATCCCATTTGAATTCCAGCTGAACTTGGGTCATACAGAACTTCATCAGAGTTTTATTATACGTATGATCTTTGACTTCATATACTATTTATAATAATTGAAAAATAAGTTTTCTTTCCTCACCACCATCAACTAAAGGAAAAAGAAAGGTAAAAATCCTAAACAGCTAACGTCCAATAAGTAAAATTCTTACATGGAAATGAAAGGACTAATGGCAACTATTTACAATCCTTTCTTCAAAGGGCCATATTAAAAAGATTTAGTAATTGTCAAGTTTGTACTGAGGGTTAAGGTTTTATGGTAACTATATTTGACAAATCTTAAATTAAGCATGTTCCAATAGAGGGACCTAAAAAAATCCCTGCAATTGACCTCAGGCAGCTCCAAGAAAAGTGCTAAAAGCAGAAGGGGTGCACAACATCATAGCCAGCTTCATCACAGAACCAGTGACAGACCCCACAGACTCCCACGTTCGAAAGCCAAGGACAAGAGTTAGTCACATTTAACATTAACCAGTAAGACTAGATCACTGACAGTTTCTGCTTAGAATTTGATATGTTGTCTCCTGCTCACCACACAACCGTGAAGAGCTGCAGCAGGAGCTCAGACAACTACACACGAAGCAGATGGACACAATGATTTAAGCAATGCTACACTTTAAGAGACCAAAGCAAATTACATTGTCAGCTTGGGAACTACAGAAGCAATGACAACAGTGAAATACGCGGCAGCTAAAAATTGGGTGATTGCTTTTGAAAATTTTTGTTTGGGAAGAGATGGAAGCAACTTTTCAAAGGTATCAATAGCACTCCAGTCTATAAACAGTGGCTGTGGTTTCAAGTTATTAAGAAAAAAAACGACTTCCATATCCTGATCTTTAAGAATAAACCTGCTTAACCTGAAACTAATAATAAAATTTAAAGAAAAAAATAATAAACCTGCTTAGAACGAGCATAAAAGCCATTAATATAACTAACTGCTTACACAGCAAAGATAAGTAACCTACAATACACAGCACATCTAAAGTGACAAAGGTGATTATTTCTTCTAATTTTGATTTTTCATAAAGGCATGCCAATATCACTAAAACTACCATTCCAAAAATAAAAGGTCAAGAATGAGTCAAATTTACCACTTCAAAATATGTTTTCATTTTCTGCGAAACTGTATAAACTTATAGGCTAAGTGAGATGTTCTCCCAGACAAACGAGAACAACTTAACCTTAAGAAAAGCCAAGCAACAATTTTTCATGAATTAGACACTGGTGGGTTTGCATTTCATAACAAGAAAGATTAAATGTCGATTTCACACTTGGTGAACTGCCCCACCTACTGATCCAAATGAAAACAGAAGAATTTCATCACCAATATATTGACAGCTTGTGATTTGTCTCAAGACGGACCTTTTCACTGGTACTCTAGTCTGAGGAGAATATATTCCTACTGCATGAAGTTAATAGTAGAACATGACATAATTGTTTTATTTACTTCTAACACAAAAAGCTGAATAGCTTTTTAAGACATCCCTAGCAACAGAACTATTTAAATATAATTTTCTCAGATCTAAAGCATACAGGAACTGATCAATATCTAGTTTCAGCGTATAAATCTGAAGTTAGACCACTCCAGTACAGCTAATTATTTTCTCTTACACAGATTGCTGCAAACTGCAGGATGAAGAGGCTTTTTATACAAGAGATTTTTTTTTGCTTTAACTGAGAAATGTGTGTTACAAAGCCACTCACTACATGAAAAAAATGCCCTGCTAACATGTACATACTCGTAGACACATGTTTGCATGTGAGTCATGAAGCACAGATTTTTAGAAAAATAAATACAAAGAAAAAAAAGAAAATTTGACATAAGGTCAGCATCCTGGATGATATTTGTTAATATGAAGCTTGGAGAGAGGATTGCCAGAAGCTACGTCATTTAAAGAACAAAGAGTGAGTACAGATAGGAAAGACCATATGGAAATTATTCAATTCCGTCATTTTTCATTGTGCATTCATGAAAGTCAAAATGAGGTCTTCCCTAAAATGAAACATTAGAGGATTTGTGTAGGGCAGGGTATTTACACAATAAAAAACGGCATATCATCAAAGTGCCACTTTAAAATAATGTTTATTAAAAAGTTCATTGGTTCACATATAAGCGTTGGTATTAGAGAATATATTAAGCTAAATAAGCTAAATTTTGATGACTCAAAGACATGATTTGTAGCCTAATTGCTGTGTAACTTTTATGCTATTTATATAATTTTAGATAAATAAAAGTGCTCCTTATCCCCATTCTTCCTGAAATATATTTTTTAAATATGCTCACTATCCCATCTTTAAAAAGACTGAATTAAACACATTTGAAAAAACCAAAATCAATTACTTTGAGGATAGATTTATCCAATATACAAAATAATAAAACATCATCAACTCTAAATGTGGGATATGTTTCTAATTCACTCATGCTTTAGGTCTAGACAACAATAAATCACAATAACAACAAGAAAATAGTGGCACCCAACACTCATAACAACATTTACTATGGACCAGGCCGCTATTCTAAACATTATAATCCTTTTAACCCTCATGAAAACTCTATAAGATACTATTACTGTCCCTTTTGTTTTCCAGATGCGGAAACTGAGATGAAGAGGTTAGGTAACCTGCTAAAGGTCGTCGCTAGTAGGTGGCAGTGCCAGGTTCCACCCAGGCGCTCTGACCCCTGAGTTCATTCCCTTTAAGCGCTACACTGGAGGTAGCGCTTCCACCCACTGCGAACAAGCTGATGGTACTGCAAGCAGCTTTTAACTGACAAATGTCTACAACTGGTTCTCAGAGGAGTCAAAGCAGCGGAATTGATCTGGTTCAAGTTGTTGAAGAGATGGATGCTCAGGATTTATGACAGGATTAGGAAAAGTAAAAGACAAAAATATGATGAAAAATGTTTCACGAGGGACAGTAGGAAAAAAGTGTGAGGAGACACAGAGACAAAGGAAAGTACACAACAAAAGTAATAATGCTGAAAAGCTGAAACAAAAACATACGTGAATTGTATTTTTTAAAAATTACACAGACTAATCGGGGGGATCGCTGCATAAATTATATAAATGTGTATCCACTATGCTGTACACCTGAAATTAATATTAAATAATACTGAATGCCAACTATAACTAACAAAAATAATTTTTAAAAAATAACTTTAAAAACTAAAATAAGGGACCGGCCCGGTGGCTCAGGCGGTTAGAGCTCCATGCTCCTAACTCTGAAGGCTTCTGGTTCGATTCCCACATGGGTCAGTGGGCTCTCGACCACAAGGTTGCCAGTTCAGTTCCTCGAGTCCCGCAAGGGATGGTGGGCTGCGCCCCCTGCAACTAAGATTGAACACGGCACCTTGAGCTGAGCTGCCGCTGAGCTCCCGGATGACTCAGTTGGTTGGAATGCGTCCTCTCAACCACAAGGTTGCTGGTTCCACTTCCGTAAGGGATGGTGGGCTGTGCCCACTGCAACTAGAAAACGGCAACTGGACCTGGAGCTGAGCTGCACCCTCCACAACTAAGATTGAAAGGACAACAACTTGACTTGGAAAAAAGTCCTGGAAGTACACACTGTTCCCCAATAAAGTCCTGTTCCGCTGCCCCAATAAAAAAAATATATTCTAAGAAGCGAAGCCAAGAAACAAATCGTACTCCACCTTTAATCCCCAACAAACAGGTTCTCAAATACACCATTTGACTGAAACTACCAGTTTTGCCCATAATTTTTCCCAAAATTCTTTTCCATTCTGTTCCTGACCTATTATCTAACTTTAACGACTGATCACCATCCCCACTTTTCTACCTTTTTCTTCCTCTGCCATTCACCGTGGCTGCTTCCCAAGGTTTCATACTGGGCTTCTAGTTCCCTTCTTCAGTGACCATCGTAGAAAGCTTGCCTTTCCACATCTGTATTTTTAGTTGCCTAAAAGCCATCTTTAATTATACATGCCACCATATCAGAAAAGCAAAGGCAGTAAAAATGGAAATAGTACACTGCATCACAAAAAGGCTCCTTCCTATTTCTCCATCATCAGAGCCATTCTCTACTTTCTTAGGCTTATCAGCAAGTCAGTCCTGTAGCTCCACCCATAGTCAATGCTCCCTGATTCACAAACATGTCCCCTTTCCTTCTGTGTCCACTGCTACCAACAACACGGTTTCTAAGCTTTCATTACCTGACCCCTGATTGCTCAAACAGTCCTTTAGCTCGTGCCCCTCCCAAAGCTCCCCCCTCTCCCTCTCTAGTGCCCATGCCCGGCTGCCAAATCAGTTCGTCCCAAACATCACCCTGCAAGACGTACCAAAGCTCCCTAATGCCGGCTGGATGCAAACAAGCCTCCAGAATTTATTTTCGAAGAATGCTTTGAACAGTTCTCCCAGTCTCATTTGCACTTGCCACCTACTTAAATGCATTTCTCACTATTCCTCAATGAGCATCTCCTAATCCAGACGAACTGACTAAACTGGATGTGTCCATCCAATAGCTGTAAGCTCCTTACCTCTGTGCTTTCCAAAGTAATCAAGTTAAAATAGCAAGACCTTGGGTATTTTGAATAGCTAACCGCACGTATTTCTTCACGCGGGTGTGGGGTTGTAAACTATTCACATTTATTGAATGTCTGTCCGAGGGAAGGAACTGTGCTAGGTTATTCTCCATCACAGCAGTGCAGAGTAGGTAGCATTAAACAATATTACACCTAGGAACAGTGACATTTAACTGCATGTGCAAGTTCACAACAGAATCTAAGTCCAAAGTTTATGACGACTACCTTTCCTATTCTTTTCCTTTGCACATTACATCTCTCCACTGCACTGGAAGCCGCAGGTAATCTTGCTGCCCCTCTTAACGCAGCCACGTCTCGTCCTCGCTGTAACTGCTGTTTGCCTGCTGCTTTTGGAAGCCTCAGACATCCAGGCTAATTTGGTAACTCAGAAACAAAGGTGTCGCAGCCTTTAATTTCTTTAATGCTAGCTCTTGGGCCCTGACTACTGGGGTATGGCAGTCACACTGACAAGTGCAGAACGTGACAGCTGACAGCAGGGAGAAGACAAAATACCTATAAAAAGCAGACACAGAAACTATTAAATGACAGCAGACTGGGACCATGAGCCTCTCCTGTTATTCTCTCTGTTGCATTCCTCTCCAACTGAAAACTGACAAGCAAGAACAGAGCAGCTGTCCACCCCCTGTTCTCCATGACTAGTTTCTGCTCGATGAATACATGAAGAAAAGGGGGAGGAGGGTTTCTTCTAGTCCCTTCAGTTTTCTCTGTTTTAGTTCATGATGGCGTCCTTTGGCTTGTGAAGATGCACATGATAACAGACGAGGCAATGCTCAGCAATCAGCAGCCCTGTGAACAAAGCTCATGTGTTTTCCTCAGGAGGTCTTTTTCAAACTACTTTTCTGAGGTGCACTCTTACTCTCCATGGCCCAAGGCTACCTCTTCTCCCATGCTTTGCCTAAAGACAGGGATGTGTGCAAGGAAAAGCACAGCCACCCCGAGGCTGGTGGGTTTATCCCTGGGTTAGAACTGAGGCAACTATGACTCCAGGTTTCTGGGGTCAAGCATTTGGTAAGTGTTGTCTCACTTCAAAGGCCACTTTCTTTCCTACTGTAGGTAACTCCTGACAATTAACTTTTTTTTATGGTAGTGTAAGTACCTGACATTAAGCTTTTGATTGCCCAGGCACCCACTTCAAAGACATCCATATCCAATAAAGGGATTGCCAGAACAAGACTAAAGAGCCAGGCCTCCCCATCCATGAAGATCTTTTTTATAGAGGTCTGGTTAACTTAGATAACTGTCTGATCTCTTGATTTTTCCCTTCCAGCACTTTAATTCCTGCTCCTGCGTTTGAAATCCACCAATAAAGAATGAATCCTTGAAATACTACGTACCCCACCCTCAAACACAATAAAGGCAGAATCCTAGGTGTTTCTCTCTCTCTCTCTCTCTCTCTCTCTCTCTCTCTCTCTCTCTCTCTCTCTCTCTCTCTCGGTCTCTTGCTCTCCCTCCCTCCCCCCACCTGTGAGCCCCAGGTGATATACCCTCCAGGACTTTTAATAAACCTTGTTTGTTTGGGTTTTTTGGGGTTGTTGCTAAGGTGCTGATCCAGTCACAACACTAGTTCCTAAAAGGGGGCTGGAGAAAGAGATTGTGTGTGTTTTGGGGGGGGGGGGCAGTGGGCTCACCTCAGGGCCCGAGGCACTTCTATCCAATCGAATCACTATGGATATAGTCTGAGACCAGCACAACCCCAACA
Source organism: Rhinolophus hipposideros (assembly GCF_964194185.1). Classification (NCBI taxonomy): domain Eukaryota; kingdom Metazoa; phylum Chordata; class Mammalia; order Chiroptera; family Rhinolophidae; genus Rhinolophus; species Rhinolophus hipposideros. The sequence continues at coordinate 60,876,640 of NC_138046.1, forward strand.
TTAGGATGTTTTCTCAAAGAACTTCTATTTGTTATTCTTTGAATATACTGGATTTAACAGTCAGTGAGTGCTCGCTATAGCTCATTTGGTTTATCTTATTCACTATTTATAACAGACCTATAAGAAAGCTATTATTCAACTCAATTTCCAGAATCCTAAGCATCAAAGAAGCTAGACAATTTTTTGAAAGTTACACAGGTAGTAAGTAACAAAAACCGAGTTGAAACCTGTATCTTTTGTACTAAATCTGTGGGTTTCCTCACAATTATAAATCTGCCTCCAAAACCTTAAAAATATCTCCAGCACAGCTCACTTGTATCATCTTACTCTATAATGATTTATGGGCTGTCTTGCACTAGTCCTAGAGTGTGAAATCATTAAGAAGAGAGGTCATGTCAAATTTAATATTTATACTTTTCATTTCCACTGTAATATATCAGATGGCTCATTACATGGAACGTATATGTGGACACAGTATCTGGAGTCAGAATGACTGGGCTCAAACCCCAATTCTGCCATTTCCATGAGAGCTTAGGGGAGTTATTTAACCACCTGGAGCTTCACTTTTTTATTTTTTAATTTACACTTCAATAACAGTATCTACTTCAGAAAAGTTATGAGGATTAAATGAGAATGCATGTAACATGCTTAGCACAGTGGCTAGTGCAAAATAAACTTTCAATACATGTTAGCAGCTATTATTGTTATCATTGAGGTCATTCACCTCAGGAACTAGTTCTTTCAGCACTTAGGCTGTCTGTCCTATAAAGCGTTCCCAGATGACGCATAATTAGGAATACCTCTTCCACATCCTGTTGCATATTAACCCACATTATTACACAGAATGGTTGGCGGTTTACATGTCTATCTCCCACGCCGCAAGAAACATTCCTAACATGCTCTAACAATGCCTTACATGCACACACAAACCCCTCTGCCTGAAATACCCTTTACTATCTTCTCTACCTCGAAAACTCCTATTCATTCTCCAGAAAGAAAATGATTGCTTCCAATGTGAGGCCTACTCAACTGTCTCAGGCCAAGTTAGAATTCCCAGAGCAGTGTCTTCATGCCTTGACTATGGTTCTTATCACACTATAGTATAATTTATGTATTCATCTACTTGCCTATCTAACTAGACTGTGAACTCTTCCATGTCAGAAGTCCCATTTGATTTGCTGATTTAGGCCCAGCTCAAGCATAATATAACGCATGGCAAATCCTAAAGAACTATTAGTTTGAATGAATGACTGGTGAACAAATGAAGCAAACAGGGAATAAGCACTACGTAATGCACTTGAAGTACTATGAACTAACTAGATTTGGGGTCACCGCTTATGAGTTGTTAGGACGACTATAATAGAGAAGGGCACTTTGAGAGGAATGTGCGTCTTCCTGGGTTACTTCAGTTTGAAGGGATTACAGGAAAATGTGTGTGTGTGTGTACAGTAGTACCTTGGTTTTAGAACGTCTCCATTGACGACCATTTCAGTTTACGAACGCAGTCAATTTTACGGATCTATGGTATCATTAGACAGTAAAATTCATGCTAAAGTGCTGTTTTAGGGGTGGATTTTTAAAGGTCTGGAATGGATTAATCCATTTTGCATTACTTTCTATGGGGAAACCGCGCCTCGGTTTTCGAACGTTTCAGAACTCGAATGGTCTTCCCGAACAGATTATGTTCAAAAACCAAAGTACCGCTGTCTTTATATGTAGATATTTGGAGTTAGGGCAAATAAGGTTTTGCCTTCTGTCTTGAACTGTTTAGAAAGCGGAACCATTTGACAATTTCAGTATAATCATAAATAATAATCCATGGGGATAAATTTCAATAAGAGACAAAGATTTAGATCATTTCCTCCTTGAGTACAGGGTGTAGTTTTCCTCTTATTACACATTCGTGTAGGAGAGACAGAGAGATGATAGCAAGAAGACTGGAAATGGGAAACAAAGGGGAAAGAAAAATGTAGAAACAAAAATAAAAATAGGAAAAGAATGTGGTTTGAATTCAAAAACCAAAATGGGAAATATCTACAGGTCTCCTTAAACTTGGACTACACAGTTGCCTGACTTTTGATATAAAACTGTTCAGTCTGACATTTTCACAATTATGAAATTTCTTTTATGACAATAAAAACAATAGCCTGTAATATTTTCCTTTGAGAAAATCGCTCTCTCTGCTATTTCCTCCTCCATTTCTGGGTGATTTGGGAGCAAATGTAACAAAATGAGACTTAGAAACGTTAAGAGAACTTAGAACATAGTTCATTTTTGTCCCATCTCCTAAATAATTATGTACTGAAAAGTGATCAGTGTGATACGGCGAATAAGGGGAAGATACGTAGATCTTAAACTAACAATTAGCAATTAAAATCTTCTATGGAATCCATGTAGTAATGCTTTAGGAAAATGTCAAGTTTATCTCTTGGCTTTATTCACATTAGGAGGTCCGACAAGTGTAAATGAAACTGTAACTTTGCTTTCAGATAGTCTGCTCATCCTTGATCCACTGCATAGGGGGGGGCCACGTGACACTGATGTCAATGTACATGTAGTCATTAAAAGTTACCAGTACTTTTCATCGGAAAGATAATGGATAAAAGTTTTAATGACATACTCAAGCTTAGATATATAAAAACATGTAATGCTTAAATACACAGAGTTAAGCCAATGTGCAAATGAGCAGTTAAGACTATAGCTACATGGATTACATTTAACCTACTGAGTGACAACAGACTCCCGGCCAGTGAGACTCATCCACATTCATGAATTAACAACTTGAATTATCAAGATGGTATTTGTTCATCCGCCTTTCCTTTTTTTTTTTTTTAAGGCTAATTATATATGAAGTATTTCTCTCTCATATAATGTTTGTTCTGATTTCAAGACAAAAAATAAATAACTTGCATAAAACATTGAACCGCATTGGGAAAATCTGCATCCTTCCCAATGCAGAACTGCTTAAACACGTGGCCAAACAGGACTACCTTTACCACACAAGGTGTCGAAAGTGAAGGTTAGGAATACAGTCTTCATTGCCTAAAATTTCTAGCACTTGCTTCCATTTTCGGGGTTAAAAATAAGGAAAAGGCATGGGTAAGAGTTCAACAATGATACACTCTATACAAATAATGGATACCTTTGGTTTGGGATTTTCAAGATGTCCTAAATCTCCCCAACTCCTGCAATAACCTAGTTTTGTATCATGTAAGCTAACTTCAAATAAATCTGTATACCCTGTGCATTTGCAAAGTGAGGAAGCTAGTCAGGATGCAGCTTGAACTAAACACCCATTGATGTTGTAAAGGAAACAAAACAAATGTATTACCTGTTTCCTACCCTCAGGAACGAGAAACAGGTTGAGGACACCAAAGAGAATATTTCAAATTAACTCAAAAGCATTCAGAAAGCGAAACGCACACTGTAGCAGAACGCATATTAAGAAAATGACAGGCCTCACTCAGGCCTGTTAGCTCTCCCCAGTATACTCGAAGCTGGGATCAGTAATAATTAGAAGAGGTAAACAAGATAGTGAAGTAGGTAAGTGCTGTGATTAGTTGAAGTCAGAGGCACCGTGTATTTTACTGGGGGGCGTAGTACGTGGCAGGCACACGAACAGACTACGTAACTCAGTCGCACAAGTGAGGGCGACCAGAGTGGGCTGGCTATAATAAGAGCGGAGTTCAAATGCACTGAACACTGAGTATAAAAACAGTCGGGGTCAGACAGTGAACTAGTAGGTAACAATGGCAGATAATAGAAATGTGAGGAATTACTAATTTTTGTCATAATCAACAGTGTAATAGTATTTTTTCATTTAAAACAAATACTGTCATTTTACAAAACACTCATAAAGTAGGAATATATTTTAAATGTTTTATAGAAACTCATGGAGAGCTGAGAGAGAAGAATCAGTATTCAGCTAAAAGCTGCAGGACTAAAGGAATCTTGAAACTTTAAGCAATCTCTGTTTACTGCAAATGGAAGAATTTTCCATTCCAGAGTTGTCAGGCCTTTACCTTAAAAGTGGACCGTTTGGAAATATTACATTCCTAACATTGATTTCTTTTGTAGCCTATGTCTTCTACTCACAATGGTCAAAGCCAATCCCGGAGTTGTTTCCTTTTTTTATTTGTCATTAACCCTATCCCCTTCCACTCTCAAGTGCAACTTTTATCACGTTAGGACACATAATACAATTTCATAACAGGCATCAACAGAAAGATAATTCCATAAGTGGCATTTCAGAGTTCACTTTTTCCTGGGAGAACCAAAACAACTGATACTTATACTAACATTTCGTACATTTACTATTAAATACCTGGTGCTTAGAATGAAGGAATTCATTATTCAAAAAGGAAGAAAAACACACACAAACTTAAGCCAGGAAGGACAAGTAATACCAAACAATCCATCGGAAGAGCAACAGTCAAAATCAGACTCTTAATTACTAGCTTTATAACCCTAAGTAGATGCATTTCTGGCCCACACTGTTTCAGTTTGTTTGTTTTTTCAACAACATTAGATTGCTGTACTAAGTGCTAGGCAGATAACAGACTCTATCGGGAACTGGGATCAGGTAATAATAGTGATGACGGTGTCTACCGTGTTCTTTGCAAACAGATGACAAGAACGGACATTGCTAGACTAGAGCAATGCCTGTTGCTACTCTGGACGTAAAAGGGGCCACACACTAAAACTGAAAAGCTCAGGGGAGGGGGGCGTTTCGCACCCTACATATTCAGAGAAGGAAAGTCACCACAGGGGATGATCCGAACATAAAAATTCCTAACTTACAGCAGGTCATGTAGCTTCCTTGACAAAGGTCAATCTTTACCTTAAGTGAGCCTGTCTATTGTCTTTTCTGCAATCTTTACCTTAAGTGAGCCTGTCTATTGTCTTTTCTGCATCTAAGATAACATGCCTTTGAAATATCAGAGTAATCTTCTTTTTCAGGCCCCCTCAGGGCACAACCTCTGAATCAGAGCACAGACCACAGAATCCAGCTTTCTTATTCCCCATACACCATCTCCAGGTGCTGCAAGTGTTGTTAATTAACTATCTCGTACCCACCAATGTAAAACAAGCATGTGACTCTCTGTTTTCCTTTTTATCCAACCCCAGAAATGTCCCCACTTTGCTTTCTCCAGCCCCCTTAATCCACCACCAGTGGATTTCATGTAACCCTCTTTACGTCTCCTCCTCTGATTCTAATGTATAAAATAAGCTGCAAAACTGCCATTCTCCGGAGCATTGTCTCAATCTGTTGAGATTTTGCTTCCTGGCAATTGTCACCAGTTTGGCTCAAATAAACTCATACAAATTCTCCAGAGGTTTGGACATTTCTTACGTTGATGCTATAACGAGAAAATGTTATTGACAGAGGCAAAAGTGATTGCAAGAACTACCACGTCTGGCATGTGGCAAGTACCACTGCAAACACTGTACCTATATTAACTCAATTGTCACAATAAACCTAAGTGGTAGATACTACAATTACCTCCATTTTAGAGATGAAGAGATTAAGACATTAATTATCGTACCCAAGATCACACTAGTTACAAAGTAGTGGAAGTGGATTTTGAACCCGAAGACTCTGGCTTTCCTAATTCTGCTTCTCTAACCGACCCAGTCCTATTTGTTAGTGGACCTTTGTTTCATTTTTTATTACGACCACATCCTGATGAGCATAAAGAACCAATAAACCAAGTGAAGTTCACTAGTTTTTATTCTATCATAAAGGGTTACCTTTAGCAGAGAAATGCACATAATCAATGTTTCATTTTTATCATCAAAGACAACTAGAAAATTAACATGAGTTTGGCTTCACTCAACAACAACAAAAACTATTAGGAATATAAAAGGCATACAGTTTTTCAAACCGACAATGTTTATAATGTGTCCTCCATAAACTAAGCATCAGCATTTCTTTCTTTATGGGGAAAGAATCATTAAAATGAGTTCATTCTCTGTAATACAATCATAATTTTTCCCCCAAAATCAAAAGTTTTCTCAGTAAACTATGACAGAAAACATGTGCGTGAAATAGATTTTAGGGTTTTTTTTATTTCTTCGTCCTTTCTCTGATAAAGAACACAGTCTGTTCACATATTCTACACAGAAATATCACAGGGGTTAAAGGCTAGTTTATATTGATTACTATCTTTACCGAGGAAGAGTAAAAAACTTTCTTCAGAGTATAGCTATCTTTATTGACTGGCAAGATACACAGCTTAAATCACAGGAACTAGAAGCGAAGGATGTCCTTTAAGGAAAAAGCATCGGCTTCCTCTGTAAAATGCTGCCATTTAACTATGAATACAATGTCCCACAGTCTAATCTGATGAAAACTAAGCCAGCCATGGTGGACAATGATATCTGTAATAAAAGCATGAATTACACAAATGATGGCTGTTGACTACCTTAGACATTTTAGCACTAAATTCACCATCCTACCTTTAATGTTTGTGCCATTTATTGAAATATCTTTTCAAAGCAGGAATATTAAAGGCATGACATTTAATATAATCGAAACGATCGCAATCATCAGCTAGAATGAGAAAGTCCAACAAAGTACATAAAACATTGAAGATGGTTAATAAGAAAATGGAGATGATATCGAGGTGGGGGGTATTAAATACAGCCCCACCTAGAGAAAGGGCAATGACAGTTCAAGGCCTTCTGAAGACCCATGAAACTCACAAAGTTTCAGAAAATGAAGGACAGCTGTGCTCAGAGCTTTGCAGACTCTGAGACACACCAATAACCAATAGTAACTAAAAGAGTCTCATAATTCCTACATGCCACGCAAAGTTTCATAGGATTGAATACTTAAACGAAGATCTTGAATAAAAACCCAATGTATTCGTAAGAGCCATAGGGTATGAGTCCACCTGACAAATGTGATTCAAAAACCTAAGTCGAAAGGTCGTTTACACCTTTGGACTGCAGGTATGGGGGAATATGATGCCATCCATACCATCCAGGCCTCTCTCACACCCTGAGGCCAAAGAATGCTGAGGGACAATTTCACAATCTTTACATAACTGCTAGGTAGCAAAACCACAGCGACTCCAAGGACGCATACATTGAAACTATTTCTCCACATGGTACATCAACAAGACATACAGGTACCTAAGTATGGACAAACACCCACTCACGGAGAAAGTGATCTTTGTGCAGATTAAGCTAATGATTTTCTATTCAAGGAATTTACTGACATAAGAAAAAGAAGCAATCCTACACTTGTTGACAGTATATTCACCTGTCCATTGAAACGTAGCAAACTATGCCACCCCGGAATACGCGTCTTTGGCACTGAAGGGGAGCACAAGATGTCACCCCAAAAGATGCTTCTCTGGCATATTGGCTATTTTCAGGCTGGTTACTTTTAAGAAACTGCAGACACAGGAGACCTCTGAAGGAGACCCTCTCTAAAGGAGACCCTTTTCTAAGGGAAAATTACCTTTATAAGGGAAATCTCAATTTGTAAGGGTGCCTGCCTCCCTACAAGAAAGAGGAGGAAGACTAAAACTGGAGAAAGCTAAGACTTAATCTACATAAGAACTTTATCCTTTTGTACTGTGCTTTTCCTGGTCACCTCCTCCCAGCTCCCCACCCCCAGCAACGTCCTTTGTCTTTAGCTGGAGATGGTATTTCAGGTGATAGCTTAGGTCATTTAAGAGAGTAACTCACTTTTTCTGGCCATCTCCCATGTATACAGGAGGTGTATATGTTATTCAACCTGTTTATTGTCCTCCTGTCAATCATTACTACAGGACAGGGTGGGGGTGGGTGTCTTAGTCAATAACCTAGAAGGGTAGAGGAAAAATTATTTTTCCTCTCTCCAACAGCATCAGGATCATTTTGAGGAAATTATTTCTGAGAAACACCAGGCATAGGAGAAACTCTGAAAACTGAGTAGAAATTACCCTTTTGTGAGATACATTTGTATTTATAAGAGAAACTTCCATGTGTTAGGGTGCGCCTGTCTGTACCAGGAGGAGCAGGATGATTCTAAATCACAAGAAAATTATCAATAGAGAAGGCACCTGATTAAATCTGTATGATGAACCTTACCACTACTTTTCCTGGGAGCCTCCCATCACTTGCCTCCTACTCCTCCCCTCCTCTCCCACAACAGCTTTTCTTTGGTCTTTAGCTGAAGATGGTATTCAAGGTGGTGTCTTAGGCCATCTCAGGGGTATCTCTCCAGGTAAATGTGAGGTATACATGTTAATAAACTTCTGTTTGTTTTTCTTTCGGTAATCTGTCTTTTATTACAGAGCATCTTGGCCAGAACCTAGAAGGGTTCAGGGGAAATTATTCTTCCTCCCTCAGACCATATACTCATTGTAATTCAATACTAGGCCTTTTGGCAGTATTACATTTATAATAAGCATCTCCTTAAAGAAGGCCAGGGGTGACAAAAACACCATCACCACATAACCACAGCAACTCCTGTTTCGGTGGTCAGTAGCAAATCTGATTGTTCACTAAACATATTGCATTAAGTAGGTGATGGGGCAGTTTTGAGTAAGAAAATAAAAAAATACTCCAGCTTTTCCTCATTGTCTTTGCTTTGTGACTTGACTAGTTTTGAGCGTGACTGTAGATCAAATTTTGGGTGTCTAAATTCAATATAGAATACCTAAATTCACTGAGGTCAATACAATGACCAATGCTTTTGGAATATCCGCACAATTACATCTCATGAAAAGGCATGGTATATACACACAGTCCTCGAGGATGACATAACTAGAGCAATTTCAACTAAATATCTATTAAATAAGAATTGTGTCTGTGACCACTAAGTTTTGACACTTAACACACACTCTAATTAAGGAAATATTTAATAAACTAGTGGTTGTAACTAAGAAAAATAATGAGCAAAATCTGGCCTTATCACTAGACAATTTCTTTAAAAATGTGACAGTACTGTCAGTGAGAATTCAACCACCTAGTTAATTTCTGTCAACATTTTACTGACAAAAATTCCCTAATAGAATCCCTGACCTTCAATAAAGAGTTTAAATACATCAAACACAAATCATTAAGTATTTTTCAAAAGCATACAACAGCAATTTTGACATTTTACAAGGTCATTTCTCAGAAGCATAAATGGATTAAAGGTTTCATTCTGTAAAATCACTAACATAACTTTTATTAAATTGTATAAAATTAAAATTAATAAGGTCAATCATATTCAATGTTTTCTTTACTAGTATCAAAAACTATGTGACTAAAATAATTTATATCAAAAACGATCATTTCCACATTTCTGAACGTTATACCAATGAATCACTCTAAAGATGGAGCTTTTACCGAAGAATTAACTTCCCAAAGAACAACTCTGGCGAGACCTGGTAGACCAGAACGCACCATCACAGGAGTCCCACCCACCACGACAAAGATTGAAAGGTTCAGGCGCAAGGAGCCCAAGGTCCAGGACATCAACCTAAGGCTACTGGTCAACTGGTACAGGCTTCTGGCCAGAGGACACAACTCCAGCTTCAACCAAGCAAGTAGTGCTGAAGAGGTTGTTCATGGGTTGTACCCACCAGCCTCCTCAAGGTGTGTGTGTGGGAGAGATCCTTACCTTGGACCAGCTGGCCCTAAACTCTCCCGAGGGCGGTGGTACCGTCCTGCTCTCTGGTCCTCCAAGGGCCAAGAGATGGACCCATTTGGGCAAGGCCCCAGGAACCCCTCTCAGCCACACCAAACTATATATGTGCTCCTAGGGCCACAAGTTCAAGAGCACCACAGGCTGACTGGCCAGCCACGGCCACAAAAACTAACCCTAGATGCTGCCTTGCAATGAAAAAGATTTTAGACGCAGAGAGAGAGAGAGAGAGAGAGACTACTTTGAATTTCAGAGATTCTCAGCTATTCGTATTTTTATCTCTAGGTGAACAGTAGAGACAAATAAGCATATAACTTAAGGTGGCACTTCATAGAAATCTAGGTTATAATATAAGCACAATACAAACAATTGAATTGATGATTTGTGTTTTTAAGCTTTTCTCTTTTTTTCAAGGTTAGTTACTTAAATAGGACTGCTTCTATTAGGTTTGGGTTTTATAAGAATGCCTGAGTCTTGGAATTTTTTTCATTAAGACCCTGGACTCAGAAAATACATTCTTCAGTTATTAATTGCCTTAACCAATTTAAGAGTACATTCACATAATCAGACAAGGCTAAGCTAACACATTTCATGTGTCAGTTGTCTCCTTTGTGAACTGTGGTACACGTGTGGATAGCTGTAATGTATTCTGCATTAATAAAACTTGCCAACTGGCCATAACGAATTATATTTCGAAATGTGGCTGAGAATATCCAGTGAGGCTTCAATGACCGATAACCTCCCAAATCCTTTTCTCCAGGCCAGATTGCTCTTGTGAGTTCCAGACCACATGCTTTTCTAGTTGCTGAATATCTCCTCCTGAGCATCCTACGGACAAGTTCCACAGTTCATTCCTTCTCCAATCGAAGCTTATATTCTTTCTGTATTATCTCAGTGACTGGCACTCTAGATACCTCCAACGGTCCTAAACGCCAGGGAATTCCAATCTGGCTTCCAGCCACACCAACTCACAGACAGTGCTTACGTAAATATCACTAACATTCTCCATGCCGCCAAATCTAAAAGATTTTTTGTTGTCCTCATCTAATTCAACTTTTCAGCAATATTCGACATCCCTTCTTTCTTCCTGAAATATTTTCCTCTCTTGGCTTTTATGATGACACATTTTCTTTCTTTGCCTACTTCTTTTGTTGGCATTTCATTTCCTGGCTCTCCTCTTCCACTGGCCCTTGAAATGTTGGGTGTTCCTGAAGGATTAATCCTGGAACTCTCATTTGTTTCCCTGGCTCAACAATTCTTCTTGCGGTAATGTGGAAGCTAAAAAACTACTTGTTCTCCCACCTTCCAAGTACTCCTAGCTGGGCTAATAATTCAAACGACATAGAGCACATTAACAGAAGAAAACCAAATTGTAATACATATGCGCGGGGAATTCACATAAGCATGAAACTTCCCATGACAGTGAGGTAAAACTGGGTATATTTTGGCAAAGAAAAATAGTGGGCAACAAGGTCTTGGACTTAAAATGAGTATTTTACAGGTAATTAAGAGAGTGGCAAACAAATTCCCACTAGGTAACTCAGAAACAATGGGACACAGGTGGGATCCAGCCACCAGACTCCAGGCTGGAGCCCTCCACCCACCTTACTCAATTCAAATTAGACTAAGGGCATATGCTAAGATGTCCTTCCTGGAATGGGCCTTTCCATCTGAATCTCTTAGGCAGGAAAAGGGCAGGGTCAGAGGTTCTTTCTGAGTTGTTAGTTTCTTAATACCCAGCTTAAAATCAATATCCCAAAAGGCAGTTTTAGGGTGGCAAAACTTTGGCCCCCTCCAGTAATTTCATCCATTCTCATGATATTCAATTCCATGTACATGTACATGAACTCTCAATCTCTCTCTCAAACCCAGATATTCTTCTGAGCTCCAATTTTCCATAGACAACTGCACGTATGACACAGCCACTTACCTGTCTTCCATGTCAAACTTCGGAGCTCTGAAACCTGACTTTTGATGTTCCCATTCTTCCGTCTCAGTAAGCAGTGCAAACATGGCAGACTTCTTGTGCTTTCTTCCCTGTCTCTCTCCACCCTAAGTTTACTGTCATTAATTACTATTGATTTTACTTTCTAACTATTTAGTTCCCTCCTCTTCATCCCCACTGCCATTGCCTTAGTTCAAGTCATTGAAATAGCTCAGGCTACTTAAATAGCCTCCTAAATGCTCGCCCATCAATCTTTCATTTTCCATTCTAAAATACAATCTGATCATACGATCGCAAAACCCTAATTAAAAAGCCATTAAAGGTTAACCATAGGTCACAGTAAAAAAAAGTCCTTTACTAACTGATTCCAACTTGTCATCTCCTCTCTGTCGTTCACACCACATTCTCCAACTAAACATTTTATACCTTACTCCCCAACACGTGATGCTTTATCATACCGACCCTGGTTTCTGTAATCTCATCTGCCCTGAATGCCCTTCTCTTTTTTTGAAAAAATTTACATATGCCTCAAGTCCCGACTCACATGTATTTTTCCCTCTGAAAACATCTGGATTCATCTTTAATAACTCTTCAGTAATGTTTTTCTTTCATGGTTCTTTATAGCAGTTATCACACTGTATTACAGTAATTATGTGTAGCAGATAACTTCACCTTTCTGCCTTTCTTTTGAAAAATAATAAGCTCCTTGAGGACCGAAACCATATCTTGTTCATCTTAATATACCTAACTGCCAAGAACCTGATAGCATGAAATATAATACTCTTACCCAAAGAGCCACGATATTGGCCTATTACCCTCGTTCACCAATAAACCTGCAATAGGAGGTGCTACTCCCTCTGGATTAGCATGGGACACCATCTACCAAGCCCCAACCAGAGTGTCTCATCACACTGGTGTAATATCATCAGTCGAAAGGTAAAATGCAAAGTGTTTCTATTTTCATACGTATTTTATTAAAATTTGTAAATCATTTAAAAACAAACCAAAATAGATGGCATATTTTCTCTATAATAAAGTCACTCTAACTTGCTTCCATTGCATGTCTTTGGAGAGTGAAAGAACATGGCAGAGACTTGCTGGCCAGCACAGGAATAACCACATGGCATCTGGTATACAACCATGGAAGCGGTCGTGACAAGAACATCATTCATTAATTGAATTGTCAGGCCACGTTCTGCTCTATATCTTCTCCGAAGCTTTTATACTAGGAGGAAATTTCTAGACCTCTTTTCTGATTTCCGACTTAGAGAGTCCCATTGTTTTGCCTTGTACCACCTTCTGCATAAGTCTCCCTCATTAATTCTGCCAGCATATACTGGCGACATCACTACCAACGCACTCCCTGCACTGTACCCACTTGTGACCATCACATGTGGATTCCAATGGATGTTTAAAATGCAAAGCAAAATCAGACTGTCTGATAATACAAAAACACCAATAAAACCTTAAATAAAATGAGAAAACAACTATTTGGGGACCTGGCAGGCCGAAGATGGGCAGATCATGCTGCACGATGCCCTAGGACTAACCGAGAAAGCAGAGTGCTGCTCGCTGATGTGAGATACTTACTGTTCTAAAATGCCACCCATTATCTAAGGTTTCTTGGTAAGATTTTGATTAAAAAATTGCTAACATACATTACATTCAGGTGTACACCATAGATATTCAACATGTATAAACCTAAGCGATCACAGTAAGTCCAGCAACCATCTGACACCATCCTATACGATCACAATATTACTGACCGTATTCCCCACGCTGTACATTACATCCCTAAGACGTATTTGCTTTATATCGAGAAATTTGAACCTCTTATTATTCCTCTTCACGTTTTTCTACTTTTTTAATTTTTCAATTACAATTGACATTATTACTCTATTTTATATTAATTTCAGGTATATAGCGTAGTGGTTAGACATTTATATAATTTCAGAAGTGATCCCCCTAACTAGTCTAGTATCTACCTGGCACTATACATAGTTATTACTATATTACTGACTATATTCCCTATGCTTCAGTGTACATCCCCATGACTATTTTGTAAGTACAAATTTGTACTTAATACCTTCACCTTTTCCATTCTACCCCCAACCCACTTCCATCTATCACCCTGATAGAGTACCCATCTGACATCAGTCATTGCAATGTTATTGACTATATCCCTTATGCTACACCCTGCATCCCAAAACTACTCTGTAACAACCAATCTGTACTTCTTAATCCCGTCCCCTTTTCACCTACCCCCAACCCCCTCCCACCTGGCAACCATCAAAATGTTCTCTCTGAGTTTGTTCCTGATTTGTTTTGTTTAGTTCTTTAGATTCCACTTCTAAGTGAAATCATATGACATTTGTCTTTCACTGTCTGACTTACTATACTCAGCACGATACCCTCTAGGTTCATCCATCGTGACGCAGATGGCAAGATTTCATTCTTTTCTATGGCTGAGTAATATTCCACTGTTTACATGTACCACCTCTTCTGTATCCATTCAGGGACACCCAGGTTGCCTTCCTTCCCGGCTATTGTAAATAATGCTGCAATCTATTTCTTCAAATAGATTTTCAATTCCTTGGTCTCTCTCTTCTCCTTCTGGTACCCATATAAGGCAAAGGTTGGTACGCTTGATGTTGTCCCAGAGGCCCCTTAATCTCTCAATTTTTTGGACTGTTTTTGCTTTTTGCTGTTCTGATGGGGTGTTTTCTGCTACCTCGTCTTTTAAAACACTGATTCGAGCCTCTGCTGCATCTAATCTACTTTTGATTCCCTGTAATGCATTCTTCATTTCAGTTACTGTCACCTTTCGAGCTGCTGTCACGGCACTGGAGCTCAGAGCAAGTCCGTGCGTGGTGTCCCTTTAAGAGGAGCCCCTGCGAGTCGACCCGCCCTCTGTCTGACTCAGCCGCAATCACTGCTGGTTTTCACACCCAGAAGTTACAGGAACTTCTCTCCCCAGCAGTGGAACCCTTGGCCTGGGGGACCTGGTGTGGGGCTGGGTTTCCTCGCTCCTCCAAGGGGTGGGGACCTCTGCAGCGAACATGTCCCTCTCGATTCTCAACGCCACACGTGAGTGTGGGAACAGCCTGTTTTGTGTCTGTGCCCTTCCTATCAGTCTCCCGATGGCTCCTTCGATATGGTCCTTAGTCAGAGGACTTTGGTTCAGCTAGACTTCAGACGATTCTCAGTGACGGCTATTCTGTAGTGTAGTTGTAATTTTGATGTGGTCACGAGAGGAGGTGAGCATAGTGTTTAACTACTTCGACATCCTGACCTACCCATTATCTGAGTTTTCTCAGGAAAGTTCAGCTACAGATATCCTTCCCAAAACATATTCAACTAGGAGCAAGTACCAAACAAAGCATCAAGAGGAATGACCCACGTAACATGGCTGCTGTTAAAAAAGAGAAAGTATAGCTCCTGTCTACTATAAGCTTTTATTATCAGGTTATCACCGCTCTGTATCCCATCACCTTTGGACAGTTCTCCTGAGGTTTACTGCCAACGAATCGGTCAAAATACCATCATCAATAATCTTGTTTAATAGGTCCAAATGGATCCAACATCTCTATTCTCACTATATTACCTTTCCCGGCTAAATAGTTGTCTAACAGCATGCACATCTAGAATAGTCCCCTTTCCTTGGAAAACATTTATCTATGAACCTTGAATTTACCATCCCAAATCTCAGCAATTAATACATTTAGTTAGGGTGCGGGTGTTCATGTGTGTGAGCAGTTGGAAATCTAAATATAAATTCTAGGGGGAAAACACAGGGAGGGCAACTTTGAAAAGATATTACAGACCAGGATTTTCATTACTTCACTGCTATGTTCTAGGTATTTGGAGTATTTTTTCTTTCTAAAGAAACACTTCTAAGTTGAAGCACAGTAACTGTACTTAAGGTACACTGAAGTTTATACCACCTCACCACCTTAGAGACAGAGAAACCAAACTGGTTGGTTATATATGCGTTCACATATATACAATAAGTTGTTTCTTCCAGTCATCCATTATGGAAATGGAGTTTTTGTAAGGTACTAACTTCTAAAAGCACTACATTGATTAAAACGAAAACCACTCATTGCTACGGATACGATGCTACTTTATCCCCAGTGTATAGCAACAAAACATAACCGATGATTTACTGCAGGGCTTGATAAAATGTTAAAGGGAACACGATATTGAGGCAATTAGCAAATTCATAAATTACAGCACAGTAAAAAGGGCCGTGAAACAGAATACCTTGGTTTGAATCATCATTCATTCCTCCATTTATTATCTGTGTTATCTTGGGCAAGTTAGGTAACTTCTCTGTGCCTTATTTCCCTCATATATAAAATGAAACTAATAATAATAACCTCAAAGATTTATTGAGAAGACATAATGAGTTAATGCATGTAACACAATTACACAATGCTAGACACCGAGTAAATGCTGTGAAACTCTGAGCCATTATTATTATCACTTCTTTCCCAGCCTCCATTTGTGAGTTTAGTTTTTAAATTGGATTTTCTTTTTCACGTACAAGACTATAATCATTCACCAAGAGGTCAGGAGGTACGCAAATTGCAATGAAAGATGCTGCATTTTGAAGGAAGGGGATGCTGAGAAAAGAGAAAAAATGCTGAGATGTATTCCAGATCCCAATGATATTGATATAATTATAGCCAATATACCTCTCAGGGGACACATATGCCTTATTCTCGACAAAGAGAGATAATCATGCACCCTTAGTGGAATTAGCTTCCTGCTAGCAAAGGACAGGTAGAGAAAAAGGTAAGAATGAAGCAACACACAGCTGAAAGCACTCCAGAAAACAGTTCAAGGGGAGTATGAAGAGTGAAGGCCAGCAGACTCACGTGCAGTGGCTGCCCGTCATATGCCTTCCTGGGCTGTCTCTACAGCTGTGACAATACTGTGCAAATTACAGAAGGGCAGTCTCTCTGGTTGGATGAAGACCTGTGGGTCCACAGTCTGGCAAACAGAGTCTGTGCCAAATTGCAGCCCCCAGTCATTGCTCAGCAGTGCACCCTTGTGCTACGAACAACTATAACAGAAGGCCTGGCCCTTCAGTACCATCCCCCTAGCAAGAGCTTTTGAGGAATATAGAAATGGAAAGAGTGGGGTCTTCCAAGCCTGGCACAATCACTTTTTCTACTGCTTAGCTTTCTACTTTCCCTAGGATGAGCTTGGCCTTTTCCTTTTGTTACAGTCCCAGCATAGGGGAAGAATTACTGAGCAGCCAGAATCTACGTTAGTCTAGGGTATGTATGGACAACTGAGATTTTACGTAGAAATGTAGACAAGTTACATAAATTTAAGAATGTGTTTGTGCGTGAAACTTACGTAAGACCATAAAACATGTTGGTTACCCTTCCCCGGACATACGCACATGCATGACTATACATATGTTTTTAAATCTCCATTAGGACACCATTTCTAGGAAAAAAGAAAACCAACTCCTAGAATTGTGTGATTGCTTTTATACATTACTAATTCAAAATGTCAAGCGATAAACATTGGAAACAGAAAGGAGAGAATTTACCTGAAGGAGTTGGCTTGAAACTTGCTTACAAAATTTCCAGAGGCACTCCAAAATGATTTCTTTGGAGTTCACTAATCAAATAAACTAAGCTATCTTACATACAGGTTAGTATATCTAAACTGCAGCATACTTTCCACAGGCACTAGAATGCTGTTTGAAAACATTATCATACAGAGGTGTTACATTATCTTCTCAAATGCACTTCTCCAATGCTTTCATAAATGAAGTTGTTACAATGGAACTGAAACACCTCTGCAAAACTGAAATGAAATAAAAGGTTAAAGGTGAAGATATATCAAAGGTCACTGACAAAGTGGGAAAGTTCAACCAACCCACTGAGAATTCATACTTTGTGCTCAATTTTGTGAGCTATAAAAGATGAGGAAATAATCAACAATCACAGTCGCTTTACTAATTCCACACATTTCTGTAAGACGTAAGTTATCAGAAAAATGGCCACTTAAGGATGAAGCAGGAAGAAATGAGTGAGAGGGAAACTTTGGTATCTATCACAAATAACAACAGTCACAATGAGAATGTACTTCAAAATTCACACAATCATTTTTGTCACATATGTATATAATCCATTTTGGCAATTCCCCAATAATTAATAAACGCTAAAGTTACTTTCAACTCCTAGAACAAGATGATTCACAACCTTTAAACATTTCCTGGATAGAGACAGGGTATTATTTCTATATGGAGAAAGGACTTTGGAATATGGTGCTTCCAACCATATAGTAGAAGATCCAAAAGAAATGACCTACATTTCTTTCTGAACTTGGTGGGATTTTTATCAGTACACTTTCAGTGCCCCTTAGGCACACAAAGAATGTCAAGATCTTTCTGGGATCACAGATTTAGTTGCACTGAAAATAAAATTCTCTCTTCACCAGATCAAAACTGGTCATTTCATAATTAACTCACTCCTACTATACAGTATGACCTCAGCCTAGAGTAAATCAAAAGAAAAACTTAGAGATGCAATCTCATTTGACTAAACAGTTAAACATAGAGAAAAAAGTAAAGGTTGACTTTACAGTCAAATCGAAAGAGGCACAAACCCTAGAGTTGAAGCAAAGTTTAATGCTAAAGCAATACACTTTATTTCCAAGCATCAACACGGAACAAACTCAAGCTGCAGTATACTTCTTACCTTTGGAAATATTAGCATAGTACATCCAAAGATGGTTCTGTCTTGGTTACAACATTGTTTTAACCCTCTGACCACTTTTTCTGTCAACACTGTTGCCCTCAGCCTTTTGATTCAGTGGCTAGAATAGTATTAGATTGGTGCAAACCTAATTGCTGTTTTTGCACCGTTGAAACTTGCTGTTTGATACTGGAATACCTTCTTAATTAAATGTGGTTTTATTATACATCACTTTAATGCACATTTCTCTCTACGGTTTTTTTGCTAATGACATTATTTGCTGTTTATTTTATATGTATTTTAGTCTATGGAAATAATGTTAGACAAAAAGCAAATTCAAGTGATTTTCTAATTCGAGTTCAAAATGGGTCGTAAAGCAGTGGAGACAACTCTCAACATCAACAAACGCATTTGGCCCAGGAGCTGCTGACAAACGTACAGTGCACTGGTGGTTCAAGCAGTTTTGCGCAGGAAACGAGAGCCTTGAAGATGAGGAGCGTAGTGGCCGGCCATCAGAAGTTGACAACGACCCACTGAGAGCAATCATTGATGCTGATTGTCTTACAACTACACAAGGAGTTGCCTAAGAACTCAACGTTGAGCATTCTGTGGTCATTGGGCATTTGCAGCCGATTGGAAAGGTGCAAAAGCTCAATAAGTGAGCTCCTCGGGGGCTGACCACAAATCAAACAACTCGTTGTTTTGAACCATCGTCTTCTCTTATTTTTCATAATAACAATGAAACATTTCTCAATCGGATTGTGACGTGCGACGAAAAGTGAATTTTATACGGCGACCGATGGCAACCAGCTCAGTGGTCAGACCGAGAATAAGCTCCAAAGCACTTCCCAAAGCCAAACTTGCACCAAAAAAAGGTCATGGTCACTGTGTGGTGGCCTGCTGCCGGTGTGATCCACTACAGCTTTCTGGATCCCGGTGAATCATTACATCTGAGATGTATGCTCAGCAGATGGATGAGGTGCACTGAAAACTGCAATACTTGCAGCCGGCATTGGTCAACAGAAAGGGCGCAGTTCTTCTCTACGACAACGCCCGACCGCCCGCCGCACAACCAATGCTTCAAGAGTTGAAGGAATTGGGCTATGAGGTTTTGCCTCATCCACCATATTCACTTAACCTCTTGCCAACCCGCTACCACTTCTTCAAGCATCTCGACAACATTTTGCAGGGAAAATGCTTCCACAACCAGCCGGATGCAGAAAATGCTTGTCAAGAGTTTGTCGAATCCCGAAGCACGAATTTTTATGCCACAGGAATAAACAAACGTATTTCTGATTGGCAAAAATGTGTTGATTGTAATGGTTCTTATGCTGATTAAGAAAGACGTGTTTGAAGGAGAACTGACTCTGGGTGGTGAACACACAATGGGATTTATAGATGATGTAATACAGAATTGTACACCTGAAATCTATGTAAATTTACTAACAATTGTCACCCCAATAAATCTAATTAATTAAAAAAAACAACAAAAAACAAAAAACAACAAAAAAAAAAGAAAGATGTGTTTGAGCCCAGTTATGATTTAAAATTCACAGTCCGAAACCGCAATTACTTTTGCACCAAGCTAACACTGTGTTTCCTCAACCTCCAAACCTACAAGTAATCACTGAGCTTCCTTGTGTTCTTCTTATCGCCTGTACTCAACCCATTACGTCCTGTTAGTCTCTGCTTCTGAAGATATGTGTTTTCAATTCCCCAGTGCATAGGCTTTTACAATTACTTTCTATAACCATCACATTTATTCTTCCACCTAAATAATTCTCTATCATATCACTGTATTTTATCTTCTTTAGAATACTTAATGCTATCTGAAATTCATATTAATTTAATTACATGTCATATCTTTTCTGTTAGACTGCAAGTTCCAAGAGAGTCAAGATCACATCTGCCTTAATTAGAGCTATATCCTCCCCCCACCCAAGGCCTAGACTAGCATCTAGCACAGAGTAGGTGCTAAATGTATACCTAGGGTGCCAAAAACATGTATACACACTTTAAGAAAGGAAAAATCTCCATGGAAATTGTAATACTCAGTATATACCGATAACAAAAGATGAATAGAAGTCACGTTTGACTTCTGCAATTACAGGAGGTGCTGAAAGTGGTTACCATCAGCATCCAGATACGTCTGATTACGGCGAACTGCTGCTTGAGCAATGTGGACCAGTATCCACTTGTATACATTTTTTGGCACCCCAGTATATTTGTAAATATAAGAATGCACAAAAAATAAATTTACTATTGAGGGACTTGGAGTTTCTAGATCGTTTATTACATACTTCTTGACAGTAAAAGAATGCATATCTGAGAAAATATAAGCAGTGCTCTCTAACAAAAATTACTAATTCTGGAAAACAAAATGCCTAGTGAAGTGGCAAGCATACTATAACAACCCTACCATCGTTATCATAATCTTAGTTCCTTTTTGTTGAATACCCTAATTACTGTCTTCTCCACACTCATTTCCGAACTTCAAAATACAGGTCAATGCCAAAGTCCACTGGAACTTACTGATTATACTGAGTTGCACGAAGCCAACAAGAATACTCAGATGAAAATGGGGCAAAAACAAGAGAAGAGCTAAGCAGAAGGTCTCTGGGAAATACAGTGCATCCTTGCATGTGCGGTTCCCTTTACACACCTAACAACAAAATAATCAGGATCCTAGGAAACCTTTGAAGGCAGTGGAAGAAATCGTTCACTTGAGGCTAAGTAAGCAAGTAGGGCCTAAAGTGCAGAAATACGGGGATGCTGTCAGGGTAAAACAAGACAAATCAAATTCCTTTTTACCAGGGAGAAGTCACACTTACTCGTTCCGTGGGTCGCAGGCCTAATGGAGCTGTGAGAACAACTAGTGTAGAGCCTATGATAGAAATTCAATACATATTTACTGAATGAGCAAATGAGACACGGAGGACAGCCTCAATGGCAGCTCTATGTAGGTCATCATTACTTATTAATAACTATACATAGAAATGCAGCTCCCAAAACCTGAGCACCAGTTGATCCCAGATTTGTGAAACGGAAATGTGCCATTCTGTCGATGACGCAGATATCTGGGTCCACTGAGCAGGGAGATGTGCGTGTCTGAGGGAAACAGACAGCAGGAGGACTATTTTACAAAGTTTCCTTACACTGAATTCAGACTGAAAACAGTATCTGCAAGGTTTCTAAAAAATAAAAATACTTCCTCTTTCATTAAAATGCATTCTCAAAAAAATCTTCAGTCACTGCTTAGTAATGGAGATTAGCACTGAGTATCTTGGGAAATGTATTGTCCACAGAAGCAAATTCTCTACGGCAGTGAGCACATTAACATATTAAGCCTACTGGATGGTTTATTGAACTCAAGAGCTGGTGCCTTCACTGAAAGTTATTAGTGCATCAAAATGTTGTCTATTTTGACTGGCAAAGAGCTATCTAATATTACATGGGGGCCCCCGTTGCCCACTTCGATATGATAAGGGAAATAGGTTGCTTTAATTCTACAAATTTCACGGTTTGCATCCTGAAGAGTGAAGGCATTTTTAATACATCCATTCCTTAAGTTTGGTATTTCTATTATGCAGATATACATAATATAAATAATAAAGCAGGGCATGTTTTCATTTCCTCTCCAAACATCACAATGATGGATTTTAATGTGATAAGTAAAATACAGATGTTCTACAGGCAGCCATTCCACAGACTGCAATGTCCCAGCAACTCTGCTATTTTCTACATGGAAAGCTGCTTGGTTCCAAGGCAAATTTCCTGAATGGCCGTGTTCAGGCTAAAATGTGTTCAGAAATATTCTGTGCAACCTGATTCTAGGTCATTACTGATAGATTTAATTATTCATACTGTGTACTATTAATATACTGCAAATGCACGTATTATTATCACCATGTATCAAAGCCCATTTATATAACCTGTTTTGATGGTTCAAATTTAAAATTTTTTATGCAAACCCTCTTCTCTGGCCTTAATTCAAAATGTATGGCTACCAAACATTTTATCAAGCTAGTAGTACTGATGGGCATTAAATAGAAGGATTCTTATAAATGATCAGGTGCTTCTCATACAAAAATATAAAGGACATAACATGATTTCTGTTTAATAACTAATTTGACCAAAAAAAATATATAAAATAAAGCCTTCCACAACCTTTTAAATGACTGATACATTTTCAATAACGTTTTTAAAGCAATCTATTTGAAAACAGTATAAAAAATGTATGTTGATTAAGTTGGCATATTGATTCCTTTCAGTCAAAGAACCATGCTGTCATATCTGCAACGGATACCGGGTCACCTGCTAGCAGGTATTTGGACATGACCTGGGAATGCAAAACTCCACACTTAGGAAAGTGTTAATATTTGCATTACAGGTGTGAAGTACTCTTTATATACTTAAATGACAGCATTTCTAGGAGTCACATGAACTGGAGTCCTCCACGAAGGTAAAAGAACATAACTAACAAAATCTAACCCCATGTAGCCCCTCCCCTTTTAGTAAGGGTGGGTGGTGGGATATGCTCACACACACACACACACACACACACACACACACGCAGAGCAACAGCAAGACATAGTGATATCAGTTTAGAATCCTCAGCTTTTGATGTAACAGTGAAATAAACTTGCAAAACATCGTGTAGCATTTAGTTATAAAGGAATTCCGAAACACTTCCTACAGAGCAGTTTCAAGAGGAAAGACCTTTGGTAAGACTTAATACACAACTGGAGGGGTTAAAACAATAGCAACTTGTGTTAGAGCTTTTCATGTCCTTCCCAAATTGCAAGTGTCACCTTCAAGATCTGATTCTAAAATAAGTACACTTAGATGCCAAGAATGAATAATGCTGTTCAGACTCAGAAGCAACTCAGACAGAAATGCAGATAGTCTGGAAATTCTCCCACAGCCAGAGTGTATTACTGAAGCAGCCTGATTCTCTTCCCAGCTGTCACACCCATGTCGGCTTCCCCATAAACCCCAGACCTGCCTGGGCACATATCAGGCCAGTGGAATAGGACTGTGGTTTCTATGACATATACTTCAGAAATAAATAACAGGAACCTTGATTTCCAACTATATAATTGACACCATGTAAATGAACTGGAACCTGGCAATTTATGTAGCAATTAAAAGCACTGGGTTAAACTCAGCTTTGCTATCTACTACCTTTGTGACCTTTGGGCATGGAACTTACTTAATCTCTCTGTGACCCAGTTATCACATCTTTAGAACTGGAGAGAATATTATCTCATAGGTTTTCCCTCCTGAGGATTCATTAAATGATTTCATATATGTAAAAAGTTCAGAACGTGTGGTATGTAACAAATGCTTGATGAGTCAGCTTTTTTCTGTCTCTCTAGCCACTCTCCTATTACATAAATGCTGAATTTCCAGTTCATACATATGTTCCCCGTGGTCTATTGCTTAATGGCTAAAGAACGGAGAGTATGCTCAGCAACCAGCCAACAGAATGCTCACAGACCAAAGTGAACGTAGCACAGTTCATGAATGACCTCATTTCACATACATTTATCAAAATTTTAACATCAACCCTGACGTGTTGGTTGAATTCTTACCAATAATACTGCTGCTGCTGCAAGAGACAAAAAATGGAGATGAGGGAATTAAGACAATCTACAAAAAAAGAGTCTTAAAATTTAAAAGAATACCCCCAAACAGCATAAGCCCATGGTAATTCTTATGAACATGAAGGAATTCAATAGTAGGTACAGGATTTTCTATCATCTATGTCCCAGGAGAAAGTTAAATCATGAGGGAGTACCTGTATAACATGTTTCCCAAAGGCCAAGAGTTCATAACAAAGGTTTAAGATTATCTTTGAAAAAAATCTTTATATAAATAAATTCTAGTACATCTGGCCATACGAATGTTGTTCTCACCAGTCCTTTTGCTTCTTATTCCTGGTCCAAGAAGACACAAATAGGCCTAAGCTAAAGATACTGAAATACAAAACAAAAACACTACTATGAAAACATTTAGAGTAGTCCCCCTTATTTATGGGGGATACATTCCAAGACCCCTAGTGGATGCCTGAAACAAGGCCAGTACCAAACCCTATGTATTGTATATGTTTTTTTTCTACAGATACGTACCTATGATAACGTTTAACTTATCATTTAGGCACAGTAAACTATTAACAACAATAACTAATACTAAAATAATTTTAACAATATATAATACTAAAAGTTATATGAATGTGACATTACTAAATAAAATAAGGGTCACTAGAACACAAGCACTGTGATAGCACAACAGTTGATCTGATAACCCAGAGGGCTACTGAGCAGAGGGCTGATTCACGTCCGGGGGTGGGACGGAGCGGGATAAAGCAGGGCAGAACAGGACAACGCACGGCTCTACCATGCGATTCAGCACGGCACACACTTTAAAACTCATGAATTGTTTGTTTCTGGAATATTCCACTTAATATTTTCAGACCATGGCTGACCGAGTGTAACTGAAACTGTGGGAAACAAAACCACAGATAAAGGGGAGACTACTGTAATTGTCTTAACCTTCCACACATACCCCCCAAATGTTCTGTACATTCATTCCACTCTATTAAAGCAGATAACTGACAGTTGCTACATATATCACATGGATACTCAATTATAAAAAAAGATAACTCATGTAGCCACTTGTAATATTCATAAAAATCAAAGCAAACTCTTAAGACAACTACTTTATTAGGCCCTAACCAGGATCTAGTCTAATTAATTAAACTTATTGTTAATAATCCTCAAGCAAATAGTATACAATATATAAACGTTGAAGCACAAATATACATTTCGATCACTAAAAAATATATAGATAGGGTTTGGAACTATCCGTGATTTCAGGCATCCACGAGGGGTCTTGGAACTATCCCCCGTGAATAATGGGGAACTTACTCTGAAAGCTTCTTGCCCATCAAGAAAACTGACAACGGTATTTTGAAAAACATTAAATCGGAGAGAGCTAATACTGACAAGTAATTGCTTCAATGTCTCTGAAGGTATGAGGAAATGTAGACAATCACTGAAACAAAGTGAAACTACCATAATATTAGGATAAGGATGAAGAGGCTTTGTACAAGTGACTACTTCTCTCAGTCAGGCTTCATTAAAATATATTCACTTTATGTCCCTGAAAATAGCAAAATTAGTATCTGTTGACTTGCCTTTTCATTTTTTTTTTATTTTTTTTTTTTGTAACATGAATGATATACTGTTATAATCCTGATCTGGTAAGGCACTAAATTTAAAAGGCAATTTAAAAGTCTTAAATAATAAACAATTTAGAGCCCTACAGTATGAAGCTATTCTCAAGGACTCCTATTGCAGAAAGCAAATACTATCAAGTTTATATCTACTATAGAAAAGCTATTTTAAATAGCTGACAGTAACCTTTGTCATCATATTTATCTACATGTGGCCAATTGTTTAAATTGGTTAAAACACCACACCAAGGTCATAGGTTCAATGCTGACTTGAGTCAGTTACTCTGGTTCTGTACCACGAATACAAACCCCACCCCAACCCACTGTGATCATAAATGCGTATCACCACTCACAGGAAGAAATTAGGCAAAAATAGATGAAATGATCTGTTTTTAAAAATTCCTACCTCTGGAAATCAGAATGGTATCATGCCCTATTACTTATGGTGGGTAGTATCATCTTTATATATATATAAGAATGACAGAAAACACTGTCAGACCAAATAAATTTCAAGCAGAAAATATGAAATATCACACTGCTTTCACGTTATAAAATAAGTGAATCTGAAAAAGACTATGGCTGATTAGAAGTCATCTCAGGAAAGAGTAAACAATTCTAAATTTTTAAGGAATGTTCAATTCTAAAGGAATCCCTTAGCTGAATTATGCCTTAGTCTGAAATATTCAAAAAGGGCTAGACCTCTGTGTCCCCAAATCCTGTTTCAAATCGAAGAAATTAATTTCCCATGATTTTATCTTTATATGTGTTCAGTTTATGCCCTGAAATGGATTAAGAAACTGTATAATACCAAGTGAGAATATTAATAAAATGAATGTCTATAAACGATAATACAAGAGCTTGAGAATCATATTCCGATCTGTCATGTAGATATATATCTTAACATTTAATAATACAATAAATGAGTGAACTACTCAAACTGTCAGCATTGAGAAAACAAAAGCATGTGAAAAGAGCATAAAAATGCCAATAATGAACGAGAATGTGATCTCATTGGTACTGCAAGAGTGAACAGTAAGTAAAAGCTAGCAGAACAGTGATAGCATCTTTATTATGGCTGCAAATGGAACAAAAAGGTACCTGGTCACACCACCGTCTTTTCGAAGAAAAATACAAATATACAAATAGCATGACATGTGACAGAGCAGTCACTCCTGTTGCCTTCTATTAAAAACAGTTGCACGCTAGGAAACAACACGTTTCTCACACGTTGCTGGGAGCATGTTATCAGTCCATTCTTACCACATGAAGCCAGATACAGTCAACTCTCAGGAAACCAAGCAAATGGAGGGAATACAGATAATTCGCAAGAGTTACATTTGCCATTTTAATGCATCACATTAGTTTGTTTTGGCTCCTGTAAAATTAATTTAAATTAAAACTATAATTCTTAAGCCCCTATCAACAGATGACAAAGAGAATGAAGAAAGGGTGTTGGGGAGGCAAGGAGAAGTCAGACTAGTGTTAATATTTGGCCATGGATAAAACAAAGGCAGACCACACAAATATGGAGAACTTAGGCAAGGGTTGCTAGTAACTTCAATATATTTTCACTCTTTCTAGATTGGTTTTATATTGGGAGATAGGTTTTTTCCATGCACTGTAAACAATGACTTAGTGGGCAAACTGATTCATTCAGTTCTGTCTCTATATGAGTATATTTTTACTGAGCCCAAGTAATAGAAATACATTAATACTCTACATAAGTCAGATATGACTGCGTCGGGAACAATAGGTACTTCAAAGGGAAAGATCATACAGCCACAGATTTTTTTTTTATTATTTTTTTAGCTCTAGCATCATTTGTTATGAGGAATCATGGAAAATACTATTTGTCCCCTTACGCCTACTTTACAGAGTCCCCCATCGTCTGTGTTTCATGGGGAAGGTAAAATTTGATTGGAGATTTCTGATAATAGAGCTTTAACAGACACAGTCACACTACAGAGATACAACAGTGGTCAAAAGCACAGGTTGTGGATTCAGGCACGTCCTAAAGCACCCCATCTCCAGGTCCTTCCTCATACAGTAAGCACAGCCAACTGGTAAAGCACACATGTTGTGAAATCATACCGCTTGGGCGTGATTTCCAGGTCCACTTTGCTCATCTGCAAAATGGCTACAATAAAAGTACTGATGGCAAAGGATAGTTGAAAAAATTAAATGAAATAATCCAGGTTAAAACACTTAAAGTGCCTGGCGTATAGTATAAGTACACAACAAATATTAACACTTGCAATTGTTAAAATTGTCACTTTGCTATGAGTCTGTGATATGTATTTACCTTCATTCTCACAAAACTTCTGCTGAGGATTTTTCTAATTTACTGATCATTATTCTATTTTATAGGTGTTTCAATAGAGACAATAAGAAATTAAATGGTTTCCTTAATTTAATGGCTAGTCAAACAACAAATCAGGACATAGACATTTACTTCAGCACACTGAAATTCTATTTATTTAAGTGGACCAACCGTAAGTTTTAAAACTATTGACTAAATCAAGCAAAGGCCACTATTGAAAAAAATCTAGCTTTCATCTTTGACAATTTTATCAAAACCTGTGGTAGGATCTATCTATCTATTATCTATCTATCTATCTAATCTATCTATCTATCTAATCTATCTAATCTATCTATCTATCTATCTATCTATCTATCTATCTATCTCCATCCCTAAATGAAGTGAATTACTAAATTATAGGAACTTAAATGCGCAAATTAACTACAACAAACCACTACAGCCAGACTGAACTATGGGGTTTCTGGTATTTAATCAGTTATAAGAAGGATTTTCAAAAGACAGATTCATATATATCACTGGATGAATTATTAATACAAACACATGTCCTACTATGTGCCTAAATTCTGGGTTAGCACCCCCACTTTATTTGACTTGCCTTGGTGCTATGAAATTACCATGTTTCCCCGAAAATAAGACCTAGCCGGACCATCAGCAATAATATTAATTTTTGCTCCAAAAGACAGCCTTAGAGCTGATAGTCCGGCTAAGTCTTATTTTCGGGGAAACACGGTAAGCGCACATAACACAGCTGTAATTCATTTGCGTGTTTAGTGAACACACTTACACTTGCCAGAAGCTGTGGCCCATGCTGGGAAACAATAGTAAACAAAATGGAAATATTTCTTCCTGCCTACAAGAAGTCCAGTGTCTGACCGGGGACACAAATGCGTTCTGATGGAAGTGTCATCTAAACACAGGCCAAATGAAGAATTAGTGAAGGCATATTCAGAGAGAAGTTGCAAAGTCTTGTAAGTGTCTCTGTTCCAGGAACAAAAGAGTTCAGTCTAAGGACAGTTTAGCGGGAAGTGAAGAGGCAAATGACCTTGAAATACATGAGGAAGAGTTCAGACGTCCCACTGAAGACAATGGGCAGTCACTGAAATGCTCCAAGCACGGGAGTACCATGGTAACCTATACTTGCAAAAGACAATTATGAGTAAGTTGTGGGAAACTGATCAAAAGGAAAAAGGACTAAAGTTAGAGAGCCCACTCAGGATTCTGGCGAAATCATCAAGGAGAGTGATATCATAGCACTTGCGATTACTAAGAAATCAAGTGCAGATGTATTCCTAGAAATGTGTGTTAAAATGGAACTGATATTTTTAAGTGATAATTTTGAATTTTTTCAGTCATCTCCCATACAGTATCTGGAAGGCATCTAATAACAAATCAGCTCACTCAACTGACACACCTACCAGACAAGATGTTAAACATTGTTGTAAAATAATGATATACTGATACAGACAGATAAGATCTGTGGTTGCCAGAGGTGGGGGGGTGGGGATGGGGTGATTGGGTAAAGATGGTCAAAAGGTACAAACTTCTAGCTACAAGATAAATAACTACTGGTGACAAAATGTACAGCAAGATGACTATAGTTAACGATACTGTTTTATATAACTGAAAGTGGATAAAAAAGTAAATCACAAAAGTTCCCATTACAAGGAAAAAATAATGTAACTGTATGAAGTACTGCATGTTAACTAAACTTAGTGCGGTAATCCTTTTGCAATATATACATAAACCAAACCATTATGTTGTGCACCCTAAACTTACATATTATACATTAATTATATCATGATAAAACTGGAAAAAATAATAAAAACAAAAATCAGAAAATGATACAAACAGAACTAATAATAATAATAATAATAATAATACCAAAAGGCATAGTTTAAGGAAAACTAAGTAATAACCATTTATTACTGAATAACCTATTATAAAGAATGAATTACGGTGAAGCTATTATTGAACTCAGTATTGAGGTTCCTCAAAAAATTAAAAACAGAACTACCTTATGATCCAGCAATTACACTCCTGGGTATTTATCCAAAGAAATCCAAAGCACTAATTTGAAAAAAAATATATGCACCCCTATGTTTACTGCAGCACTATTCACGATAGCCAAGATATAAAACAACCGAAATGCCCATCAAAAGATGATTAGATAAAGAAACTGTGGTACCTTTATACAATGGAGTATTACAATGCCATAAAAAAGAATAAATGTTACCACTTGCAACAACATTGATGGACCTAGAGGATATTGTACTAAGTGAAATAAGTCAGACTGAGAAAGACAAATACCATGTGGTCTCATTTATACGTGGACTCTAAAAAACAGAATAAACAAACAAACAAAACAGAAATAAACTCATGGATACAGAGAACAAACTGATGGTTGCCAGATGGGAGGGAGGTTGGGGGGATGGGTAAGAAAGGTGAAAGGATTAGGAAGTACAAATTGGTAGTCAAAAATGGTCATGGGGTATGAAATACAGTATGGGGAATATAGTCAATAATATTTTTAAAAGTATGTATGGTGTCAGATGGGTACTAGACTTATGGGGGGAATCACTTCATGAATTATATAAATATCTAACCCACTGCGCTATATACTTGAAACTAACATAAAATAATAACGAATGTCAACTAAAATTAAATATGTACACACACACACACACACACACACACACACACACACACACACACAGAGAGTCACGGAATGTAAAGTACAGCACAGGGAATAAAGTTAATGGTATCGTAACAGTGATGTAACGTCAGATGGGCAGCAGACTCGTCAGGTTTATCACTTTGTGGGGGGTGTAAATGTCTAATCATTATGCTTCGTATACTTGAAACTAATAAGAAATAAAAATAGGTCAAAAGAAAAAGAAGTAAATTTATGAATGAACAACAAACTTCTCTATATTAAATATATTTCTTAAACAAATTAGAGAAGCCTCTTGTTCTTCTTATATCATACAAGAGATAGTCTGGAACAGGTTTAACTGCTGTAAATATACAGTTGGAACAAAACACACCCCATTGTAGTTTTATGTATCTGTGTTAAAAATGTCCACTGGATTTCAATGTAAATAATTTCTACTTGTCAAAACAAAACTAGTTTAGCTCGAACAAATAACTGTCAATGTGAATGAATATCTGTGTGTATTGTAAATGCTAGCAACTGAACACCTGTTACTGTGTCTAATCGATACAAGGCTTATCAGCAACAATTCCTGAAACAGGAAGAGATGCTCTCAGTAATTCACAGATAAAAAGTGTCATACTGAAATAACACAAGGTGTGCATAATGTTATGAAGCGAACGGCAAAGGAGCCCCATGAGAAACTGACGTCATTAGTTTACGTATCCCATATATATCCTTATCAAATGCTTAACGACAGGAAGACTACATTCCTTCATTCGTTATTAGAAGAGACAGACCTCCCCAAGTCATAGCAATGTTTTACAATTGATAGACTGCAGAAAATGGTAAAAAGAAACCTTAGTTATATAAAAAATAACCTCATTCCCTTCCATGAATGTGTAACTTCCTAGCTGTAGTTTAAGCCATAAAGAATTTTCTTCAGTGCCAGGATAATAGGATTACACATTTCACAAGATAATACATGTAAAACTATAGCATTAAAAAAGGGATCGGTTAACTATGTAACAAAACACATAAATTACTAAGGGCATAAAAGCCCTTAAAAGTCACCGTTACAACACACAGGGAAGTGATTAAGAACAAAACTGGGTTCAAATCTCAGCGTTGCTACGTATTATTAGCTATATCAATAAGACACATTGCATAATCAATCTCCCATAGCCTCAGTTTCTTCACGTATAAAACGATAATAAGCGTATCTAGGGTTTGTGTCAGGACTAAAAGAGATATGGATTTAAAATGCTTATTGCAGCACTTGGAACAGAGTAAATGCTTAATAAATGTGCTGCTATTCCTATTATTGTTATAATTATGGTTGCTACTATTGTTATTAGTAGTGAGCAGTAAAACCACCACCACACCATCACCAACATGTAAAGATAAAGCCATTTGAAGCCCACTCATGTAGGAGGCTGAAGATACCCTGTCTCAACTTCTCCCTACAATTAGTCACTCTTACAATTACATAACGGCACGTGTCTCTGATTCACAAATTTCTGTTTCCTCTTCTACAGAAAGAAGTGATCTTTCAGTGCTAAAACAAGACAACTGGAAATAAATGTGTGGGTCGGTGTAAGTAAAAACACGTAAAATGTTCCCAATTTTAAAAGCTTTGGTAAGGTGACAGGCAAAGACAATCAGATAGTTTACATACAGAAATCCAAAGAATTTAGATATAATAAAAACGACGAGATTATATACAGGTAAGTATGGTTTTCAGTTGGTTGTCTGAAAGAATTAAGCCTTCTTGGTTTGTTCTCTCTGTATTAAAACTTACACTGCAGAGCATGCATATTGTGTCATTAAGATGGCAAATCATGTGTTAGGACACCAGGTCTCTCAGGACACTTTAGCACCATCTCACAGGGGATGTGTACTCTGAGAGTGACACCTCATTATTTCCAAGTCAATTCCAAGAATTTCTATATTATGAAGACAGAGACGGATTAGATTTCACCACTCTTTTGTTTTTTCATTGCTTTACTAAATACAGAAGGTTGTATTAAGCAGGCAAACCAGAGTGGGTATCTTCAAAAGCAGCCAACTGATTCTAAGACTAAAAAACACAATTTAAATATCATCCCACAGGAAAAGTGCTTTTACATAAAAACATCTTCAAACTTAGTTCCACCATGATTTTGAAACTGTGCCCAATATTTCATGCATTGCAAAATGACATTTATATGCATTTGCAATATTTATAACACCTCAATTTTCAGTTATTATTAAAGCTAAATTGTACTACAGAAATATATTATTGAAGAAACTAAATTGTATTAACCTCTCATGTTTATTTCTCATATTTCCTCCAAGCAACATTAAAACCCAGAATTGCTTACAACCTCCACACACACTCTTTGTTCTTCCCGAAGCCTCTAGAGAACCCTAGAAATTCTAATTAGAATTAGCAGTTATAACCCACATATTTTATTATTATTTTAAGTTTAGTTAATATTAGCCATCATTACTTTAATTCTTGTATAATATCACTATTATCTATAATAACTACCGAGTTTTCAGGAAAATGCCACCATTATTACAGCCTTGATGTTTATGTTGCCAAATATCATCAAATCAAATAAGAAATAAAACGAATACACACATACAAATTCTACCAGTTTCATATAGGATGTATATTCAAATGTACTAATGAGGCCTTTTCCAGTTGCCTCTTATACAGACGTATAATTGTTTTTCCATTAATCTAGAGAGCATTTTGAGATATACTCTCAAAATGAGATATACTCTCAAAATAGCACATTACGGCTCGTAAGAAGAACCTAAGTATTGTAAGCATGGGAACACAGAGGTTCAGAATTCCTTCTGGTCACAATACCATCATATCTTGCCTAGCCTACTGGTACTTATTCACAATCAATGCTCCAGCACCTATTTGTGAATCCCCATCACCTGTCTGTCTGCCAAATGCCTGCTCAATGGTTAATCATGAAATTATTGCACCCCTAATGCATAAAGAACAAAACCCCATTTCCTCACTGGGAAGTTCACCTTACCACCTTCACCCCAAGTCCCAACCCAACAGGCTATGCTTTCAACACAGTGTGCACTTGACCGCCCTACCCCCATACTTTGCTAATGGTGGTGTTCTTTGCCTAGAAGGCCCTCTTTCTTTCTTCCCCTGTTAGAATCGACTTAAAATATTTACCGGAAAAGTTGAGAACCATATGACTTCACTCATGTGTGGGATAGAAAACTGAAAGCAACAAAGGAACCAGACAGACCGACAAATAAACAAAAAAATCATAGACACAGACAACAGTTTAGTGGTTACCAGAGGGTAAGGGGGAGAGGGGTGGTAGATGAGGGTAAGGGGGTCAAATATATGGTGATGGAAGGAGAACTCACTCTGGGTGGTGAACACATAATGTGACATATAGATCATGTATTACAGAACTATACACTGGAAACCTCTGTAATTTTACTAACCACTGTCACCCCAATAAATTAAAAATACAGAGGGTGCCCAAAAAATGTACACACATTTTAAGAAAGGAAAAAACTGTATTAATATATACGGATAAGAAAAGAGGAATACAAGTCACGTTTGACTTCTGCAATTACAAGAGGTGCTCAAAATGGTTACCATCAGCGTCCAGACGCTTCTGATTATAGCAAACCACTGCCTGAGCAATGCTGAACAAAGCGTTAACATCTCTTAAAATGTGTATGTACTTTTTTGGCACCCCCGGTATATATATTTCTAGGCCCAGCTCAAATTAGACCACCTCTGGGACCTCCATTTGGCCTACTCCAAATTAACTATTTCCATTTTGTGCTGCTATGGCTTTAAAAAAAACATCTGTGTTAACCTTGAATAAACTCGATTAAGTGTAGTACACCTCTTCCTCTCTCCCTCAACTAGATGATGCGTTCCCTGGTACCTACAAGAACAAGACCTTAATCATTTTTCTCCCTCCGATTTAGTATAGTACCTTGCACACAGTGGGAGCTCTACAAATAGAAATTAAATGAATTGAGAGATCCATTCTCTTCCCAAAATAGAAATAATTTGGTTTACAATAGAAAATTGAAAATAAACTTCTCTGCAACCATAAGTAATGAAAATAGAAAGTATAATGGTACTTTCCCAAATGCAATATTTACACATTTAAATATTACAGGTATCAGTACTAGAGTATTTTAAAACTTCTTTCTATCTAGCAATCAGAAGCAACTTTAAACTCCTAAGTTAAACATTTTCTTAAAACACAGACTAGCAATGCTTTATAATGCATTTCAGGAACACAGAGCCATGAGCTCTCTAAACCCCTTGCAGTAGGAAGAAATGCAGAGAGGTCTTAGAACACTGCGTCTGAGTGTTTTGGAAATAGGTCTTAGAAACAATGAGAGCACCACTCCTTCCAGAATGTAGCTGAGTGACTGGCCAACAACAGCAGAATGGGGAAGAAAGGGACACCCCAGAGCTAGAAACAACAGGGCAGCATGTTGGGAAGGGGGAGGTTCCCTGGGGGTGGAACTGGGGGTTTGCAGAGCCTGCTGATTTCTTACTGATCCTGCCACCTACTGACCAAATTGTGAAATAAGAAACTGTGAGTGACAAGGAACTTCAGATATTTCAGTAAGATCAATCAATAGGTATTAAATGATATGAAAATAAATTGCGGTTTTGTAGCATCAGAATTTGTTTTGGCTACATTATGCATGTCTGGACTATGCTATGATGCTTAATTGTTCCTTTAAATGTCCTTTCAGAAATAAATCTTAATAAAAGTAATGGTACTGAAAGGTGTTCCTGACCTGATCTGTACTCATTAATTAGGAAAGAAGTCGCAGTAGTATTGCATAGAATATTCACAGAATCAGACTTACAAGGCATGGAAGAAATGCAGTATTCTTGGGAGCAAGGACATGAGAGCCTTTATATGATTTTTGTTTTGTTTCACTTTGGCTTCATTAGGTTTTAGCAGCCACAGTAAGAAGTGCTTCTATTGTAACTGATTGGCTCTACCAAGTGCTGCTCAGAAGAGCAGGAAATTGTCTTGCTGAATTAACAGTTGTACTGAGTGTTAATAACCAAAACAAAACACATGTGTGCGCACACACAACATCATGTTAAATGGAAGGGAAAGGGGAATTAATATTTATTGAGTTCCTGCTGTGCTAAGCACTGTACCGGGTGCTTTAAATATATAACCTTATTTAATTCTCACAATACTACTAGGTAAACGTCAGTCTACTCATTTTATGGATGAGAAAATTCGGTCTCAGAGGTTACAAGTACCACAGCTGGAATGCAGATATGCGTGACTCCATTTCCTCTGGTTTTTCCCATTGTGCCACACTACCTTTACAAACTCTCTAATGAGTTTTATAGTTCATTTTCTTCGTTTATAAAATAAAAAGTCCCTTCTACAGTCCAGACTAAGGTTAAATTTTATGAAATCCATGATTCTTGTGGGACTCAATACAAATACATCAATAAGTAAAAGAGCAACTGCTCGATACAAATGAACTGAACAGAAAAGTTCACAGAGAAAAAGAAATTAAAATTGCCTACGAATAGAAGAAATGCGGCTCAACTTTACTCCTAATTTAAGAAGCAAAAATTGAAACATGGATGATTACCACATTCACCTCTGAGATGGGCAAAGGTTGTGGGAAGCAGATACGCATAAATATTTTAGGTGGTACAATAAATGGATACAGACTCTCTGACAGGCAATTTGGTTATTATCTATCAAAATTATAAATATAACAGCATTTTATCCAGGGATTGCACTTCTGGAATTTATCCTACAGATAGATCCTATGTGCATAAAGGTACGTTCACCGAAGCGTTGGTAGAAACAGCTGGTTAGAACCAATCTAAGTAACCATAACTGGGGACTCATTAAATAAATTAAAATAGGCCCAGATCATAGAATGTTATGCAGCATGTGGAAGAACCCAGTAGATGAACATACGCTACTATGGAATATCCAAGGATGTCTAGCAGGCAATGTGAGAAATTAGTTAGAGTGGTTTTCTCTGAGGAAAAAGCTCTAAGTCTGGGATTGAAGAGATATGTTTGACATGCCTTTATTTTTCACTATGTTAATACCTTAATATATGCACGTTTTACTTTTTCAATTTAAAAAAGTGATTATAATAAATAGAAATCTCTGGAGTCACTGAAGAACCCTTTAAATGTGAGGTCTACAATAGCAAAAGAGAAAGAAAAAAAAAGACCTAATGACAGAAAATTTTTAAAATGTCAAAATTCTTCAGAGTACTAATGCCCCCAGATTTCTATGTGCATGTGAACTTCAATCTATAAGAAACAACAAATACAGCACAAGGACCTCCAGTGTGCGAAATATGATAGAAGGACTGAAAAGGAATAATCTCTCTCTCTCTCTCTCTCTCTCTCTCTCTCTCTCTCTCTCTCTCTCTGAATCTGCCAAAATTCACATTTTCACATACTAGGGCATATTGTGACAAATGAATGAAATGAATTATAAAGGTCCTAATTCCAAGGGCATGAGCCTATAGAATGCATCAATTTCTTAGTTGTAAAGACTCATCCAGACTGACAAAATCCTATGCTTTCCTAAATTTTCAACTCTGAAATAATTGTAAAATAGTAATGTTAATACAAAATATCAAAAATTCACAACCCATAATGTTTAATTATGAGCTTGAGACATTAGCTACATAACACCAAAATTATGTGTGAAATTCACAAGAGTTTAAGGATCTAATCATAAACAAGGTACTCTATTATCAAATCAGTAAAATACACTTCTTAGTTACCAGATTTTGAATCTACTCCAGAATATCTGCTTAGGGGAAAAAACTATAAAATCTCCTAGGAAAGCCAAATTGATAAGTAGTACAAACATAAGAGGAAAAACTATTTAAGCACTATGGCACCCATCTCATTCCCATATCATGAAAACTCTGAGCCATTAGTATTGTGTTGCATTATTTTCTTTTACATGGTGAAGCAACAAATTCATCTCCTCTGCTTCTTAATGATAACTTTAAAATAGAGGGGTATAACTCACATATTAAATAATAAAAATAAAACCATATTTTCAGATGAATAACAATATTTAGGCAAAATTAAATTAAAAGGAAAAAGAGCTATCCTTCCTTAGTACTGGGTAAATACAGTTAATATGTTAATCTAGTTATGTTTGACTCTGTCCAGTGTACAAAGATGACATATATACATCACTAGAAATGTTAGCAGCGCACAGACTTCCATATATCAGAATAAAGAATTGACATTTTAAAAAATAAAATGTACCTTTTTTCTGGGTAGCAAAATTCAGTGCCAGTTTTGCAAAGAGATCTGCATTTTCAAACTTGTCCTCCTTCACTTTTAACCAGAAACAGTTCTCAGATAATTCTTTGGGTTCAATCTGAAACAAAAATAACAAAGGTAAGTTTCTAAGATATTACTGCATATTTAATTTTTCAAAGAAGTCACTTCAACCGAAGTTGAATGACAGTTCCTTTATTTATCTATTATATCAATTTTAGGATCAAAGTAATACTTTTAAGTAAATAATCATTGAGAAAGTCACAGAATTTTATCAGTATATAGAAAAGGTACATGATAGCAATAGGCCATATTGCAATTTAAAACAAAAAAAAAAACTTCAACTGAAAAAATGTTTTCTATGGAAGGAATCTTAAAAATAATTTAGTAAATCCCTCCCCAATTTGTATGATTTCAACTTATTCCTGAATTCTTAAAAATGGGTAAACTGAGATTCAGAAATGTAAGTTCCCCATGTTCACTCACTGGATTAAAGGGAGTAGCCAAAATAATTGTTGACACATGCCTCCTACCACGTGCCCTGCACTGTTTTAAGTGATTTGATATATTAACTCATCTAATCTAATCCTTTGAGGCAGGACATATTACTATCTCCATGTTAAAGATGAGGAAACTGAGCCCCAGAAAGTTTAAGTGGCTGCCCAAGCTAGAAAATAGTGAAGATGAGATTTTAAACCCAGGCAGAGTAAGTCCAGAGAACTGTCCTTTTAGCCACTACACTAAAACCCAAGATTAGAACTGTGTGCTTTCCAGTAGTAAGTCATGATGCTTTGTGACACGTAAGTACCATTACTCTGTATGCTAAATTGTTAAATTAACATATCATTACATTTACACACACTGGACCTACAGAAATTTTGGATCCTACAGTTAGGTGGATTGTAGGAAATTTAAAAAAAAAAGAAACACAAAGTCCCTTCTAAAACCATTTACACTTCATTTACTTTTATGACCAAAGCATAAGTAGATGCTTAACTTTAAAACTGATGTAACCAATATTCTGGTCAAACCAATGTACTGTGTAGATACTGTCAGGTATCACTGTACGTATGTTCTTAGATGAGTCATTTCCCCAAATGGTGGTCTGGATAACTGTATTTTCATTAGAAAATTAGTTCCTAATGAATGGAAACTGTCTCAATCTTAATAATAAGCTTTTACAATAATAATAAGCTTTTACAAGACATATTATTTGATAACATTAAAGCAAAATAACATTCAAAAGAAAAAACTTTCATACATCATATCAAAAAACGATTAGGTTACGTCACTACTGAACACTGTCACTTATCCAACACTATCTGAAAGTTTAAAACTGAAAAAAAAAAACCTTTCTCTAAGAACAAAAATAACTACGATAAAAAGGCTCAATAAAAAAACTGTATTCACGAATGTTCTAGCACGTAAAGTTAACAATGGTAAAAGAATCAAAATCAGTTTTTATTTGGTGATATATTTCATATATTATTCTCTAACACTACTTTCACTTTGATTTTCCTTTTCCTTTGTACATTAATTTTAATTTATCCGTGGAGTTTCCAATTCTCTAGGCCCTAGACTGAAAGATGAACATAAGACGGTGACCTCACAAAAGAAAGCAGAGTCAGGAGTCATGTTCTCATAATACTTATACGTAGCAATACATTTATTTACACAGTAATGATCAACTGTGTCTAGACAAAGCCACAGCACTCTAGTCGTACTATTACCTTTGACCAATTGATTCTCTTCATGGACACCTCAGGTTTATATATTTTTTTCTGCTTCATTCCATAAGGCAAAACAACAGGTGCTCCTGGGGGAGGAGGAACTCCTCCAAGGGGGGGTGGTGGAGGAGGTCCGCCAAACAAAGGTGGTGGTGCTGGTGGTGGTGGTATACCACCGCTCATTCCAGGTAACGGAGGGGGAGGTGGGGGAGGAGGTGCTCCTCCAGGTAGAGGTGGCGGTGGTGGGGGTGGTGGTAGGGATGGCCCAGCACCTGGCAATGGAGGAATTCCTGACGCACCTGAGAGTCCAGGTCCCTGAAAGAGACATAACCCAATGTTTAAATGCTTAGACCACAATACAGCAGGAAAGAAAACTTAGCAGGAGACATTTGTGCTTTGTTTAAGATTCGATGAACTTATTTAACTTAGCAACCTCGGAAGGCTTAACAGTTCATAAAAAAGACTCACACAGATATTGGATAAGCATTCAAAATGCTGGACACTGACTACTTCTGCTAACACGCTAATGCTAGAAAAGTCGGCATCCTCAAAGATTTTGTGAAACTCTCCACCAAAGTAATGAAAAATTACCTTTCATTGTAAATATATGAAAAGAAGAAGTATATAAGAATTGGACCTGTTAAACTAGTTGGTTTAAACATGAGATAATTAACACATAAAAGGTCATAAATTTGATTCCACTGGGGCCAATTAGCTTTACACAAAGACACTGTCTCAGAGAACCAGTAACTTACCTGTCTTCTAATACCAAGAATTAATACTAAGCAACACCATTTGCACATTAATGTTTATGTTTTTACATCTACTATTTCTTTTCATTGTTATTATAGCCCTATAATGTAGGTGGCACACTTTGATCTCACTATTCCCTCACTGCTTATAGAAAAGGCAACTGGAACTACAAAAAAGGTTAAATGGCTATACAAAGGTAACACAATCTGGAATGTGATTGATATTTGAATATGGTTCTTCCCATACCCAATGCAGTCCTCTTTCCACTATAACAGACTGCCTCCTCACGCATGGGTGTCATGTGCCATGAGGGGAATGAATTCACACAGATTGGATTATGAGGCAAGTGTAACTTATTTCTACTAGCAGAAAGTAACTTCAAACTCATTCTCTAACATGACACGACAGATGAAGGAGAACACCGTATTCCATATTGTCTACTTTTTTGATGATTGATCTGTAGCTCTTTCTTTGAACCACCACTGATCACAATGGTTCACTTTCCAAACTAAATGAATAAAGTGAAGTTGTTTATTATACACATTCCGAGGAAACTCCTACCAATAAACAGACATCTTCTGTAATCAAAATATGACATTAGATTAACTGAATGAAAAGTTTAAAACCAATGAAATTTTTGATATAGTGTTATTTTTATTTGGAGAGCATGTTTTATCTTCGTAATATGAATTTCCCACTAGGACTACTTAATTGTGCTAACTAAACTTAGAAATATTTTTACAAAATAAGTAAGCTGAAGCATATTTTTTGGAATAATCAATTTAAAGGATTATCTATTAACAAGATTAAAAATTAACAATCATAGAATCACGAAAATGTTTCTCGTATTATACAATATGCATTGTCCATATATTTTATTTACATATGAATGCTTATGTCTGTACCTACATGTATACAACTAAAGTGTTCATACACTTAACAAAAAACAAGCCTCTGGTAGAATGCAATCCTCTCCTGAGATTAGGAAGAATTAAAGATAGGATTAAAATATGCAACATTTTTTACATTTATTTTTAATGAGCAAATTGTAGAAAACAATCTGATTTTTACAATGTTGATTGTGATCAAAGAAATTCTGGGGAAAACGTAAATAATTTTTCTGAAAAGTTTGGGATATTATATTGGTGCAAAAGTAATTGTGCTTTAAACCACAATTATTTTTAACCTTTTAAACCACAACTATTTTTGCACCATCCTGATAGTAATTTACGCTACAAGTTTTTTGTACGAATGGATCTATTGAATAATTTAAAAGGTAAAATGTGTATCCCATTTTCATATTAATAGACAGCAAAATTAAAGTAATACATGTTTGTAAACATCAAATTTTGCCTCTATTAGATCATATTTATGATATGGAACGTGTACAACCACAAAAATGCTACTACTTTAAAATAGGATTTTACTCAAGTTAAATACATATTTTATGAATTTAATAAAGAATCTCAAATGTTTATATTAAAAGCCAGCAGGATTTAAAAATCAAATCATACCAGCCCTTTTCATCTCATCCCTGAACAATTAGGAATGGAACAATTAAATTAGGCTACAATCAAGTATTGAGAATTGAATACGGCAATGAATAATTTAATACTAGACACCATTTGGGTGCACTAGAAAGCACTGTGTGACTCTGAACTTTTACAGGTTAGTTAATTTAATAATAAATAAGCAACAACTCACTAAGTAGTGGGTAAGGCCCTGTGCAAGGTACCATCAGTCTCTGAAGAAAAAAAATAAGTAAAGACACTGTCCTCAAGGTGTTCACGTTCGAGTGGAAGAAACGAAAGCAGGCACACAAACAAAATATGGTATCAGTGGTCTACACAAGTGATACAGAAGTTCATAGAACAATGTGATATACAGATGATGGATTACAGAAATGCAGACTTGAAACCTATGCAATTTTACTAACCCTTGTCACCCCAATAAATTTAATTTAAAACAAAAGTTCACAGAAACTCCTTACTTTCCAAAGATTACGTTACTGAGCTCATCATTAACGGATATGTTTTACAGGCACAGATGAGCAAGGGAGGGCATTTCTGACAAGAGAATAACGTAAGTCCGCATTTCTCAACTAAGTTCCATGAAAACACTATTTCCCAGGGGATATTAACAGGTGGTCTGAGATAAAGAGTTCTGTGGTTCAATGACTTTGGGAAAGCTGCATGAAAAAAGAGTTAAGACAGGTTTCTCCAGTGTAGGACATCTCAGACCCTTTAATATGCTAATGAATATTGTGAATTTCCAAGAGGAGAATTTCAAGTGTACCAAATTTATTGGACTATGGAATGCTTTCCTCATGAAAACCCCATTAGCATCTCTGTAACTAATGTCTGGGCAATGCTGGCAGAAGGAAGTGTGGAGACAGTAAATCCTAAATGTGAAGGGAGGAAACATGACTTCACCGCAACACAGGCTGTAGTTAGGAGAGCAGTCAGAAGACTCGGCTGCAAAGGGGAGATAAGGGAGCCCATGACAGAAGGCCTTCAAATTCCTGGTAAGGAGATTTTTATTTAATCCTGAATGCAATAGGCAACCATCGAACATATTAAAGCCCAGAGTGACAGTCATCAGGGCAGTGTTTTAGGAAGATTAATTTGCCACTGACAATAAGGATGTGTCTGAGGAGGCAGAGAATACAGGCAGGGAGAGAAGGCAGGAAACAATTACAATATTCCGGGCACGGTGTAATGCCGGTGATCTTGGGTGATTCAAAGTTTTTATGCGAGGGAGAAGGAACTGACATAAAACAGTGGCAAAGCTTAATTTGCCAGGTGGTAGGGCAGAGAAAAAAGGCAAAGAAACTCCAGCTTCCCGATCAAAAAAAGAAAAAAAACATAGTAATAACATTGAAACAAATAAGAATGGAGACCAGGATGGTTTGACGAAATAAAGGTGACCACAAATAATGGGTTAGATGTCAACATTCGGCAGAGCCTTCCCATGAAGGAAGCTGATCAAGAGCTGGAAATATAAGACAAACTCAGGAGACTTGAGACCTACTAAAAGGTGATATTCGAATTCATAATACTAAATGGGATATTAGCACAAGGACACATAGAGGGAAACGAGCAGAGGACAGAAAATTGGGGAATGTCATCCCTTTGGGGGGGGGTCAAAAAAACATAAAGAGAAACTGAGTTCTCAGGGACATAAAAAGGGAAGTCATACGATACCAAAAGAGAAAGATTTCGTAAAAGGAAATTATCAAATATTACAGGTGAGTGGCACAGGCTAAGGGTAGGAAAAGGGCACCACATTGGGTAATTTGGAGTTCTCTGGTGACTTTGAAGTCATCCTCAGCAGACTGATGGAAACAGACCTAATCGATCAACCAACACCTGAGCATGTTAAGAAGTTATCTTACATTTCTTACTATTCTTTTAAAACACAAAATGTGCTGAGAGTACTTAATCAGTTCTCAAGTTTACACACCATAATGAAGATTTTAAGTGGATATGGGAGCTTTTCATCATAGAGGATGTAAGTGTACATGTAAAGCTTACAGGTTTTGAAATTATGGTAGTAAAGGTTTAAAGACATTTCAAAACGTTTGGGGGATAATTAAAATTAAGAAACATTTTCACGTTATTTTTGAAAGAAAGTACTACGCATCTAATTTTTTAAATCATCACGAAAATTTCATCTCAGAAACAGTTTCGTGTAATATATTCTGAAGGGAACCAAAGTTTTGCCATCCTGAAGCCGCCTTTTGGGGTTATTGATTTTAAGCTGTTTACGAAGACACAAGACTCAGAAAGAACCTTTGACACCACTCCCTTTACTGTGCAAGAGATTCAGACAGACAAACCTGCTTCAGGAAGGAAATCTTAGAATATTCACTTTAGCCCATTGTGAATTAAGTATGGTAAATGGGAAGGCTTCAGGCAGGGGCCTGTTGGCCACACACCTGCTATGTCCTTGTCTCTGAGTGGCCCAGCAAGAATATTCCTGGCCTGTGTGTGCGCCCAGCCCTTCCTCAACTACCTGTAAATCTCCCATTCTCACTTCTGAAATCTCAGACCCGTTCCCCCCACCCGTTTCTCCTTTGTCCAAAATGTCACATATACCCAATGTCACCTCACTGTCTCTGGAATTTTCATGCTTATGTGAATTCCCGAAGCGCATTTATTAAATTTTGATTTTCTCCTGTTAATCTGTCTCTGTTAATTT
Source organism: Rhinolophus hipposideros (assembly GCF_964194185.1). NCBI lineage: Eukaryota > Metazoa > Chordata > Mammalia > Chiroptera > Rhinolophidae > Rhinolophus > Rhinolophus hipposideros. Next base: position 60,921,128 of record NC_138046.1, read on the forward strand.
GATTATCAGTCCAACTAGAAAAACTTAGAAGATGGAGAGAAAGTATTCATTTTTTCTTACCCCCCCACAATTCCAGTAAGAATATTCAGGGCAATTTACACAACTGGTATTTTGATCCAAACATTAAAATGATTTATTGCCCTGGAAAATCAAATCTGTAGTCATTTCAATGAAAATGTGAAACTGCCAAAAGTCTGCTTCCGGTCACATTTTTTTCCTTCCATCTAACAAGATAATTTTCCACCACTGAACTCACTGTGACATGACACAAAGTCCATATCTTGTTTCATTACCTGGGTTCGAAGTTGCTGGATTTCTGTTTCAAGCTCTTTGATTTTTTCTTCTCTTTTCTGAAGCTCAGCTTGAGCTTCCTGTCGAGCTGTGAATTCTTCATCGAACTGCAACGATCACCATCATAAATGTACATTTAATGATATAGCTTTGAGAAAGCTTTAAACAACATTACGTATTAAATAAGTAGAGTGCTTCTTGCTTCACTGAATTCCCAGGTCATTCAAAAAAATCAGAGCTCTTGATTATTTTCATGACAATTAAGCACCCATGTGGGTGTAGGGTATTGCTTATGGTGGTAGTAAAGGAGAAACATGCCCCCCACCCAAGGTAAACAAACCGCTTTTCACTTCTGGGGGGAAAAAATAGTTTCAAAAGGGTGAACTAAGAAGTCTCTCTTAATATGCAATGGATATTTTTTTTGTTGTTATTGAGAGTTAGGTTTTAGAATTATTCATGTTTTAAAATGTTTCATCCCATACTTTTATTCAATTAGAAAATGAAACCTAAAAATTAGCCATCAACATTGTTGACTATATTCCCCATACTGTATTTCATATACTTGTAACTATGTTGTTACTACCAATTTGTGCTTTCTAATCCCCTCACCTTCTCCCCTATCCCCACCCCTGCCCATCTAGCAACCATTAGTTATTTCTCTGTATCTCTGAGTCTAGTTCTGTTTTTTCGCTCATTATTCTGTTCTTTACATTCCACATATGAGATCATACGGTATTTGTCTTTCTCAGTCTGACTTATTTCACTTAGCATAATATTCTCTAGGTCCATCCATGTTGTTGCAAACTTATAAAAAATATGTATATTTTAAAAAAAGAAACTAAAAACAAATTAGCCATCAAGCCGTTCAACTCCTTCACTATGTTTAATCTTGAAAGAGACTCCCTTTTCAGAATGCTCAAATGGATGTACATTAATACAAATTAGAATTTTCCATTACAATCTCAATTGTCTACCATCCAAATAGTAGTACTCTACAAAACCTGACAGTAGAATGATAGATGCTTTAATGGCGTTCTCCTTCACACGATTAACCAAAACACTTGTATGAAATGTTACAAGAGGGAAATGAGAGGTGAAATTACAGTGTGCTACGCCAAAGAGACCATCTAAATGGTGAATATCCATTTACTGTATCATGTCCAGCCCTAACCTCAATCAGGGCTCTAAGCAGGCCCAAGCTAGCTTGCATACTTAAGAGTGAATACTGCTTATGTCCAGCTATAGAACATTTGTTCTTTATTGTCAATATCACTTCATTTTAGAAGTCTATACATTATTCCAATGATGTTATATCTGTTTTTAAGACTGATATATCTTACTGTCGAGAATTATCTTTAGAGTTTGTGAAACAATAAAAAATATTCACTAATAAATATTGATCCTCACAATAGATTTGACCTTTGGAAATTATAAAATGCCACGCAGATCCAAGTCTGAAGAAAGACGGGATGAGAGCTGGTGAGAGCTAATTGGATAATAATAGTGTTTGGATCAAACCTGAAATACTGTTCAGTTAATTCTTTTAGTCACCTGTAGTTGAGTCCAGGAAAACGACCCACAGAGGTTGCTCCAAATCGTCTCTAATCTCTTTAAATTTCAAACCCACCCCAGATCCTTTACAGTCAGCAAATGACCTCGTTTCCTAGTTCACTGAGAAATGGAGCTCTTTTGACTTCACGAGGATTCGTGTTAAGATTTATCTTATTCTGTACTTCCACTCTCCCTCCCAAACTTAGCTTCTCTTGTGTGCTTCTCAAGCATGGTGCCTACACAAGCACACTATCCAGTTTTCCTCTACAAATAGTTTGTTTATTAGTATATTTGAAGAGAGGCACACAGTGTTTCTGCTTGTGATTTAAAATGATCGTAATCTGTAAACCCACGGAAGAAATCACAGAAGCCTGAGATACGCGAGCTGGAAGATTCAAATCCACTAAACTTCTCCACTCCTTCTAATGACAAAGAAATTAAGACCCAAGGAGAGTAGTGGCTTACTTAAAGTCACAGCTAATAAATGGAAAAGCTGAGCTCAGATCTTACAACTCCTGCTTCTCATGCTAGCCCCTCCCCCCCTTTTATACTACTTTATATTGCCTCATAAAATCATCCAGAATAAGAGAAGGCATACAGATAACCACTGGGAGACCACGCACGTTTTCATTCTACATGCTGGTGGTGAGAATAAAGCATCCAAAACTGAACTTTCTTTTTGATTATTTCAGGACTCCTTTTCCCATAACATATGCTTGCAGAACATTTTCCCGGTAAGATCATCACAATTTGCTCCCTTCTTGTGGCGTCTAATCACAGTGCCAGCGAAAAATTCAGGAGAGTCTTAAGATTTTTCAAAGGGAATTTTAAATGTGCTACTTAAAACAAGAACATTAGAAATATAAAGGTCTATTAATCAAAGAGCGTACATTTTCTTTCACCAATAAAAATGACAGCTTCACCCAAACATTTTATGCTCAAGCTCTTAAAAATCTATTCTGGTAACTGAAAGAGCAAAGACATTTCTTCAGATGCCCTGAAGTAACTTCAGTAATACTCTATAATTTCTAGAGTGATAGCAAAAGTGATTATCTAATCTCCAAGGTAAGTCATAACTTTGAAGAGACAGCAATATGTAAGCACTTTATCTTGCTGTCAGAAGGCTGAAAACTGGAGAGCTTTTAGAGTTGTGCTTCAATCCTTCTCCTGCACCAGCAGGAGAGAAATACTATACAAACACTTCACAAGGTCTAGATTTTAAAAAAGACAACTTTTGGTAGAAGCTAATAAAATTGTAACTATGCTTTCATGAAACAAGGAAAACACAATCTGAGGTCTTGATAAAATTAAGATATTCATAAAGCCGGCATTTACATAGGGGGAACCTCAAATTCCACCAAATCTTCGTGAAGCAGCCTCATGTGAAAAACGATAATTATAAAATCCAACGAAAGTCCAAGAAGAGAGACACAGAGAAACAGAGAGAGAAAACACTGCATTATTCTGTTGCTATGAATAGCACTGACTTCAGAGTGTAACTGAAAAAACTAGCTAAACATCTCACAATTCTCCAAGGAGCTGCCTATTGTGAGTATTGCCAGAAAGCAATGGAGGAATATCCTTTGGTTGATTTCTTCTAACTATATCCTTCCAGCAAACTAATTTTATTTCATTTATCACTTTCGTAGAATACAGCTAGTGTTTTTATTTCACAATGGACTGAAGGCAGTAAGGAGGCAATAGTAGCAACCTTATCTTACCAGGAAAGAAATCAGTATTCTGTGGTCAGGTTTGAATCCAGAAACACAAATTACTATGTAACTGAAACAATATTTATAAGACATCACATAAAGAAACAAGGTAGCATATTTTGATTACATTATTAACAATTAGGGCCAATATTTTATAAGCTTTACCTTCTTTGAAAATTCCGCTGCTTTTTGTTCACTTTCTTCAACTTTTGCCTTGTTCACACAAGAATCTATTAAGATTGACCAAAAAAATGATTAGAAATTATTGCATTGGATCTCTAGGCAAAAGATGGCTGCCGGCCTGTAATTCCACTACGCAATCATTTTTATGTCAGTTGCTAGTAAAGGGAAACTGGCCTGTATTACACATAAGACAGAAACCACCATATTTCCCTTCTTTTGCATGCTACCTGAATTCAATGATACTCCTGTTGAGGCACAAAACCAAGCATCCAAGCATATATTTGACGAAATCATCATCGTTTTCAAGGTATTCAATTATTTTGCAACTTCTGTAATTACAGATCTTTACAAACTGTTTTGTAGTTTATTAAGGGTAGAGAGGTGCCAAATAATCTATGCTTAAGATTATTAAGACTCAAAATGACCCTTAAAATAAGGCTAAAAGGAGAGAGACAATAACATTCATTAATTCGGTTTTCCTAAAGAAAGCCTTCCCTTAAATCATTTCTGATCAGGGGCAGAATATATTACGTAAAGAAGGAAATGAACATCAAACTTCTTCCATATAATCAAGCACTCCAGAATATAAACAACTGAACACCCTCCTTTGGACAATATTCTCATCATTATACATATAGTCTCTTGTGTACCTAGCCATTCCACACCTATTTATTTACCCCAAAGAAATAAAAACATATCTCTATACCCAAACTTGTGAATGTTATAGCACCTTTATTTATAAATAGCCAAAAATTAGAAAGGACCCAAATGTCTTATCAACAAGTCAATGTATAAAGCAATTGTGGGTTATCCATATATTAGAATACTACTCAGTTATAAAAAGGAATGAACTATTGATACCTGTAATACAAGAACATAAATGAATCTCAGAATAATTATGTCGAATGAAAGAAGCCAGGCAAAAAGAGTCTATGTTGTGCGTTTCTAGTTAAATAAAATTTTATAAAATGAAACTATAGTAAGAGAAAGCAGATCAGTGATTGTCTTGGGATGGGAGAGGTGCAGGGAGCCATGGGAAGGAGGGACTACAAAGGAGAATGCAGAAACTGTTCAGGGGTGAGAGAGATGTTCATTATCTTGACATTATAACGTATGAGTACATAAATATCAAAATTTATCAAATTGTACACTTTAAAGATGGGTAGTTTATCTCATGTCCACTATACTTCAATAAAGCATTTTCTTCTTTTATTTTAAACAACTGTGTTGCTAGAGCAAGGCAACTAAGGAGGAAATCGGTAAATGATGAGATCAAAGAGGGACCAAATCTTTGCTGTGTTTGCAATTGTTGGTAATGATCTTTAATTTCAATCACAATGTATCAGAAATTAGGCAGGAATATGATCTGATTTATAAATAATACAAGGCTTCCAGAACAGTGAAATCAGAAGAGACTCTATGTTCCTTAAGTTCAGGGGATCTTAAAATAGAGATCCGCAGATTTCCTAAAAGTTATTGAAGCACCTGCTAATTTTTGTGTGCATGTGCGCGCGTGTGCATTCTAATGAAAGGTCCACAGCATTCATCAGCTACTGAAAAAGGCTGCTGACCATGAAACATTAAGAACCACAAACATATTTGACTTATCTGAATTTAGGCAAAGGAAACTGAAGTCTACAGAAGTTAAGTGATTTGTTCATAATCACAGAGATGACACATGGGTCTAAGATTCTGACTATCCTCTCCCATTTGTCCCTCCGTCTCTCTCCACCTCAACACTCTTGATGAACACTACACAATTATAAGTACCAGGCACACAGTACACAAAACAAATGTCTGTGAACACTGAATGAACTAGCCAATATCAACACTAGAGTATGTGTACCAACTATGGTCTATAATAGATTATAAGCCAATACAAATATTTGGAAATATTCCCTTACAACTCTCTCACCAAAATATGAAATAAACTACTGAGTTTAACAAGCTCAATGAAAAATATGCAGTGAGATGAATATTTACATTAATTGTTAGACAAGGAAAATTGGTGCACGCTTTCTAAGAAGCATTTGGCCTTTCAAAATTCATACCCTCAATTACAGAAATAAATCCTAAGGAGATGATGAGAAAAAACCAAACATGTATACAAAGAATGTTCATATGAGATTCACTTCTAACAGTGAAAACCTGAAAACAATCTAGATGGAAAAAGGAAGGACTAGTCAAGATGATTACGGTATTCCATAAAATTGAATATTATTCAGACATTCAAAGTCACATTTTAAAGGTTAACGTGGAAAACGTCTCATAATATAAATTCTCCAAGAAAAATTAGCACACACACACACACACACACAGAGAGAGAGAGAGAGAGAGAGAGAGAGAGAGAGAGAGAGAGAGAGAGAGAGAGAACTGCGCTAAAAAGTGGGTAATGGTGGTAAACAGTACTGAGCTGAAAAGTGACATTGGTGGTTTATTCTGTCACTTACCTAAGTCTCTAGATTGCCTAGAATAAGTGAGGAGCAGTTTTAAAATCAGAAAAGAATAATATGTGATAAATAATAATAATAAGGATATTACTGTGAGTCTGCTCTGTGCTATGGAGTAAAGAATAATACGTAATTGGCATTCAACAGCTGGTATTTTCTTCCTTAAAAGACAAATGAGTTCATGCTTGAATCTTAGCAGTAGTGGTTTCGATTAGGTATAAATAAAATTGCTTAACTATAAGGTCAGATAGCATAACTTATTTCATAAGAGATGTCTCACACGATCCAGAGACTGTTCCTGAAACTATAGCTAACTCCCAGTACCGGATGATACAAGGTTCTTCCCTCAGCAATCCCACGAGGTGAACACGTTCATCTGAAATTCCCACCTAGCTCTAAGGTCTATGAAATATAAATTGACTTACATGAATAGAAATAAAAAGTCTTCAGTTACTGAATTAAGCCTGTATTTCTTTTCTTAAATGTCAACACTAATAACATAACTGAATTACTCACTAGACCCCATTGTACACATGATTTCTACAAAAATCACCAGGATTTCAAAGTGTGTTTCTAAAAAGGAAGGCATTAATCTATAATAATACAATGTGGGGTTTTTTTTTGTGTGGGACGTTAATTTTAAATTGAATTGAAGAGTGTGGAAACTTATCAAATAGGTTAATATTTTCAATCACATAGGCAGAACTCTCATGATCATAATTAACAATTATCGTGATTGAGTACCCATGGACACCATGATTTATCGGGTATTAATAGAGGAAAGTCAATGAGAGCTACCTTGAAAAAGAGCCCATTATAAAGAAGAGAGTAAAACACAGAGGACATGGCTGATTATATTACGTACCTATCAGATGAGTTAAATCAATGTCTAATCTTTGTCTGTACTTGAAATCTGGGTCCATACCACTGCAGTGCAGCACTACCTGTGAAACGCACTCCTCAATTATTTTGTAATACTGTGGCCTGAAAGGGAAAGAAAGTATTGTTGAATACCTTTCCTACCTATACAAATCAATTTTCTTAAGTGGTGATTCAGTATGATAAAAGAACTAAGTGTCTTCCTAGCACTGTTTAAAAAAAAAAAAAAAAAAAAAAAAAAAAAACCTCTCTAGTCATTACACTCTCTTAGGAGAAACAGGCCTGCAGTTAAAGACCTGCGGTTAAAGACAGTCTGGAAGTTACAGGGCAAAACCCATTGTGATGTAATCAGCTGTGAACACTTAGTGACTAAATAATCTAGTTTGCAGAGATTCATGCTTGGGTACCGAGACACTTATCAACCTTATCTACTTCCTTAGCTATCGTTCCTAAAGTGAATGAAAACAAATGACCTGTTAGTCCTACATCCATGGATACAGAAATGGTTTTAGGCCTCTACCCGTTCTTAATTTCAATAAGGGATGAGTATCTTGGCATTAGGTGGCAAGCGATGTCTTGAACTGATTCCAATACTTTTGCTCAAGATTAGTTATAACAGCTTATAAAACGGGATTGAGCCACTTATGCTGCAGACTATTCCAAAGATGTATTTATGCATGTATTTTAAAAGATCCATTTTATAGAATCATACACACTTAATAAGCATGACTATAGCCTCAATTTGTTCAGAGTGTTAAAGGTTTTAAAACACATCCTAACTCTTTAACCTATCAAGGTAATTCTAGCCTTAGAAATGACGACTTGGATACTACAAAAAAATTTTAAAAGCACTTTTTGCATTAATATCTGGGGAAATTTTAGTATTTATCAGTGGCTAATAAATTCAACAGAAAATCGGAAAGAAATACTACCGTAAACAAATTATGATATAAACTTAAAATTTGTGTGCTAATATCTAGCCAAAGTTTGCAAATGAAGCCAAACAGATTCTAATTTCTCTTGTATGTCTTCTGTCATGGGGCCGGTCTCCAGAACAAGAATAAACAGTACCACCGGGGGTGCCAAAAAATGCATACATATGACTTGTGTTCATCTTTTGTTATTGGTATATGTTGAGCATCAGTTTTAATACAGCATTTTCCATTCTTAAAAAGTGTGTACATTTTTTTGGCATCCTCTGTATTACATTTTATGAGGCTCTTACAGTCATCATCAGGTCCAGGGTAAATAATATTGTCTTCTAATCAGTCTAGTCAATGACTCCTTGGTTTAAATCAGGAAAACCCAACTGTTCTCTTTGAGGACACGTTAAGTATCCCTAAGTAGAATACAAGTGCTTGTAACACTTCTATCTCACATGGATGTTCTCAGGATAAAAAGCGTGTCACATTATAAGTTCTCATTTATTCAGTTACTGAGAAATGGATGGTTTCATCCAAATTATTTCCCCATGTAATTGGACATACATGGCCACAATACCCCTTTAATTGCCAGAACTTATTTCAGATGCATTATCATCTTTCCTGCTTGAAACAAAACAAAACAAAAAAAACCATAAAATTTAGTATTTTAAACATTTTTCTGTGTCCCTGTAACATCATGAGTTACTGTACTGGTCTGAGCTATAATAGTTTTCGACGTGGCTTTAGAACTGTCATTTTTGTTGTGACTGGACCTGACCCCACGGTAGCCTTCCTTTTCCCCTTAATCAAGGAAGTTGTGACAAATCAGGAAACCTAGATTGCCAGAATGTTGGACATGTTAGAGTATGAAGAACAACTGAGAGTCTCTTGAACGGGTAAGTGTAAGATCATGGTCACCAACTTCTGGATAATTTCAGTCACTCAGAAACCTTTCTCTAACTTTCTGGTTTTCAGATATATTCTCAATGACTAGACTCTAATACTTCTAACTATATGGGTTATTATAATTATGTATTTTGAATAATTCCATTACTGAACATGAAGCTGAAATATTACCATTATTTTCTTAGATAAGATCACATCTATTACAAATATGATAAAATAGAAATCACAGTAAAACCTCACTTATTAAAAGATAAAAGAGTTTAAAAGTTCTACCACAGACTCTTCAGCACTGACCCTGCACTACCATAATCTAGCAAAGAAAATTCATCATGCGGTCAGTAACATCTGTTGGGTTCATTGCTATTAAAAGTCCTGTCACTGGGGTACCCCATTTTTGTAAGTAAGATTCTTCTGGCCCAATTAAAAATAAACACTGTTTAAAAAATACTACCTTGAGTCATCAAACTCTTATATTCTATGTATGTATAACTGTCTAGGCCCCCCTACAATATTCATTTTCCTTTAATATCTAATTCAAATTACACAAACTGCCTCTTACCTGATATAATAATCATTTCGGATGAGCAGAAAATGTTGTAGAATGGATAATAAGTAATTTTCAGCAGCTGTGTCCTTCAACATATTATACAGAAGATGGTATACTTCATTCATATCAGTGAAAAGTAAGTAAAGGAAAAATATCAAAGATTCTTGATGAAAGTTTCATTCACCGATGTATCATTTTGTTTCTATTACTATTTCTAAACCTTCAACTCCATGATCCAGTATTCAAACATTTACATAAAGAAATTTAATCTATGGAATCACTTTAATCTTTGAACGAGAGATAAAGGCTTAAAGAGCATTTCCAAGACCATTTAAGCATCAAAACCTTAAATGATCAGTTACTCACTACAGCAATGGCATTAATGAAAATGGTTTTCTCTTGATCTTCCTGCGGTTGTAACAGAGGGAGAACCTATATTATTGATGAAAGCCGCTACTCCTCTACTTTCACTGGCACGTGAGACAGAAGACAAATGAGCATTCTGTGGACTGATAAGAGATCACAAAACTGTTTTTATTTTATACAAATGAAATACTTAACAAAATCTGAAATTATTATTGTTTGCATTCATTTGTACTTCATGATTTGGAAAAAGATGGAGGGTAAAGACAATGAAACTTGAAACGTTTTCCTTAGGATATAAAAAGAACAGAAGTTTAAATGCTTTTAGTAAACTAGAAAACAGATTTCAAAAATGCATCTGGAAAAATCAATGTAAAGGAAAAGTAGAAGAGGAGGTGTAATCCGACATCCTAAAAATAACCTGAAATGTCAACATTTTCTTCAAAGTAGAATTAAGTGTATGATGGATTACTTCTTAGTCCCCATGTTAGAGTGCTGTGTTAAACTCTCATAAGGTCCTTTAAATGGCTACAGAATAGATCTGAAAAAAGCTTTATGGTGAACTTTGATTATAAGAAAAATCTATGAAAAGCAAGATATTTATTAACTGACATAAAAAGCATTTAATATTATGGAAACCATTGTAAATTAGAATCACTAATGATGGATAAGAAATTATGAGAAATTGTCCCATATATTTATGAAATTGTTATTTGTTGAATGCATCGGTGCAAAAAATGTATACACGTGACTTGTATTCACCTTTTGTTATCAGTGTATATTGACTATTAAAATTTTAACACAGTTTTTTCCTTTCTCAAAATGTGTATACATTTTTTGGCACCCTCTGTATTTATCCAGTACTTATATGTAAGACACTTTGATAGGAGCATTGGAGGAAAAAGACAAAATAGAGTATTTCTGCCCTCAATCTCATAGTGGCATAGAAGTGTACATAAATAAGAGATAAAGTACTCTAGGAGATTCAAGGAGGGGGATATTACTCCCAGCTTTTTTGATGGGAGAGGAGGAAGAGGAAAGAAGACATCATAGAGAAAAGGTCCAGCTCAAAGATCATTTTGGTTCTGAAGTATTTCCTAATTTCCCCAGAATCCATAAGGAAGAACTTTAATGGGAGTGAAACAAATGGCCAGCAATGCTATGACAACCATCTCCGAGATGTCAAATCATTTTGTGTAAAATCTTTACCACAGGAAAATTATATGCTGGTTGTATTTGATTCAAATGCTTCTACCACACAGCCTCATTAGTCAGATGTTTCAACATCTAAACATTTCGTTTTTTGCGAAGGAACCAAAATATTTGGATTGAGAATAAGACATTTATTGGAATTGAATTATATCTCTAAATGATTGCGTACCATTTAATAAACTGAAAGTACAATATATTACCTGTAGTCACCTATGAACTCAGTGAACTTTACCCGCAAAATCTCTGTGTGCGGGATATCCCCTTAGGCCCTTTCTATTCAAGACCACTGAGCAGACTATACGTATAATAATACCGCAAGCCGCTGTGTACTTTTCAATATAGTCTGTGTACATCATCAGGACAGTCTGCCCGTTCCTCCACGTGAGTCTCAAGGACAGCATCATAGCGAGGTTCTAATATAACTAAATGGATACAAATTGGGCTGGCAGACAAGAATACGAATAATGGTCCACAAAATCACCCACAAATCCCTTTTTCACCAAACATACAAAATTATTTTTCTAGTTTGTCCAAAGGATATTCCATTTCTGCTCGAATGTCATTGAGACGATGTGATAATTCAGTTAAGTCATCCTCTTTGTTCTCATCAAATACTTTCAACTGAATATCAAGCTCATCGTTCTCTTTTTCTTTGAGATCCTGACAGATAAACATAAAATAACAGATGAGTAACAGTTTGACAACACCATACTTTGGTAATAAAGGCCACACACTATTACTCATGTATATACACAGAAGCAATCTCAAATATTGACCTGGGCTCTTGGTCTCCTGTAAGAAAGTAAATGTACTGTGTTTTTCTACTTTAAAATAAAAGAACATCATCGCATTCACTGCATTTTCTTTTCACGCCCCAGATTTCGATTATTCACATTAAAAAATTAACAGTCACTTTTACATCGGCTGGGAGGGGGCACTAATTGCTAACAACTCAAATTGAATGCTGTCGTTTGGACTAAACACACTAATCAAAGACCAGAAAAGAATTCATGCAGTTAGAACATTCACATATGCCTCTGGCAAAAAAAAAAGAAAAAAAAGGAAATACAGATTAATTGTATTAATGAAGAACAAATGCTAGGATATACTCAAGTACAACATTCCCAAGTATGGCATGCAAAGTTGTATGAACAAATTTGTTTTCAACGATATTTTGTGATTTGAAGCAAAAAGGCATCAGGACTTTTCATCAGGCTGCACATCTAGCCATCTCCGACCCCCTTCATTTTTGCTTAGCCTAATCACAAAATACCAACTTGGGCGTCAAAGATTTGATTTTGTAATACATTATAAGCACATGCATTACAAACCTTTGATCATTTTCAAAATAATAGTATCAACAAAATCTTTGGAAGCATGCCACACTAGAGATTGTTGGGCTTAATATATATCACCTGGAATGTCTTTTAATATGTGTCCATTAAGTTGCAGCTTTCAAAACCCAAATCGATAATCACAACTGTGGATGCTCAAGGGTGATACCGAAAGTGGGATTAAGATGTTCAGAGCTGAGCTTGAACTCTAAAAAGAAATGCAAGCATGGTGTACTTCAAATTAGGTCCACAGAACAAAATAGGATGGATGCATTTCTTCTTTCTATTTTTATTCAATGGAACAATTATTAATGGAGATGCATCGGCTATTACTAAAGCCAAACACAAACTTATGCAATTTCTAGATGTTCTTTTTCCAACATTCCCATACATAATAATTAACTGAAAATTTACCTGCAGAGCATATAAAAGTACTTAATGTGTTTCTATACAATATAAAATATATAACAAATAAATGTATTTATACTTAGGTTCCTCTTTAGTAATAACTTGCTTTAGGTCTAATTCTCCACTTTCAAGGGGAATGAAGAAATTTATTGGAATGCAAACTTATATAACATTGGTGGCTCATATTATCAGGAGATTTCTGAACTCTATGGTCATTGCAAAAATAACCTTTAATAACACATTTCAGAATATGAACGTTTCTGCATTCTTAGGTCTCATTCTATTGTTTCTTAGATGCTCACTATAAAACTTGAACACCTTAAAATATATTTGAAAAACAGAAAAATCCAAGTTAAATACTATAATTTAATCAGCGATACTATAATTTAATTAGTTTATAAAATATGGAATCAATATACATGATTACAATATTTTCAGTAAAAATAATTAATTAAATGTTGAATTTAGTTTTTAATTAGGACAACACATCATTTATATAACGTAGTATGTGAACATACGTAGCACAATATAAAAATAGACGTGTATAAATGCAGTATCTTGCAAATATTGTTTATGAACAATGTTCCATTAAAATAAATATATATGCATATATATACACAGATACATATACATAAAACTTCCATTCAGTCAAACGTCCAACCTTGAAATATATATCCATTAATTATTGATAAAATAAACATTTAATGAATTAAAGATTTCATATACCACAAATGTGATAGCTATCCTATAAAATAAAAATGCATCACTAAAGTTTTATATTGAAAAATGTAGGATATTGTAAAACGCAGAATATTGTAATTACACTATTATTAATTATGTGAAATATTATAAACATGTTTTAGTTCTTTTTTAAACAGATGTGCTGTATAGATATGGAATATTTTACCTAGATTCTCTAAAATATATTATTCTCTATAATATAGTGTACTTCTAAGAAAATCAAAGTCTATTACCAATACATGACTAATTATCAGTCAATCAAATTTGAGTCTTCAAAAGAATAAGGAAGGGTTTGTCGGTCTCAGAAGAGATTAAGAATGCCTGCTACATACAGACAGTTTCTTACTATTTTGTTCATATATCTGATTTACCTAATTATCTTAACTAAATAAAAGGCAGATGGAGATTTCACAAGAAATCAATGTAAGTTAACTGCAGAGCAAATACTATTTCAGAAATCACTGCTTGGTATGTAATAACTCATTTATCCCAAATTACTAAAACAAATGTATGAAATGTGAATTTTTCATATAAATGAAGTATAAACTCTCTTTAAACACTATAATTTATCCACAGAGACGAGGGGAATTTTGAAAATATATTTTTACAGAATATAATTAAAATAATTGTCTTTGTCTTGAGGATTCTGATGATTATATGAAAAAAAAATTTTACTCTAATATAATATGATGATAGTCCAGGGGCTACTGAAATACTGAAAACTATTCTTCCCTATTGCTTAATGATTCCAGACAGTAATAATTTTTGATCTATATGCCCACTAATATTGGTCATGACCATGTCTAATTTGCTACCTTGAATGCTATATCCTAGAAAATTAGGGAGCTGCTCTTGTTACAACAGTGTACAAAATAACAACAAATAGGAAAAAGGTAAGGATTTTAAAGACACTTCTACGAATACATTAAGTTTCAGTGCATCTGTAAAAACTAATATAAATTAAACATTTACTACAACATAAACTATAATATTACCATAATATAAATTACTGTAATACAAATTAAAGTTACTTTAAATTCTAGTGGTTTAAATTTAAATATTTATTAAATTAAGAGCGAGTTAATAAGATAGTTGACATGTTAGGTACATCTAGTATACATTAAAGTATGACCGTTCTGACCTGTGCTCCATATTGTGATGACAAAAACTACAAGAAAAACAGCAGCAGCAGTGCAATCTATGGTATTAAAGAATGAATCTCTAATCTCAGGAACGATCTGCCTGAACTCCACTGTCATCTTCTACATCAGAAAAACATGGAAAGGATTTTTTCCCCCAAAACCAAGTATCTGTTCCTCATCCTCAATAAGATCTTGACAGTATGTAGGGGGACAGGACCAACGTCTTGGTTGAAAACGGGAGCCATATTTAGCTATCTTTCACTCCACTGTCTTAGGGAGATTAAAAAAAATTAGAATTCCACAAATTTAAATAAAATCCTGTTTTGTAAGCTCTAAAAAAAAAAAAAAAAAAATTAGAATCCTTGTAGGTTCTATTCCAAAACTTCAGGAGGCAGAAACATGACACTTTCTACTTTCCTCTTGCTTCAGAATCACTGAGATCTGAGAAGCAAGGCATAGAGAAGAGATGTGATACTTAAAGAAAAATGTAACTGAAAGTATATTAAGAATACATACGGTGACACAGGAAGTATATGGTGACACGAGAGGCCTACCATATGGCTATAAGGCCAAGGGGAAAGTGCAGCTTAGAAATACTGACACAAAATCTTAGCTGTCACTATAACCAAATGAGTAAGATACCATGAGACCACTGAAGCAAGCAGAAATTAATATACCCAGACAAAAGTGCAAAAGGTAAGCATAAAAACTACAGTCCATGCTCTTTCTGAAAAGATGAGGAGTTAAACAAATCAAAATGAGAGTCACACTTTTCTTGACCAGCCATTTGGTAGCATGCGGAAGAAAATGAATGTTCAATTATAAACAGACAGAGGGAACGAAAGATTGGAAGAGTAGCAACAACGCCTAAGGCAGAAAACATGGAGCCCCTATAGCCAACACGTGCCCAACGACATGATTATTCTCCCAGAAACAAAGTACTAGCCCGGTGGGGCCAAGCATGGAAAACCAATGAGTTGGCAACTCCAAAGCAAACTAGATCAAGACTATAGCATTCTCTCTAGCTAGCTAAGGCACCGATTTTTCATGAGGAAAGATCTGTGACAAAACGAAAATAATGTGTGATACACACTAGCGAATGTGCCTAAATTAACCGCTTAATGAACCTCTCTACGGGTCACTTAAAATGCTGCTTTGATTCACTGCAAGCAATTGCTTAGTTTGTAAAGTCATGGATTCAAGAACCATTCAAAGTGGAGCTGACATTGAGATTTCTAAAACAGATCTAATCGTACATCTGATTAAAATGGGTTTCAATAGACCCAATCGTACATTTTATGATGACAAGTTTCAAGTAGTTTCAGTTAAGACAATCAGAACACAAGTTATAGACACATGCTACACACTAGTTACTCACCAGGAAACCTCCTTGATTTTGCTATTTCTACTACCCTAGGTCTTATATACATGCTCATTGGCATTGGTTTTGTTTTGTTTTCCTTTCCTCAGTCCTTTCTGTTTCTCCCTGACTTCTTCTTCTTGTTTCTCAGGTGTGAACTAAATAGCTTAAAAGAAGACACTACTGAGATTTTACTTGTCTCCTTTAACAATACCATGGTCTTAAACAAAATCCCTCGTCCACTAAATATACTAAATAAAATATAAAGTCACAGTCGTTGTATTTGTATTTAAAGAATAAGTGCACTCATTTATTAGCCTATAGTTATTTCAAAAATGTTTTCCAACAGTATCATAATTAGAATAAATGTTCACATTCAAAAAATAAAATTGTTTTGCTTTACAAAAGTTCCTACAGCGTTGTAACAAGAATACCAAAGTAATGTGTCTGGAATACACTAATCAAAATTCTATGCATACTTATGCTGAATACAAATGAAATCAATCTAAGTTATCAAAGAGGAAAGCAAAAAATTTTAAACGAAAACTGAAACATTAAAAAAGGAGTCTTTTATGTTCTCGGTATTCAAAGAAAAGAAGTTCCTTTTAACTTCAAGAACACACACACACACACACACACACACACAACAAAACAAAACAAAATACAACAACCACTTCTGGACACATCAGCTGAATTCTGAATCATCAGTAGTATATAAAGACTGATATTACTGTAATGTAAAAAAAGCTTACAAAATGTCTAATGCTTTACAACAGAAAACAGCAAGGCACATTTATTTACTCTGTTGCAAGTACTTTTATCTAAAGAAAGAAACTGTTGAAGTTCAATAGCATAATAAATGTGTACACTCAACTTACTGGTAACATTGTTTTTAGTCCTGAACGGAGGAATTCATTCCTTAAATGTATTCGAAAATCAAGATCATAAGGCGAAGTGACAAGGGCATTTATTAACTGCATGCAGGCCACCTGCAATTAGAAAGCAAACATTGTTTTAAAAAAGTTTTGATTAAAGAAATACTTAATTAATGCATGCAATTATTATTCCATTTACTAAAGGCTTTTATCCACATTATAAAAATTAAGAAAAAATGCAAATATTTATACAAGTTTAAGGATGATTATGATTTTACAGTATAAACAACAAAATTAATAATAAAGTTTCTGAAGTCCAGAATAACTTGAATGAAGACATGAAGAAAGGTCAAGTACTGTTACGCTTTGCTAAACAATATCAAGAAATATTAAACTCTTTCTGAGAAACTCCAAGTTCCAAAAGTGTGCATAGAGAGCCCTTTCAAAAGATCATGAAATGTATCTTGCATATCCAGCTGTCCTCAGAGTACAACAGACCTCAATTTTATATGGTTACAAATACCTTTCTAAAATAAATCAAATAAAGTTACAAAAGTACCCTGATATTAAGGCAACAAGGCTAACTTGGAGAAATCATTACACTGATATATACTGTCTCATATTATTGGGATGGATTTGCACAAAATTTAGAATATTAAAATATGTGATTAAGATGAATTAGTTTACTATGTACAAAATGAATTAAGTGCATTATGATCAACTAGAAGGTATTGTGACACCAATACTAATGTGTATAAATGATAAAGTAAATATAAGGACTTGTTTTCTTTTTTTAATTAAAGTTTTTTGGGGTGATAATGGTTAATAAAGTTACATAGATTTCAGAGGTACAATTAAGTAATACATCATCTATATATCACATTGTGTGTTCACCACCCAGAGCCAGTTCTCTTTCCATCACTATATATTAGACCCCGTTTACCCTCATCTACCACGCCACTACCTCCTTACCCTCTGGTATCCAATTGTTTTCAAGTGCAGGTGATTCATTAATTATATTGACACTGGAAAACAGGTTTCGCTTTTCTTACTAATATTGAAGGCCCTTACAATAAAATGGGACTTATTTTCTGGTAATTGCAAGGTAAAAGGGAATCAACCAAACGCTAACTGCCAGGTGTTCCATACATTATTCGTGAAAAGCATCTTTGGAAAATGCCACTCAAATCTAAGGTAATTGGCTAATAGTTTAGACAGGCTCTACTTCATCTACCTGGCCTGCTGTCTGCTTATACCAATAAAGTTTACATGACTCACAAAAATAAATAGTATGCGAAAAACACACAATCAAAAAAAATATTTCAAATGTATTTTGGCTTGAGTTATCCAGGGCTAGTACTATGATAATTATTCTTTTCAAGTAGAGAGAAAATACTAAAAGGTATATTGCTTTTACTTGTATATCTATACCTTTTGCATTCAAGGTCTTTGGAGGGGTAGATTAGCCCATTTATCTCACATCCAGGTTCAAAAATCAAAAGTTACATGCTATAAAGTGGATGATTGAGGTTGTTTCTAGCATTACCAGATATTTTGATAATTGAACAATATAGCCTAATTCCTACAAGTGCTCAAATATCAAGTTAAAACCCTCACACAACTGATAAAATCATAGACTTGGCATTACTTTAAAAGACATAGCAGATCAATTATTATGACAGTTATTGTTTAGTGGATTACTTAACCTTTCGATTTACAATAAGAAAACGTTACAGTCTTATATCCCACAGGCTGGGATATAAGTTTCTATGTTCTACATGTCCATGGCTATATTATCATTGTATTTGCCTGAATGATCCTTGTTATGCTACAACTATGACATGATGGAACAAGCCAAAGTACATGTCCAATCCAAAATTAATAGAGAGAAAAGTTGCCATCTGCTAGGATTGTTTTTGCCAGAAGAAATTCTAGCTTAATGGCTTGTATTAATACCCTACAAGTAAAGAGAACATTTCCATAAGAAACAAGTTAATGAGTCTTGGAATTGTTCCTTTATACAAATAAAAGTACTTAGATCAAGAGATAATAGAAACAAGAGTCAATAAAATTAATGATTCTATCAGCATCAAAATAACTTCACATTTAATAAGATATATGTTGAAATGCTATTAAATATTCACTTTACATACAATGTGTGAATATATAACAAAATTGAAAAATAGCTGCATCTGTTGACTGTTATAAAATAATTAAGAGACCATGAACCCAGTAGCGAAAGAGGTAACGGCACTGGTTGGTCAACATACTATATCAAATTCAAACAGATATCTAATTAATTACAAATAACATACGATGAACAGTCATACTATCATGTCATTATACGACATAATCTGTTAAAGCGATGCTCTTTTATAGAAATATTTATATTGTATAAATGTGGAAAACACCAGTCATCTTAAATATCTCCATTCCTTTATACTACTATACAATTACTTCCCTTTTCAGAGGACAGGAACAAAATCAATTCAAAATCAAAATAATTGACACTATTTATAACTACGAAATTAAATTTTAAAAATGTAATTAGTTTAAAGGGCAGAATATATTATTAATTATAAACATGAAATATCCATTCCGTGGATTCTGAACTCATAAATACGAAACCCGGAGTTGTTGTTGTTGTTGTTGTTGTTGTTGTTGTTGTTGTTGTTATTATCATCATTATCATTATCAGTTACCAGACAATATTAGGTACTTCACATAACTCACCATCTAATCTCATCCTCATAAAAATCATACAAGTGTTTCTCGTATCCTTATTTCACAGATGATGAAGCTGAGGCTCAAAGCAGATAAATAACTTATACAAGGTCACACAGCAAGGAGTAAACTCATGATTTTAAACAATATCACTTTACTGCAAATATAGAATAATTTCTAGCATATTCCAGATGCCTCACAAACTCCGTTCATTGATCCACACAACAAAAGACTTTAAGGATAGGTAAGGCAGTAAAAAATTTAACTAGTTGACCATATTTAACACACTGGGAATATACAGCTTTGAACTATAGGTTAATTAGAAAAACATAGAATTATTTTCCCAATCTGTTATCTACTATATAAAGCGGTTAGCATATATGTCGATGATACCTCAATAAAAAATAATAAAGTGGTTATCATAATACATAATGGCATGCAAAAATAAAAAATGTAGAAAATAGCTCCTGAAATGTGTTACATTCCATTTTCAATACATATCCTGAACAGTAAAGTATGGGAAGCATCCCATCATCCAAAATAATGGTCTCTCTCTCTCTACTTCCTGCCACCCCTCTCCCTACTCTGCATATATGTGCAAGCAAATTCTCTCTCTCCTCTCTCTCTCTCTCTCTCTTTCTCTCTCTCTCTCTCTCTCTCTCTCACTCTAGAGATGTGCTCTTCAATAGGGAGCCATTTAAATTTCAAGTAATTACAATTAAATAAAACTAAAAATCCAGTTGCTCAGTCTCACTAGCCACAGTTCAAATGTTCAACAATCACATGTGGCTAGCAGCTACCATATTGGGCAGCATGAATACAGAGCACTGCAGAAAGTGTGATTGGATAGCACTACACTGGAGACTACAGAAAAAAGTCTTCTGGCCTAATCTCTAAAATCTAATCTCCAAAACAGTACAAAAGTGAACAATGAAAGTTTCAAAATCGGTACACTCAACTTCCAAGTATATAAAACTTTAACAGCATGACTGAACCTCTCAATCTGCTTTCCAAAAAATGTCAACTCCAGAGACAGAAATTAAAGAACCATGGGATTTTGAGGCTAGAGAGAACAAAATACTCTGGTCCAATATGCTCATTTAAAGGTAAACAAACATACTGAAAAACTAGAAAAATTAGATGATTTGCCTAAGATCATACAGCTAATGAGACACAAAGATTGGACTAGAACTCAGACCCCATGACTTTTGGTCTCGCATTCTTTCTACCACACCACAATGTACAAATCTGGCATTGCTGAATAGCATTTTTCCTTGTACTAAAGAAAAAACAAAAGCCCTTGTACTGACCATCACAAAGTCCATTAACCAGATTCCTTCTGTGCTTAGTTTCTTTACAATGGCTTTAACTTTCAAAATTGGTTTGAAACTTAGGTTTCAAAATGGTTTTTAAGTTTCTATTTGTTTTAAATACAGCTTCCATGAGAATTAAAATTTTAAAATCACAGGAAATCAGTAAATTTTCTCCACTATTAATAAATATGCTAAGCTAGGACCACAATTCTGATTTTTAACCAGCACAAACAATTAGTTTCTGTATTTGCAGTTTTATTCAGTCACCTCCTTCCATTATAAGGGGATTTCTTTATGATATCTATCCAAGCTATTGAACAAATGAATAAATCTATATAGATATAAGCCACCACCCTCTGTGCATGTGACAAAACATCCAATCATTTGTGCCATGAAAAATTATGTATCAAAACTGAATTACTATCAGTTTTTCTACATTGTGATCCTTCCTTTACTGTAATGGTATATTGTGATCCTTCCTTTACTGTAATGGTACATTGTGATCCTTCCTTTACTGTAATGGTATATTCTCTTTCTATAATAATCGCCTGCATTCTTTAGTCATTGGGTGCTATTATCTTCATCCTGGGGTGTGGGGTGCGGTGTAGAGAGAGTGAAATATCACAAAGTAGACTGTAAACTTTCTAAAGGCAAGGCTCGGTATTTGTTTAGGGTTTTCTGTGTAGCCCCATTACTGTCCCCAACAAATTGGTTAAAACATAATGGGTGAATCCTGTTTAAATATTTCAAATTTTATTGGCATGGGCTATATAATTACAAAAAGAAATTGCATTCAGTTTTCTACCTGAGTGGTAGAGAGAGGAAATACTTCAACATGAAGTATCTTCACAAAATTACTGGGAAAATGCTAGAGCTTTTTATTGTAACTTACCGGCTCTGAAAATGATACAAATAACTAGCAGTTTGATCACAATTCATAGAGCTAGAGAGTAACAATAATTGCCAACCCCAGGGCATTCTCGGACAGATTATCCATATTGCCATTAGCTGTGACAAATTGTGCTTTTAAATTTTTATTGACACTGTCACACACTTGACCTTATTAAGTACTTTGTTGACATTAACAAGGTCTTTCTTTATCCTAGCCCAGCAGGAGTTAAGAAAAAAGATGGTTTAAGTCAAAATAAATACCAACCAAGAAAGATACAAATGTACAGAGCAAGTTAATTAAGTCAAGAAATGGAGAAGGATTCCAGGTAGGACAAAACCATGTATGAAGGTATGGCAGTAGAGGTATGGAACAGCATAAAATGTTCAGGAAACTGAGCACAGTATGACTGGGCCAGAAAAATTATGTAGAAGAGTAGTGGAATATGAGGCTAGAGACAAAGCAGTGGTCAGAGTATGAAGTATTTTGTGTGGATGATAACTAGACTTGAATCCTAGAGGCCATGGGAAGCCTTTGCAGGATTTTAAGCAGTGATACAAGAACTGCATTTCAGAAGTATAACTTAGCAGATTTTTTTAAAGGAAGCTAGAATGAAGGGTAGACAGTACGTATTTAAGAGTTCAGGGAAATAATAAAAGAGTGTCTTGAAACAATAGTGCCCTGCAACAAAGAAATGACAGCAGGGGTGATGAGGGAGGAAAAGCATATTAAGGAAGGAAAGTACAACACAAAGGGAGTAGAACTGGTAGGATCTGGTGACTGAGGAAATGGTGGACAAAATAGGAGTAGACCTGAAGACGGTGTCGTGCGGGGGACCCTGCTCGCTGCGCCATTTGTCATGCAGGGCGGTCTGCGGGGTCTCAGCTCCCGCTCCCCACATAAGAACGCAGGACATGATGAGACCAAAAAGGAACACCCATGGAGCCATAGATAGGGGAGTCATACCACTATATTCTAGCTGGCGGGTGGGTTGGAGACACAGGAAACAGGAGCCACACACCTCTCAACCCTCACTCCGCCACTTGCAGGCTCAGCCACCATCTTCTTGCTAGCCCCCATTTCTGCTAGCGTAGCCACGGGAGTTATATTAGTGGCCAATGGCTCACTGGTTACAGCTGACGGCCAACTAGCCACAGCTGATGGCCAGCCACTCACAGTGGACGGCCATTTCCTACCTGAGCCAGCATCTTTCTATGTGAGGCCGAGAGCCTGGAAACTTCTCTCTGGGGCTCTGTCCCCACAGACAGTTATTGCATTTCTGGTTTATGCTACTTGGTGGAGTATGCTAAGGTTAACCAGGACTGGCAATACAAGAGAAAGGCACATTAAGGTTGGTGAGGGGATTGGAGTAGGAAGAAGGATGATGAAAGGAAGGTAAATAGAGTTAAGGACAATACTGAATTTGAAAGCCAGTCAAAGGCAGCTGAACATACGGGGTCCGTGAGACGGGAGGAGTTTGGAAAAAAGAGTTCTGAGAGACTCGTCACAGAGAAGTGTTAGTTGAAGTCATAAGGTTAAATGTGGCTGCCTAAGGACAACGTACAGATGAGCAAAGCAAAGGACTGAGGATCAACCTCTAGGAATCAGTATGTTTAAGGGCCAAGCACAGAGACAGGAGATTTTAAATGCAACTTGAGGTAAAAGAAAAACGAGGAGAGCTTAGCATCATAGAAACTGAGGGAGGGGAGAGAGTAGATAAAGGACTGATCAGATAGTGTAAATGGTGCTGGAGAAGCCAATATGAGGACTTGAAAAATGACAGTATTGTACAAATATCTCTATACAACCCACCTCCACTGAATTAACTCTACTTTTAAACTGGTGCTAATATAAAACTGTCAATAAGTAGAACAAGTTTCTTAAGTAATAGCAGGCATTCGTTCAACTCTATATTTAACACACTCACTTTTCCCCCAATTTTCTCCTTATTCATAAGCTCCAGGGCCTTGTTTTATTATAAATGTACCTGTACAACACATGATAAATGATTTATCCAAAGCTACTTCCTCATAGGAGAAGGTATGAGTGCACTAACAGCTAATTTACAAGGATGCTTGGAGTAAAATCTTAACACTTGAGAACCGCTGTAGAAAGAATCGAGCTCCAAAGCGTCCATCAGTCCATACAGCTGAGGGTTTGGCCATTTAAGCTTCAAAAAGCTTTTGCATGAAATTCTTTCTGAAATGAATGATATAATCCACACATTCTGAAGCAAAATATGCTATATATGACTTACTATTTTCTTTCTACCTGGGGGGCATTATGAAACATGTGAGTTAGTGAGCTATGATGTAACACAGAGATACCCTCAGGAACTACTGACGTGTTTAGGGCTTCTTGCTCTGACATATGATGAAACCAAATGCTGCAATTTTGCATTCTAGTTCCAGTCTTTTATTACGTTTCTATCTCCTCCTCCCTTGCTTTTCTTCTGTCACTTGTCACGTCCTGATCATCTCAATTCAGTTCATTGATCTGGAATAAATAATACTCTTCCAACCTTCCAACCTGTGCTTCTAGTCTGCTGTGGATGGAAACGGATAATTGGGCTCATGAAGACACCATAAGGAAGAAAGAGGTAATAGGCTCTGATTAAAGGCCAAAAGGTCTTTGGTATCATAAGCCTGATGGATTTGGTGACATTGTGTAGGCTACTCAGATTGTTTTAATTTTATTTTTGCTTTCTTTTTTGGTCCTCAGCTATATTCCAAATTGATAAATCGATCAAATAGGTCAAGTGAACCGATTACACATCAGTGAAGCATATATTTTCTGCTATGTTTTTGTGTACCACATCTAATGACAATATGCACAAATTTTTTATTATTATTTTCAGCATGTTAGAAAACATTTTTAAAATGTATTAAATCATGCTGAACATACTTCTACACACAGCTCCTGAAATGCTTTAAGACATGAGTAAAAGCAGCCTGTAAAGATTGGGCTCCTTATAACACATCATTGGAAGTTATCTATACTACTTTCTCTTTCCAGAACCAAATATTATTAATGCTCAGTGTACCCTAGCTTTCCCTGCTGGGCTATGTAGAAATCAGTTTCAACTATATGTTGGTATTACCTCACTTTGTCTTCTTTTGTGAAGTGACTGGCAGACTACGCTGGCCTCAGTCTTGACCTACTGGAAGTCATTTTCCTGCCTCCCATCCTACTGTCATAGTGTTTCCTATTTATCTTTCAAGACCCAGTCAAAGCATCACCTCCTCACTGAAGCCTTCCTAGACTTATGCAAGACATACCTAAATTTGCCTTCCTTTGTGTTCTCAATAAACCTTGCCTGGAGGAAAGGGTTGTGGGTGCAGAAGGGTTGGTATTTCAAGCAAAGTATGCTACATGATAAAATATTTGAGGGCATTTAAAAGTCTACAGCACATTTGGGGAACACCAGGTCCAGCATGACTAAAACATAGTACATTTGGGAGAGTGACAGGCTCAAAGTGGGGGCCGCACTAAAAACGGTCATACACATCATGATTAGGCTCTTCCCTTCCCCTTCATCAGGTAGCAATGGGTCGTGAGCATAGCTTTCTAGGAATGCTACTACGTTAGAATCGGATTTCTCTTTTCAGGATAATTGACACCAGTATACAGCATTTGTCTGGAGGGGAAGAATGTATCAGTATGGGGTACTATTAGGAAGAGTAGACTTCTTTTGGGGGGAATCACGTTAAGGGGAAGAGAGAGTGAGCTCAGGTTTAATAAGAGGTACCATGTAGTGGTTAAGAGCATGTGGTCTGGAGCCAGACAACCTAGTATCTAATCAGGGCTTTGCCTCCTATTCACTTTGTGACACTAGGAAAGCTACCTAATCTCTATGAGCCTCAGTTTACTCCTCAGTAACATGGGGATACTACTGCTAACTCTCATAGAATTGCTGCGAGGTTTAAAAATGAAGTAACATGTAAAAGTATTTAGAACATTGGCACATGGCTTATAAATGCTATTTTTAGTTTCATATTTTAATGATGTCCACAAGATATCTAGTTAGGCATTTGGACATGCAGGTTTGAATAGACAGAGCTATGAGCTGGACTTATAAACTGGCGGATCCCTAGAACACAGTGATGTTAAAGCTAGAGAAGGAACTGAGAACATTCACAAGGAAAATAAAAAAATATATGTGTATATATGTATATGCATGAGTGTATATGTGTGTGTGTATGTACATATGTATGTATATACATAAGTGGCAATAGAAGAGGACCAAGGGTAGAGCATAGAGAACCAAACACCCGAGAAGTAAGAAGAAGAAAAACATATGAAGAAGATAAAGAGCAGTGAAAGGCTGTCAAAGAGCAAGGAGGGAATGATACCTGACCAGCCAAAGGCAATGATATGTTCAAGCAGGGAAGTGATCAGTAGTGCCAAGCGATAAGGATTGGAAATAAGCCATTGGATTTGGAAATTAGGGAATCACTGTTGACCTTTTTGAGAACTGTGAAAAAGATGAGTTGTGAAAGGTAATTTAGGAAACAGAGAAAACAACTACCAAGGACTCATTGAGAGATTTTGACTATGAAATGAAAAAGGAAGATGAGAGTCTAGTTCAAGGATACATAGGATCAAAAGAAGGTGCTGTAGTATGGGGGAAACTTGAGATTGCTACCAAGCTGAAGGGAAGAAAATGAAGAGAGAGTATAAGAAGATAACATGATTTATTGTTTTATCTATTTTTCGAACTACTGAAGATAATGAAAATTCTATCTCAGGTATAAAATTTCACTTTAAAGATGAGCTAGAAAACCTCTGTGAGAAGTTAATAACGTTATTTTAAAACCCAAAACAGAAAAAAAAAGGGTATATAGTTGTTATTTAAAAATATAATTAGTCCTGTATTTTAACAGAATTACTTCCTGAGACTGTAATAACATTTTGAGAACTCTCAGGATACTACAGAAATAGAAAAGTCATTCTGTTAAAATACAGCACTAATTATATTTTTTAAACAACACATTGAAACTTTTGTTTTTCATTCTGCCTTCTGAATATATTTTTGAACTTTTAGATGGTATTATTTTAATTCACATGAAATAATCCAAATAAACCCACTTAACAATTATTGTGAGAGCAATAGGCTCTGTATACAACAAATGACTAATTTTTGTATCTCATCAGAAAAGGAAATTTCAAATTGTGTTTTGCATATGTTTGCATCTATAATCACTATTCAACAACTTTTTGAATATCTAGCAAGATGTCTATGGTGCTTATATACTTTTAATTGTTAACCTGCCATTGTATCATTCCATTCAGTCCAGCTTCCTGAAGGCTAGAAAATGTCATTCCCTTCCCATTGTTTAGGGTGAACTAAGCTATGACAGAGTAGTCATTGTAAAGGTTAGAAAATGCAGTATGCAAATATTGGCATCACAAAGACCTGGCTTCAGATCACAGCTCTACTCCTCAACAGCTGTGTGATTTTGAGTGAGTGAGTGAGTGATCTGAGTAATGAAAACTCTGAATATGTCTGAAACACCTAATTCCTCCTAAACAAACTTTGCAAGACAAGCACAAACTCATATATATGACGAAAGGTCAGTGAAATTTAGTTAGGTAAGGCCATCCACAGGAACAAGAACACAAAGTCCAAGAAGTCATCTAAAAAAGATAGTTTTCAAACCTTTCAGTAGAGATATCAA
Organism: Rhinolophus hipposideros; assembly: GCF_964194185.1. NCBI lineage: Eukaryota > Metazoa > Chordata > Mammalia > Chiroptera > Rhinolophidae > Rhinolophus > Rhinolophus hipposideros. The sequence goes on from NC_138046.1 coordinate 60,948,609, forward strand.
ATTTTATGGAGACAAATTTTATAATAAGACGTGTATTATAAAAAGGAAAACAATGGAAGGAAATACCCCAACTATTAAAAAATATAATACACTGGACATAAAAGGCACACCATAAAAGTTTATTCAAACTCCTCATCATAGTTGGAGAAGTAACAATTACATCTCCTTAAATATTTGGAGAGGAATTATAGTTTTGTAACACTACAGTATTTTCTTTGGACAAGCCAATTTATCTATCTTCTGTACCTGCAAACTCTGGTGAAAAAAGACACCAATAATTCATAACACAATAAAAAGAGGAAAAGAAAATATTTCCTTTAGATCAGATAAGATATTTTAATATTTAAACACTCACTACTAAATAATAGTACCTATGTAGCTGGGGTGCTGTGAGAATTAAATCAGATAATATAAGTAAATTAAAATGTTTCATCCAGCATCTCACACTGCAAGTACGGTCAATAAATATGAGTTTTCAACACTCAAGAACAAAGTTATCTCTCATAAAAAGAGTGCTTTCCTGATATTATCTAAGAAAAGACGGTGAGTTTTGTCATTATCTAAAGACAACATTTAGGCTGGTCTACACAGAGTTATCAGACCCTAACCTGAGAGCTGAAATTCCATCACCCCTATTCTGGTAAATCAGACTTCTGAATGTTGTGTGTATGGCACAAAGAGAGATGTGCTCAGTTTCCTTACATTTCTACAAAAGCCCACAGACTTCATTAACACTTGTGCACATAATGCCATTGGCTGAACCGTTGGCCCTCTTGCCCTGATTAGTGCTAAGGCTTTCATTTCTGTAGTTTATTATGTTCCTTACTAAATACTCAAATATTAATGATAATCAAAATAATCTTTATAATAATCCAAAGTACTTTTTCTAATTTTAAACAAATTGTTTTCCGCACAGACAAAACTGCTACCTTTTATGAACGACCAAGCAACAGGAAGAATTTCATTTTTATGTTCCATTCAAGTATTAGCTCAAACGGAGTTGGTGTCATACAACATGAGCACTCTAAATGTAACCTTGGAAACGATTTAAGACAAAACTGACTCACCTGTAATTGCAAAGCTTCATGATTTTCTAATCCTTCCACAATTGGTGAAAATCGTTCTCTGTTATTTCTTTCTGCTGCTGTAGTTATAGCCCCTAAAAGTTTATCTAGACTATGGAGAAAAAAAATTGAACAGAAATGAGAAATACGTCTTATACACACATTACAAATATGGGTTATCTCTTTCAGTTTTTCTTGTTTTATTTCCTGGTGCTTGATATTTATAGAGACCATTACAATTTAAGAATTGTGTTCCTGTCTGCCTACGAGTACTTCTACAAATCAAATATTCACAGCTTTAAATAATTTTAGGGCATCAAAATGAAAATTCATTTTAAAAATCTTGAGGAAAACAAGTTTTCTAGATGACAGTTTTTAAAAGATAGGCAATTAATAAATACTGAAATTTAAAATTTCAGGCAGGTTTCAACATTTCATGTAACAGATATTAATATCTCAAACACAAAATGGCAGCTACAATTATTAAAAGTTTATTCAAGTGTAACCTTACTGTAATTTTATAATAAAGTGCTGGAAAGAGTAAAAAATTTTAAAATGTAGACATTCTTTGAAAAACGGAACAAGAAAAAAAAAAACACCTGAAACAGAAAGCCTAGTAGGTATTTAGAGAAGCCTCTATAAATAACTAGCACAAAAAACTTATTTACAAGAATGGAAATATTGAAAACTACCTCTGTGCTAGTGTCTATATCAAACTAAACTGTATGTAGTATCCTACCCTTACCAAAATATATCTGAAATTATAATTAAATCATAACAAGTAAACCAGGGCAGGTTGGATTATATGAATTAAGTATTGAAAAATCTAATTGACTAGAAAAATATTCCTCACATATAAATTAATTTTTCTATAAAACCTAAGGAAAACTTATTTTGCTTATGCTATCTCATTCAGTTTGTTCTCATTGAGATAAGACGTAATGCTATATGACAATACTTTTGTTTAGTGTTTGCCTTTTGGTTTCTAAGGACACTAGCCAGTACTATCTCATTTTATTCTGGCAGCTGTGAGAAAAATCTACATACTGGAATATTTTTAAATCTTTGTATGGCCCTGTTCTAATTCAAATTGAAATTACTGCTTGGAAACAAAGTGTTCAGATAAAATAATTTAGTCTACGTACTTAGTAAGTATTTCATTCTTTATCACAATGGTTTCTTACCAGCCAACATATTAATGACATCAAATCTTAAATTTGGCTTCTGAGTCAATATTATTTCCATAAGAAGTAATGATCAAATGCATGGGAAGCAACAACTTGCTGAAACTGGCACATACATGTACAGAAAAATTACCATCAGCCTTCTCATTCTTTCTTTTTAACAGATTAGTTGATTATATTCTATGAATAATCGCTTCGTCTTTTCACTTACTATAGGCACATAAATGAAGCTACTGCTATAAAATAATAGTACAAAATAAAAGCATCTAGTTAATTCAGTTAGTTAAAGAAGTCAAATTTTGTTATGTGCATATGTGTAGCGCGTGTGTGTGTGTGTGTCCAGGCAAAATTACTCTTATTTTTTTCCTGTTTTTCTAATAATTGCTTTACCTTCAGCTAGACAAAATTCTATTCATTCTCTTTGAATCCAACTTTGAAGAATTTCCCATTAGGATTCTATCTGTATAAACCTATTTTTCAAAGACTCAAAAAAAGAAAAGCTAAAATGTAAATAGGTAAGAGAGAAATGCTAATCATTTCCTATAATTTCATACTATCTTGATGCAAGTTATCTACAGAAACAACAAAAAAGTATGACTCGTTAATTTCTCAAGTGTCATTTCCATGCAGTTAATATAATAACAGCAATACTTACATGTTCTCTTCTCCAACAATGCAAATAGCAGAAAGTATTTTTACTATTTCAGTCATCATGTTGGGTTGTTTGGGGTCAATTGCTCTTGCCAATAGTAAAAGACTTCTTTCATCTCCTAGAATCCTTTGCAATCCAAACTTAAAAAAAAAAAAAAAAAAAAAAAAGAACCTTCATTCAAAATGACTTTGGAACATATCTGTAATTTCAAAAAACAACCTACAATGATTTTCTAAAACCTTGTACCTCCACAATGAGGTTCTACCTAATTATATGAATGGTCTTCAAATAGCAATTATTTGTCTTTTTCTTTTATATGAAATGACTGCATCTTGGAGATTTTGCCTCTTGATCAGATATGATTTCCATTAGCCTGTCTAAAAATTCCATAAAGATTTGGGAGAAATATGGGAACAATCAGTATTTCTTCAACAAAGAAGAACATGTAAAGCACATACTGATATGATTTTCTAAAGTAATTCTACTTATGTCATTGGGTCTCCCTGGAGATATGTGGAATTCATGGTTAAATTCTCCAATATGTTTGTGTGGAAAATTAAGTTGAAGAAAATGGGTAAAATGTTGAAAAGCTCTTTTGTGTACTCTCTGCCAGTTAAAGCAATAAACCTCTGTATAGGTTTTCCTATACCTTCTCTCCTATCCTCCCCCTCTCAGGCAGCTGTGCTACATTACAAAACTTTGAACCCAAAGAAATGGCACCTGGGTTTAAGTAAGTGTCACAGCCAACTAGGCAGAGAAGACATCATTTTCATTTATTTTCTAGGTTTGAGTATGTGTGCGCAAGTGCACATTATAAGAATGAACAGGTAAGGAAATGTTATAAAAAGCCCAAAACTTGGGTTTTCACTACATTAAGAAGGTAATATTTTCTTTGATCTTTGTCCCACAAAGCATTTCTCAGATTTCTTATGAAATATGTTTGCTTCTTTTAACAGTCTAATGGTGAAATCTGACAACATTTCATCGGAGCAAAATTGCCATTTCAAGCTAACCTTTAGTTAAGTACAAAGCATATGAATATTTTCATGGTTCCTAATTTAACTTCGAAAAGAATTCAGGGAGAAAAATAACTAATGTGACTTTATCAGAGGTAAAAACAGAAACACAGAGACAAAACAAAACAAAACAATAAAAAGGCAATGAAAGAGACGATTAAAAAGGAAAGAAAACAGAAAGGATATATATGTATAAAGGTGGCTAGTGGATTAAAGAGTAAGGAAAATAAGGGAAAAACACATGTGTAAAACTGAGACAGATGATTACCATGCAATTATCAAACTTAAAATAACAGCTTTAAAAATCAATTGGATAACCCTCGATAGGGCCAGCGTGAGACATCGTGCCGTTTTAGCCAAAGGAGTTTCACAGAGAGCTTTGGGCTCCGCAGCGCGGGGTGCTCAGTCCCTTCAGCCCTGGGGAGCAAGCAAGGCCTCTGCTGCTGCTGCTGCTACTACTGCCTCAGCCTGTGCAGCCCTGGGCCGGAGGGCAGCAAGAAGCTTGGATAGGGGTGCTCAATCCTTCTTCACTGACGCTGACTTATAAGAGACCCTGTTACGCACCTAAAGCCATATTGGAAACTCCAGAAAAAGTACAACCTCTGGAAAGCAGCGAGGAAACTCTGAGAACTCCTACGAGCCACCAAGAGGCTGTCAATAATGAAAAATGAAAAAGCTAGCTACATGAAACCCAGTGTCTTTCCTTCCACCACTCCTGGTAAAGCATCATCTCGAAAGCTTTTTGGGATCCTTTCTCCAAATGTTCCGTGCAGTATGAGTGGAAAGAGTCCTGTAGAAAGCAGCTTGAATGTTACAACCAAGAAGAATGCACCATCTGCAACAATCCACCAGTGTGAAGAGTGGCTGGATATCTGGACTGTGGTGAAACTGGGAAATACCAGGGAGAAAACTGCATTCTTTGCAGCCCACCACTGTGGCAATAGGATAGGATTTATGAAAATAAAAAGCTCCTGGGATATTGATGGGAGAACTACCATAAGAAGAAAAAAATCAGGGGATCTTTAAAAAGCCAACAGACGGTTAGAAAGGATGAGGGAAGTCAACAGCAGGTGCTACCAGCCTGAACCTTTGAGCACCGTTCTGTGCGTTGTGTGAGTGACAGTGGGGACAACATGTATGCTGGGAGGTCCCTGTCGGTCATGGAAGATGGCTGCCTTCCTTGAGCAAAGAGCCAGTGCTCTGCTAGCCAGCTGTGCAAAAAACTGCACTAATGCACCTGCCATGATGAGGTTTTCTGGGCAAAACAGGAGTGTGCCCCCAAGCCTCCGAGCCCTTCTGTACCCCAGGAGCTTGTGAAAAACCCACGGAAAGGGGAAATCCTGAGGTGGGTGAAATGCAGAGGGAACCAATCCGTGTTCACGACATGGTACCAGGCTGGACTCCAAGTGCCTGAAGCAGCAGAGCCAGCGTCAGCCCTGGAGCCTCTCGAGGAATAACAGCTTCCATCGAAATGCAGGTCGGGTGTGGCTTGCAAATGGCACTGGGACTGATGAAGGCAAAGCAAACAAAAGCACCTTGGAGGCACCTGACACTCAGGTGAATCCCGTGGGGTCTGTATCTGTGGACTGTGGCCCCTCAGTCCTGACAACTGTTCTCTTACAGGGAACCAGGCCTGGGACGGCACTCCTCGGGGCTGTCCCTCCTTGCCAGCTGGTGTCAGTTTCCACGGGGACAGTGCAGTATTAGAGCCAGATCAGCAAACTGCTGTGAAAAACAGCAGTAGATATGATGTGGAAACGACAGAGGAACTTTTTGAGTCATCCTTTCCTCCTCGCACGTGTCCCCAAGCCATTGAGTTGCCCACAGATGCCGTTGATTATATGAGTAAAGAGCTGGTGCCACTTACTAACCAAAATCCTGATCAGAGAAGAAAAGAATTCGTGCACGTTAGTATCACTGCGTCCAACATAGAGACAGTAGTTTGAAATCCTGTGAAGACCCACTTCCAGGGTTGTTGTTTTTTTCTGGTGCCAGGTCAGCACCAGTCGGACTGTTCCCAGTTGAATGAAAGCACAATAAAAGAGTCTTCCCAGGCCAGCCCAGCAGCTTGAAAATGCTGCTGAGGGTGGCAGTGCATCTGAGGAAAAGTGTTTCAGCTGATTCATTTGTTCTGCCAGTCTCTCATGTGGAAAGTACATTACTGGTGCTTGAGGCATCCAGTTGAAGAAGCAGGTGTCTCATGACTTTCCAGAGACCAGGTTTAAAATCCAGCAGCTTTTGGAGCCTCAGCGCTACATGGCTTTCCTACCCCCCGCCCCATTATGGTAAAAATCTTCAGGTTACTTCCCGCCAAGCGTTTAGTGGCTTTTAAATGTACCTGTTGCTATTTCAAGTTTATCACTGAATACTACATCAGGCCAGTAGGTTCTCACTGGGTTCGAGACCCACGCTATCGAGACAATCCTTGGAAGCAGTACAAGAAAAATATGTGGGCCGGCCGGGTGGTTAAGGTAATTGGAGCTCCTTATGCCTAGGTTGCTGGTTCGATTCCCACATAGGCCTGTGAGCTGCCCCCTCTACAGCTAATATTGTGAACAACAGCTCTTCCTGGAGTTGGGCTGCCATGAGCAGCCGGAGGTTGTCGTGAGCTGCCGTGTGCCGCCATGAGCTGCTGGTGGCCAGCGTGAGCGGCCGGCAGCCAGTGAGAGCTGCTGTGAGCGGCCGACAGATGACCGCCTGCCTCAGACAGAGCGCTAGGGGAGCCCAAGGCTCATAACACCAGCACGGGCCGGGAAGCTGTGTCCTACGCAACTAGACTGAGAAACAACGGCTTGAACCAGAGTGGAGTGGGGGGAGGCAGGAGAAGGGGGGAATATGTAAGGGGGATATGTCCCTGTGCCAGTGGCACCCCAAGCCCTATTGCCGGGCATTGCCGTACAGGCCGGGATACTAGATGTGCTGCCACTGGTCTCAGAAGGGCTTCCCTGGCTGTAAGCTGGGGCTTCACAACAACCACTGGCTCTCTACTTGCCACTTTAATCGGGCAATCCATAAGAAAGAGATAGGGACTGAAACTGAAGAGGAATACTAGCCTATGTGGGAAGTATGATTGATTTGAAATGACTGATTTTTGAAACTGTAAACCACCACCCAGACATACCGTTGAAGTGAGTGTTCTTACCCCTCAGAGTCATCACGCCAGGAGAATCTGTACTTACTCTGACAGGACTGCTATTGCTCAGGAATTTAATTTACAAGCTGTTTAAGAAAAATGGTCTCTTGGTTTTATAATGGCGCCTCACGTTTGATCCAGGGCAGTAGCCCATAGTTTGATTCCCTTGGCTATGAATAATTATGCCTATTTTCCCAAATCAAATGCATCCTCAAAGGATGAAAACTTGCCACCATCATGGTCGTCCAGAAGAGTTCACTGCAGATTGTGCAGGCAATGCCCAAAAAGGGGTTCCGTAAATGTTGAACACTGGCACCGTACTTGAAATAAGTGAACAGTAGTCTATGAAAAGAATAGCAGCCCTCTTGGATGAAAAGTATGCTTACAGAGGAAAAGTCAGGCACCTGAACTGGACCTCCAATGCTTGATCTTCTGAGACTGATGTTTGTGGTCAGAGGTGGATTTCATGCCCTGTGGTGTTTTCGGTGTATATAATGGTTGTGTTTTCCCAGGGTTATGAAAGTGCACATTGTATCCAAGCGCCTTTCCCTTACATGAGAGCTATGGGGCCCCCTGTAAATAACACTATGAAAACCCACCTGTGTGCAGTGGACACTTGACTGTGCAAGGCCATCACCACCACAGTGTAGCCAGGATAGAGCTGCACTGACAGTTAGGAGTTTTGTTATTGTCTCCAATTTGTACATCCTGTATAAACTATGAATGTTTCCTGGGTAACACATGAATGTTTCTGAGAAGAAACTCTAAATAGTTAAGAGGTTAACCTGTTCAAAAGATACTAAACAATAGTTTAACTGGACAACTTTAAAATGAGCATGAGACCAATCCTTTGTTATAGTTTAGTGATCCACCAAGAATGAGAAAATATTATGTAGTCAGGTTACAACATTTTGGCTACTTTATTCTTTTGGTCAGGTTACAATTTTTTTTTTTAATTTCAATAAAAATATGCATCTTAAAAGGGAAAAATGAATTAGACTGAGAGTAAAATCATTTAAATTTTCAAATTTCCACTTATTATTTAAAAGTAGTTGCTAATATGTAGGGACGTACTGAAAATAAAAATGAAGACAGGAGAAATGATGGGAAACCATCAATGTAAACATCAGAGCAATATTACAGCAGTGGAAGTTAAGAAGCGATGGGTGGCTTTTTATGATCCTATTCTGAGATGCATTGTATCAGGGAAAAGTTTTTGAAACACCTAATATAATCTCCTTGGGGATAACAAATTTGATGTTTAAGTCATTTCAGATGAAAGTTTCCTTCTTTGCTTATGACAATTGATTGCAACATGAAATGGATATTATCACTGTATATTTTTTTTATTTTGAATGCATACTTTATACCTACTGTTTCACATGCCTATAATTTAAAAGATCCACCACTTATCCATGTTCTGGGCCGCTATGTGCAAGACATTAACGTGTCCTAACTAAAGCTTAACCTTAGTGGAGACTAATCGAAGTCAAACCATCATGTTCTTTAAAACCGCCAAACTCTTGTTTTTTGACTGTCCTAAATTGTTTATAAGAATTTTACAAACATTACTCATATTAGCGGTAATGGTGGAGTCGGAGAGTGTTGCGCCTTCTCCAAACCGCACAGCGAGAACCACCAATAATATGGTGGAATTTGTGGCCCTTTCCAAAGCCACGACTCTTGTGGCCTGCAGGTATTGGCCTTTGCATCTCCCTATCCCTGTGGACTGGTTTGGTGATCCACTGGGGATCAGGATTCCATCTGATAGCTTTATGGAATGGATCAATGAGGATAACCGCGGAGATTTTGTATGCGGCATCTTCACCAACCCAGTAAGAATTCAGGACTCTGAGAGACTCACAGTGACAGCCAGCTCGCTCCTCGGCAACAGACTGAAGGCTTTGAGCAAACTTTGACTGGTTAACACTGTGATGTACCGGCTTGCCATAGGTTGCACCCTTAGGAACTTAGGAACTGGGTGTTTGCAGCCACCACGGTGCATTTGAATCCAATATATGACACAACCTTGCTTGGCCTCGTATCCCAGCCTGCACTCTTTATCAGGATGGGTGGGGTGGAGGCCCCTGTGGAGCAGAGAGAGCTGGCGGTACTGCCAGCAGTGCATCCTGGGAAGAAACCGCATTACTTCAGACTGCTTCTTCCTCCATAGCTCCTGGATGTACTTGTCAGAGCCCATCTTGGCTTATCTGATGGCATGAGACACAAAGCAATCTAAAAGACTGCCACCTGCACAGGGATTGGAGGTGTCTGGAGAGGCCAAGCCATGAACCAAGGCTGGCTGCCGCTACTGCCGGGCTCAGGACTGCTCAGTGAGAGGTACAGGACACACCGAAGCCAGACGCTGCTGGTCTGGGTTTTACGAACCTTTGAGAGATTTTATGGAAGCCCGCAGCATGAACCAAGATACGCCATTTATACGAAAAAGGGAATAGAAGTGCCTTGGGTGGGCCCACAAGTTGGGTGGAGCAGGGTCTCAGGGCATCAGGGCGAATGAATGGTGTTAACCAGCTTGATGGGGACTCAGACGTGGCATGTGCCTATCTCTGCACCCTGGGAGGTGGGAGGGCACAACAAAGAAACAATGGCTTCCACCAGCTCCTCCATCCAGGAGAAAACTTCCCCTCCAGTCTTCACCCTGAAGACAGACAATTTATTTCCTCCCTATATGTTCCTGGCATCTTTCAAGCTACTGTACCAGCACTGCAGCTCAGAGCAAGTGAGTTTATCAGGTCAGCGAGTAACTCCGTGCGCGGTGCCTTTAAGAGAAGCACCTGAGACGCGCTCAGCCCTCCGTCTCACTCAGCCACAGTTTCCACTGGTTTTCACAGGCAGAAGTTGTGGGGAACCCTGGGGTGGGAAGCTTGGTGTGGGGCTGGGACCCCTCACTCCTCCAGGGGGGCCTCCACAGCTGAAGTATCTCTCCCGATTTTTAGTGTTCACACGCAGGTGTGGGACCGGCCCGTTCCGCATCTCTGCTCCTCCTTCCAGTCTCAAGGTAGCTTCTTCTGTATGTCCTTAGTTGTAGGGTTTTGGTTCAGCTAGTCTTCAGGCGACTCTCAAAGATGGTTGTTCTGCAGTTTAGTTGTAATGTTGATTCGTTCATGAGAGGAGGTGAACACAGCGTTTACCTACTCTGCCATCTTGACTGGATCCCCAAGAAAGAGAAATCTTAACCTGATAATGTTTTTAGCAAACAAATCAAACCAGAGCTTTGAATTTTCCTCTTCAAAGGAAATAGAAACATTCAGTAAGAAAATGGTATTCAATATATCACATTTAAATTTTCCTACTACCATAAAAGAATAAAAAAACCCAAATATTATCTAATTTGGGAACAAGACTTATATATGTTTCCATGATTGCAAAAACCTACCAATAAATATTTTGTGAAGCAAAATACATTTTAAATATTTAAATGAAACGTGATAATGTGCATCCTAAGGACCTTTTTGTAAGATGAATAAACACACTCCATTTTGTCTGTTTCATACTTGCCTACTGTCGTGCAAAATCTCACCTTTTGTGACAGAGGCAGAAATAAATACTACTTACCTTATTATTCATAAATGCTTTGAGGCACTGAATAAGTTTATACTGATTCTTCTTGTCAATATTTTCTTGCCTGAATAAAAGGAAAAAACATTATACTGTAGTTAAAAATTTCCCCTTCAGTGATTTTTTTCATTTTTTTATTATTTGTTATTCTTACTGTTTCTTGTCCAGAAAATTTTCCAGCATATCCAATAAGACTCCAAGACCTTCATGGCCGAAGTTGTTAACCCAGCTATGAAATAAACAACAACAAAAAAAAATGTATAAATAATTTTGTATATTTAATACGTTAAGTATCTAAAATGAAATTTTGATTTTCAAATCTGATCATCCTGTCTTTTATTTTACTTGTCATTCTTTCTTCTACTCCCACTGTTTCAAGCATCCTCTATGAGAATGACTGAAAGAGCTTCACCTCAACCTCAGGCTTCTCTTCATATTTTAGATGCCCATTCCAACGCCCTGCCTTGGTTGTTTCACCAACAACACGTACTTAAGCTGGAATTTATAAGCCTAATTTATCTTCCTCTGTGTCTCTGCTTCCATAAATCAACACCTCTTCCATTCCATTCTTCCAGATTCTGTTATTGACACCACTATCCTTTGATTCCTTCAAATTTGAAATACAGGCATTAATTTTTTGATGCACCCATCTCTTTCACTTTTGTATTCATTCGGTTCATTCACTCAGTAAATATTTATTGAGTGCTCATGAAGTACCAGACATGTTCTAGGTGACAGAGATATAACAGGCAACAAAACTAAGCCTTTACCTTCATATAGCTTAGTGTCTAGAAAGAGGGATCCAGATGAGGAAAAGACAAATATATTATCAAATGTCAGTGCTTTGGTGCTAAGAAGAAAACTAAACCTTGGTAAATGGAATAAGAAGTGCGAGGGTGTTCTTTTTTTAATGGGTGGTCAGGGAAAGATTCTCGTTCAGGTGGTATTTGAGCAGAGCCTTGAAAGAAGGGAGAATTTTCCCAGTAGAAGGAATACCGGTAAGGACAAATCGGGTATTGAGGTCACAGCTAGTGTGCTTGGAATATTCTAGGAACTGCGAGGAGACCTGTGTGGTTACAGCTGAATAAGCAGGCTTGGGAGAGTAGCAGGAGATGAAATCCCATCTGCAGTGGAAGGCTGCAAGACTCATCACAGAGAGCTTAGTTTGATTTTCTGTCATCCAGTCATGAATATTCTACTTCTAGAAGGACTCCCGCACATACTCCCTTCCCCTTTTCATTGTCTCTGCTATCATTCTAGTTTAGCCCTAGTTACTTTTCCTTTAATATGCCAATAGCCTTCCAACTAGGGTCTTTGCAGCTTCATTTTTTTCTTTATTCATTTTACAAAATGCCGGACTAGATTGCAGTTGACCAGTCTTCCTTCCAAAAATTTCTTCTGGACTATCTGACGCGTTTCAAATCCTGATTCTGATCTAGTCTCAACCTACGTTTACAGCCTCAAGCCTTATACCACGTTTCCAGTAAAAACCAGTCAAATTCTCTTTCCTGGAATCCTCCCTGCACTTCCCTGCCACACCTCATTTATTCTTTCTTCCCAAAAGGTAACCCCAACTCCATTTCTCTGAACATTTCAAAGCTCAAACTGACTGTCAATTCTTCCATTAATGTTTATCTCCATAAGTCCTCCATCCAAATAGCAGTTATTTTTCCTTTGAACACCCATGTATCTTATTGCTTGATAATATGATTCTTGCCACATGTATCTCACCCACCTTTCTGGATTAAAAATTCTCTAAAGACAGTTGCTTTATCTCATGTATCTTTCTGTCTTCCATAATACTTAGCAGAGTGGCTTACATATAGTCAACACTAACTATACATTTGCTAATTCAAATTTAAATAAATTTACTGATTGGTGCACTTAAGAGAATCAGCAGTTTCAGACTGCCCAAGAACTTCATAAACGTAAATTAATACATAGCAGAATCCTATGAAGCAATAATTAAAATGTACATATATTTAAACGGTGACTATTATTTCTATCTGACAGTCTTTAAGCTACATTTCATGTCTACCTGAGGGAAAGCTTACAAAGTAAAGATCTAAATTTCTAAGAAAATATCAGTAAGAAACATAAGGTCACTGAAGAAAAGACATTTTAAAAATAGCTGAAATATTTAGAACCAATCACATCCATAGTATATATGGAAGCTCATTTTAAACAAATTCTGCTTTAATTTTCATGGTGGAAATGAGAAAAAAATCAATATGGCATTGTAATGCTAATTGACAACAAGCTACTATTCAATTGAGGCATGTAATCAACCAGTACAATGAGCTATTTTCTCTAAAGACCCTAGATAATCAGTGGGGTAGTGGTGGAAGGATAAAAGGACATCAGCCCTAAGCAAAATATATTGTATTTAATCTGTCAGAGAGAGAAATCAGCAGATATCATTACAGCACCACATACACAACAGCAACCTTAGAATAATAGGAATTCTGAACAAATTTATATATACAATCCCCAGTATCTGCTTTGGCATTTGGGAAGATAACATAATCTATGATTTCCTTAAATTTAACATTTACAAATTGTTTTCAAGATTCTAAATTTTGCATGCATTTGTTTTACACCTAGCGCTATTACAATTATTAGGGTTATTTCTTCCTTGATCTAGGGAATTGTTTGATATAAGAGCATGATTTATATCTGTTCACTTGAAATCAGTCACCCACCTACACATCCAAGACTGCTTTAAATTGTTCTGTTTATGGTACTTTGATTTAATTCAGTGAAAATTACAATTGTTCTGGGGTGAAAAAAGAGGATACAATCATGAAACTTAAGTGTGAGGCGGAGGGCCTATTTATTACAAACTAAGCAGTTAAAAGTCTTAACTGAGACTATCTTTTAGGCCAATGGGCAGAGGAGTCCTAGTAAGAGTCCTGAGAACGTTGAAAATCGTGAAAACAGGAGTCCCAGAGGAGCCTGTTGCTAGGGGGATAAAATAATTATGATGCAGTATGAGGACACGCTAGAGGTTAGGAGGAAGAGGGGCAGTTTGACATTCGTTTTTTCCTTTTTTCTTTCTTTCCTGCATTAAGTGTCTGTCTTCAAGATCAAACGTTTTGTGGCCTCTAGAGAAACACTATTTTCTCTCTCTTTCTCCTTCTATCCTTCTTCTCCTCTCTCTCCACCCCCATAAGCAGTTCAAAAATAAAATGTTGGCTACTATGATAGGTAGGAATGTTGATACTGTAACACAAGATTGAAGCGTAAATCACTGGTTCTCAAGGTCTCTGCCCCAAACCAGTAGCATGAACATCATCTGGGAACTCGTTAGAAAAGTAAATTCTTGGACCCCACCCCAGACCTATGGGATCACTAACTCTGGGGGTAGGGACCAGCAATTTGTGGTTGTAACTACTCCTCCAGGTACTTCTGATGCTTGCTCAAGGTGGAGAACCACTGCTACAGAACAATGGTTTACTGAGAAGTGGAAGAAGCCTTCCTCAGGCGACACTGAGGCTCAAACTCAAGATTGCTTTTTAGGGGCGGACGGGTGGCTAAGTTGGTTAGAGCGCGAGCCCTGGGCAAAGGGGATTCCGGTTCGATTCCCACATGTGCCAGCGAGCTGCGCTCTCCGCAACTACAATGAAGTCAATAAGCTGACACTCAGCTCCTGGGTGGCCAGGTGGCTCAGTTGGTTGGAGAGTGGGCTCTCAACCACGAGGTTGCCGGTTCAACTCCCACAAGGGATGGGGGGCTGTGTCCCCTGCAACTAAGATTGAACACGGCACCTTGAGCTGAGCTGCCCCTGAGCTCCCGGATGGCTCAGTTGGTTGGAATGCGTCCTCTCAACCACAAGGTTGCCGGTTCGACTCCCACAAGGGATGGTGGGCTGCGCCCCCTGCAACTAGCAACGGCAAGTGGACCTGGAGCTGAGCTGCGCCCTCCACAACTAAGACTGAAAGGACAACAGCTTGACTTGGAAAAAGTCCCAGAAGTCCACACTGTTCCACAGTAAAGTCCTGTTCCCCTTCCCCAATAAATTCTTAAAAGAAAAAAAAAGAAAGAAAGATTGCTTTTTATACCCTCTGAACCATACTGAGCACTCGTACTGCCCCCAGGACAGAAATCTAGAATCCAGTCGAAGCAAGAATAGTGGGTGTATTTTACAAAGTATGCAGACTATAAGTTATTCAATACTAATTGCAATATCCAGAAATATAAAACTCCAGTTGATGACTTGATTTAAAAAGCTCACTCCATTGCAGATAAGGACAGATAAAGACATAATTTTCTGTAGTATCTCAACTCTGACATAAGAAATTGCAATTTATCACGGTCCCTAAATTTATAAGAGACATAGAAGCAGCAGAGGATAATGAAGAATCAAACAGAAGACAAAACGGGGGAGGAGAATAATCGCTTATAATTTCTATAACCCCTCGGAAACACAGTTATTTTTCCTTTCTTTTTTTCTGAGGTATGATTTACATCCAGTAAAATTCACCATTAAGACAAATGTATTGTCATTTGACCTCCAACACAAACAGCATACAGAACATTTCCATTGTTCCAAAATATCCCCTCATTTTCCTTTGCAGTCAATCCCCTTTCCCGACTCCCAGGTCCCTGGCAACCACTTATATGATTCATGTCCCTGTAGTTTCGTTCTTTCCAGAATGTCAATACAAATTGAATCATATAGTATGCAGGTTTTTTTGTCTGGCTTCTTTCACTTAGCATAAATATTATGATATTCAACCATTTTGCAGTCCATTCCTTTTTATGTTATGGGTTTACCACAATTTCTTTATCTATTCATCAGTTAATACACATCTAGGTTGTTTCCAGGTTTTGATGATTATGAATAAAGCTGCTACAAACATTCACATGTAAGCATTTGTGTAAGCGTATGTTTTCATTTCTCTTGGGGAAATAACTAGGGTGGAAGTACCGGGTCTTATGGTAAACGTATGCTTAACTTTTTTACAAAACTGCTTTCCAAAGTGGCTATACCATTTGGCATTCCTTCAGCAAAGTGTCACCATTCCAATCGCTCCACATCATTCCCAGCACTTCACATTGTCGATCTCCTTAACTTTAGCCACAAGTATCAGTTCTAGGGCTCAGCCCCAGATCTGACTCCAAAGTCCATGTTGATTTGAGCCCTACCATGAGAAACGACTACCAGGACCAGTACATGATAGTCTGTAACCACATCTGGCTCATGGCTCCACCAATAATTCACTAAAGAACAATCAGTGGTTGTTCCAGGACTGCACTGAGCTCCTGTCTATGTATCTGTCTAGACCCACACATATAGGCTCTGTAATTTGTGACAGTTTATTTCATTCCTTTAGGTGTGCTAACTACTTTTCAACCTATGTTTCTACTATCTTTTAAAGTCCGAAGCTCCAGAAGAAATCTACCAAATATTGCTAAGGAATGATATCTAGAGACTCCAGTGAAAACTTCCGACCAAGATTTAGGTAAGGCAGCTGATCGGAATCGAGCCAGAATGTAGCCTATGAGTTTCATTTTCCCCCCAGTGGACTGCATAGTCCAAACTCTCATTTTTGGGTATTAACATACTGGCCATTGTATGTTATTGTGTTACCTTAAGTTAAGGAGTTGTCTTGACATGCTACACATCCATGATGATGTTTGTAGCCATCACTTGTCAAGCGACCGAGTGAAACAAATGAACCACCCAAATAAAAACAAGAGAAAGATCAGCCAAGACAATTAATGTTTGAGTGAGCAAGAGGCCAGGATTAGATCTGAAGACTGCAAAAGAACCCAGGAATATTATCTAGGGAACAAGAAGAGCTAACCCACAACGCGACAGTATTTTCTGACCTTAGGTATAAATGGCTTGGCTATGTCTACCAGGCAGTCCAACGTTTGGTACATCGCTCAGTAACTTAAACATTCAAGACCTTTCCCAAGTTTACTCAAAGGTCAGGAAAATATCACACCATCCGTCATTGGAATATGCTACAGCATGGTTAAGCGCATATGCTTTAGAAGAGGACAGACCTAGGCTCCAGTCCCATGTCTACCATATTCGAGCAGTGTTATTTGTGATCAGTTACTTAAACTCTCTAAGCCTGCTTTCTCATCTTCAAAATAGGGAGGACAATAGTTAACCATACCCCATAGGTCTTTGTGACTACTAAATGCAAAATGCACATGAAATAGCACACTGAAGCGTACATCATGATATTTTTGAAAACCTTAAAAACCAAATACTTGAATGCTCTTTGAAACTTCTAGTCCAAAACACAGTATGAATTTTAGGCATAAAGACCTCGTTTAAATAACGTTAATAATTAACATTTTATTTTTCATTTATTGAAAAGTATTTTAATGAATATAAAATATGCAGAAGACTAAACAGACTAGACTTATTCTATAGATTTTTTTTAGAAAGACTTTATAATTTATATATTTGGTACTTGTATTATCTCGTGTTTTCTTTAACTTGTTAATATTAACTTTGTATATATTTCTCACTATAGTTAGAGCTCGCCAATTCACACTAGAATAGACACAGAAATTACAGTGGTGGAGGGAAAAGGGTGTGGGGAGAGAGAGCGTCTATTTATAGTTCATGCATAACCGTGACAGAAAGAATTTTATCAAAACATTACATCAAAACTGTATCAAAATAAAAATTAAGGTTTTAAAACTGAAATCTACCCGAAGCCTTCAGAACTCCTGAGGTCATTATTTTTAAAGGGCCTACTTATACTCATCATCATAATCCAAGGAAAGAAAATCTTATATTTCATGAAAGTATCAGAGGATTCACTGACCCCTAAATGCATGAGAAAGCAAGATTCTCCCCTTTCTTGCTCTCTGGGGAAAAATGAGGTGATGGAAAACTCTATTAAAGGTACCTACTGAACGAGGGAATGAGATTCCGATCCCTCACACATATGTGTAAAGGAAAACCCCTCAGAATTTCCCAACACTTCAACCTTTCATCCATTAACTGGAGATTCACAGTCTGCATTATTTAGTTACAGTTCATGTAAATATAACAAAGATGTAGTGGACAGATGAGTTCAGCACACTATACACAGTACAGACAAAACAGGAAATCGTAACGGCATGTACATTTATGATGTGATTGTCCGGATTCACATCTGTCTTTCAAAAGGAATAAAGCCAAAATTAGAAAGTTCTATTCAGAGTCCCATAAGCTGTAAAGGCAATGGGTCTCATGTGCAGGAGGCCAGTATTAGTCATGTCAACCCTTTATCACTGTTTGTGCAGTGCTAAAGGCTAGTGTAGAGGGTTATGTGTTCTGTACAAAGGATTTTATTTTTCTCTAATGGTGCTCTAGTCCCACGTGTAATCCCATACTACAACCCAAATCATCGGAACATCACATAAAATGAATGATAGTACAGGGTTTCTTGGGGAAATTCAGAAGTTGGTAAAATTATAAGACATGAAACAACTAATTCAAAAGGTTGAGGAGATTGAAACATGAATGCAAATGGCGTTTACACATTTAATACCAGGAAAGCATCTCATTTTAATACCAATGTTGCCAATGTACTGTTTCTGAATGCAATTCAAACAGAACCTTAGTTATATGCACTTGCAGGGGTGGGGGGGGGGTCTCCCTAGGTGATTAAAATCAATGTACCACCCAACACAAAAAGTATGCATTCAGTCCATGCATCAATATCTCCAAACAGTAGCAAACAAAAACTTAGTACTTTCAGCCTTTTAAAAGATAATTTGTTCAGTTAAATCAATTTCATAGATAATTCCACTATCAATATATGAATCCGTTAAAAATAAAATGTTAAAACCAAAACAACATAGATTTGTATGCATATGCTATGATTGTGGCGGACTCAGTTCAATAAAAACATACATATCTATTCAGGTTTCTCTACATGCAAGTGACAATAGCCAGGGGCATTTGAATGTCCATGGAACATATTTATCACGGCAGATTAATGCATGAACTATTTCTGACCAATTAAAAGTATTTATTAGATGTAATACTGCCATTTCCAGATATTTGCATATTATTTCTTTGAAGCACAACATTCATTTTCCACTTATTTCACCGGATTCGCAGAAAGGTTGACTATGTCAATTTCCCAGCTCTGCCTCTCAGTGGTTCTGACTTCAATGTTGAAATAGATTAAAATTTCCTTAGAAAACACCAAATAAGACATTCCATCTTTCTCTCTGTGCTGTTATTTACGGAAGAGGGTTTTTATCTGGCTGCATTTATTCTTCCCATCAGCTCTCACTGGAAAGATCCTGCTCTATTTTATGCTACACACCAATTTTCTAAGAGGTCCTCACGAAAGAAGCAACGTGTGTTCTTTCCAGTTGCTCATATTATATGAAAAGAAATTCCTCTTACATGATTACAACAAATGGTAAATGCCTGAGTTACATATACAAATCTCCGAGGTCAATAGTTTAAGTAAAAATTATCTCCCAACGGATAATTTTCTTATTCATTAAAATCAATTTCTTAAGCTCTCAAAACCATTTGGAGATAGTCAAAATGGCTGAAGTCTAAATCTGTTAAAATGCCCAACAGGCTACAGAAAAAAAAAAATTGTTTTCATCCCCACCCTCCTTTAAAATTTATTGTTAGAAAAGCATGAGATGCTCTTATTGCACAGTAATGATGAAAACAAAATTTACAAAAAGAAGTGAATGAAAATAAAAACAGAATCTTTAATCTACAGTAAGTAAAGGGGAAGCACGGAGAAAGAGCCTTCCAAATATTCAAGCAAAAGCTAGTAATACTTTAAATTGTTTCCAAATGTCTAAAATTGTGACTATAATTAAGACACTAACCAAAGTAGCCTTCTTAGTGATATAACTAGTCTAACTTATAATAAAACGTTAACTTCCACAAGAAAAATGTATTGGTTCGTTTTCCTAAGCTAAGTAACAGTTAAAACTTTATTACACACTCTACAGGACATCCAATTTCTTTTAGTTTAGTGAAATTTTGTTAAAATGAACTTACTCCAAGAAATCACATTGCTAATCTGCAAACCCTGGAAAGGAAAGAGAGCTGACATCAAGTTTACCTGTGCTGAAAAAAGGGTAAGAAGTTCTTTGAGTGCAAGGAGGAAAACAAAGATGCATTAGAATGTACCACCCACCCATTTCCTTTTTTCTTACACCAATTTGCATGGTACACTGTGTGATTGTGGTGGGCAAGAGGCCAGTTATGTGAGTTTTCTTTCACCGAAACAGGCGTAAGGCAAGTTGAAGGGTAACTACTATTTGATGACTGAACAAAAGAAATGCAACAGTACTTCTCACCTATCAGGTGCACTTCCAAAAACGTGTAATTAAAGACTTATTATAGAGTGTGACAGATACTTAGACAAAGATAAAGAGATTTAAGGTTCATGAATATGTTTAGCACAGGAAAACTGCAACCATACCAAAAAGAACCATTTCCTTGGGTCCTCATTGTAATGTCAAAAAAATCTCAGTAAGTCCCAATGTTTTACTGTCTCAGAATGCCATCTGTAGTGGTAACTGTTCTGGTCTTTTCTGGTTTACTTTTACATAATATTTTAAAGCCCCTTCCCCTTAAAACTGAGAAAGATACTATGGAAAGTGCGTGTGTGCGCACACACATACTTGCACTCTTAACCATAAACACCTAAATATATTCACCTTTAATAAATTTTTTCAAAACATAATCATTTAAAAATGAACAGTCAAAATCTTTAACCATGCTACATTAAACAATTTGGGAATTGTTAAGGCTTATCTAAGACAAATTAAGCCAAATGTGCTCCTTATTTTTGTCTTCCACAGTAATATAAAACCATCTAAAGCAACAACAAAACAATAATAATTAAC
Source organism: Rhinolophus hipposideros (assembly GCF_964194185.1). Classification (NCBI taxonomy): domain Eukaryota; kingdom Metazoa; phylum Chordata; class Mammalia; order Chiroptera; family Rhinolophidae; genus Rhinolophus; species Rhinolophus hipposideros. Next base: position 60,969,086 of record NC_138046.1, read on the forward strand.
ATGTACATGACTTATAGAAAAGAAAACATTTATAGGTCTACAATGAAGTATAAAGTTCCTAAGAAAGGAATATTAGCCCTCAACTGTATTCAACCTGGCTTGCGTTCATTTTCAGAAAATACTAGAAACGTAGCTACTTCTAAAAGATACACATTTATATATAAGTCCTTCAGAACACATAAATGCTTTATAAAGAAAGCATAATGTTTTAAATGCTAAAGTATTTTGGCCTTCTTCAAAATTGCAATAACTTTCTTTTCCATTGGAACATTTCAAAGAACACACACTGATACGAGTAGCTTTACTGGTTGCGAAGTCAGTTACCCCATAAACTACAGAACTTTAGTGACTTGTCTTAGATCAGTTTGTTAATGATTATACCGTGACTGAAATCCACCAATCCTCTATCCTTACACACCTCCCAACCAACTATATTATCCACAACTAACATGAAAAGCATCAATTAGTGGTTACAAGTATATGGGTTATTTTCCATTCATGAAGAAATATTACATGAAATTTAGAATTTATGAAAAATGTGATCAGTGTGTATATTCTGAAGTGAAAGCAATACCAGTGAGATACTTTTTAATATTATTCCTTATGATTCCATCATAAAGGCAAGGGAAACTTTAGATAATGAAAACATTGGAGATACCCAAAAGTATACTTTCTTTCTGCTTTCCACATACCAAAGAATAAGTTACTTGCTCAGCATAGATGCAGAGTTCTATCACAGTGCAATTCATTACTGTGGATTGTACACACAACAATGAAGCACACAACTATAAATATCCACTTCAGACTATGTAGCAATTGTTGGTGAATATATATGGCGTGGCCCAAAATACAAATATTAAGAAGCCCCTGGGGAACAAGAGAGAGGCATTCAACTTTAATTTGGAAATAACAGTCCTTGGTTGGCCTTACTTGCTTCCTCACCAAGCATGAATTAGGCGGTCAGCCATTTTAAGGTGGCTTCTGATGGGGTTCAGGACACACTACCCCAACATATGGCAGCCTGGCATATTGAGTATCTTAAGCTAAAGGAATCTGAGAAAAGACAAAAGCAAAAAGATCACGCTGACCTCTTCCCCCCAACCCTGCCCTTACACATAACCCTTCTTCCTTAAAAACAGGAGATAAATCTCCCATGTAAAAGGTACTCTCCCCATACCAAGAAGAGGGGAGACATTGGTATCACCAGTGACAAGGAATTTAGGGCCAAAAAGGCTGTATAAACAAACCTTGATAAACTAATCCCTATCTTCCTAATCACTTCTTCACCATTTACTATCCTAGCCCAAACCCCCTTGTCTTGACAATTCTTCACAATTTTGTTGTTTGTCTACCTTTCTGCTCTGTTCCCTTCTTTGGCTCTTCATTCTTTTGTGAAGACTCCCAGGTATATGTAAAAAGTCAATAAAACTTGTATGCTTTTCTCCTGTTAATGTGCCTTTGTCAGATTAATTTCACACCCAGCCAGAGACCCAAAAAGGTTCAAGTAAAACTTTGTCCTCCCCTACACTTTGGGCTCAACTTCCATAACTTCGGTATCCCTTTCTGCTTTGTCTTACACACTTTGGTAACTGAATTTTTAATAAACCCAGTGAACCCTTTTTGCTGGATCAATCAGATCCTCTATCAATTCATGTCTCCAAATGGAGTGAGGCCTAAACTAAACTAGAATAGGCACAATGGAAATGTGAAAACTAGGCAAAAGATATTGCAAATAAGAAAACGGGCAAATGTCATCAATAAGGAGTATCAAAGATGACTATAAATCCCCAACACGGGGATCAGAGACAAAACTTAGAATGTACAGATGAGTTCTCGAACACAAAGAATACACAGAGTATTATACTCCTCGATATATTTTAAAGAATAGTTGCAAAGGCTAAAGGAGTTCATCACAACTAAACTGGCCTTATAAGACAAGTTAAAGGGATTTCTTTAAGTTGAATAGTAAGGGCACTACTTAGTAACAAGAACACACTTGAAACAATAAATCTCACTGAAAGGGTAAACATATAGTAACAGTAGTGGATGAATTACTTATAAAGCTAGTATAAAGGTTAAAAGACAAAAGTAGTAAAATAACTATAATTATAATAATTAAAGGATACAAAACAAAATGATGTAAAACGTGACATCAAAACATGGGGTATGAGGGTAATAATGTTGAGCTTTTCAATGGGATGAAACTTAAATTGTTATCAACTTACACTAGATTGGTGTGCGTATGTAAGCCTCACAGTAACCACAAAGCAAAAACCTATAGTAAATGCACTGAAAATGTCATTAAACCACAAAAAAAGAGAACAAGAGAAGAAGAAAGGAAAAGAGAAGAACTACAAAAACAGCCATAGAACAATGAACAAAATTAACAATAAGCACATACTTATCAATAGTTGCTATAAATGTAAATGGACTAAGTTCTCCAATCAAAATGAATACAGTGGCTGAATGGGCAAAAAGAAAAAAGAAAAAAAGAAAACGAAACAAGACCCATTAATATGTTGCTTATAAGAGACTCATTTTCGATGTAAGGATATACACAGACTGAAAATGAATGGATGAGAAAAGATATTCCTTACAAACTGAAACCAAAACTAAGCTGAAGTAGCTGTATGCTTATGAGACAAAATAGACTTTAAAACAAATACTGCAATAAGAGACAAAAACAGGCATTACATCATGATAAAGGGGTCAATCTAAAAAGAAGGTAGAACTTTTATAAATGTTAATGCACCCAATATAGGAGCACCTAAATATATAAAGCAAATATTAACAGACCTAAAGGAAGAACTAGCATATAATAGTAGTGAGGGAGTTTAATACCTCACAACAACAGAGAGATCATCCAGACAGAACATCAGAAAGGAAACATTGGCCTTAAATGCCATATGAGACTAGATGGATTTAAAGACATTTACACGATTCATCCAAAAGCAACAGATTACACATTCTTCTCAAGTGTACATGGAACATTTTCCAAGCTACACCACGTTAGGTCACGAAACAAGTCTCAATAAATGTAAGAGGACTGAGATCATATTGAGCATCTTTTCCGACCACAGTGGTAGGAAACCAGGAGTTAATCACACCAAGAAAACCAGAAAATTCACAAATATGTAGAGGTTAAACAGCATGCTATGAACAACCAAAAGGTCAAAGGAGAAACCAAGAAACAACTAAAAAAAAATACCTAGAGAAAAATAAAAATGAAAACATAACACAACAAAATGTACAGAATACAGCAAAACAAGTTCTAAGAGGGAAGTTCATACCAACAAATGCCTGCCTCAAAAAACAAGCAAAATCTCAAATTCACAACTTAACTTTAGACCTCACAAAACTAGAAAAACAACAAATGATGACTAAAGTTAGCAGAAGAAAATAAAGATTAGAGCAGAAATAAATAAAATAGAGACTAAAGAGACAATAGGAAAGCACAATAAAACTAAGAGCTAGTTCTTTCGAAAGATAAAATTAACAAACCTGTAGCTATACTCAACAAGAAATAAAGAGAGAGGACTCAAATAAATAAAATCAGAAATGAAAGAGAAGATGTTACAACTGGTAACACAAAGAATCGTAAGAGATTACTATGAACAATCAATGCTAATAAATTGGACAAACAACAATGGATAAATTGCTAGAAACATACAAACTACCAAGACACAGAGAATGATGACACAGAAAATCGGACAGACCTATTACTAGTAAAGGAGATTGCATCACTAATCAAAAACCTCCCAACAAACAAAAGTCCAGGACTAGACGGCGTCTCTAGTGAATTTTACCATACATTAAAACAAGAATTTATACCAGTCACTCTCAAACACTTCCATAAAAAAACAGAAGAAGTGGAAACTCTTCCAAATCCATTTTACAAGACCAGCATTATGCTGAAACAAAAAATCAAACAATGATGCCACAGGAAAATATCCCTCATGAACACAGATGCAAACATCCTCAATAAAATATTAGCAAACCAAATTCAACAATACATAACAGGACCATATATCATGAACAAGTCTGATTCATTCCGGGGATGGAAAGATGGTTCAATACCCACAAATCAGACAAAGTGATATACCACATTAACAAAATGAAGGATAAAAATCGTATCATATCAATAGATGCAGAAGCAGCAGCTGCCGAAATTCAACATCCATTTATGATTAAACACTCTGAACAAAGCACGTACAGAGGAACCGTACCTCAACATAATGAGGGCCATGCTATGACAAGCCCACAGCTAACATCACACTCCACAGTGAAAAGATGAAAGCCTTTCTTCTAAAATCAGGAACCAGACAAGAATGCCTACCCTCCCGACTTTTATTCAATACAGTATTGAAAATCCTCACCAGAGCAATTAGGCAAGAAAAAAAATAAAAGACATCTAAATTGGAAAGGAAGAATTAAAACAGTCACTATTTGCAGCCAACATAATACTATATATAGGAAACCCTAAAGACCACATTAAAAACCAGTTAGACCTAATAAACAAATTCGGTAAAGCTGCAGGATCCAAAATCAATATGCAAAAATCTGTTCCGTTTCTACACACTAATCACGACATATCAGAGAGAAAAATTAGGATAGCAATCCCACTTACAATTACGTCAAATAGAATAAAATGGCTAGGAATAAATTTAACCAAGAAGATAAAAGACTAGCACATTGAAGACTCTAAGACGTTAATGAAAGAAATTGAAGAAGATACAAAAAATGGAAATATATTCCGGGCTCATGGAATAGAAGAATTAATATTGTAAAATGTCCATATTACTCAAAGCAATCTACACGATGCATTTCGTACCAAAAGTCCAATGGCATTTTTGTTGGAAATGCAACAAAACAATCCTAAAATGTGTATGAGAACCAGTAAAAGACCCTAATTAACCAAAAGAATCTTGGAAAAGAAGAACAACACTGGAGGCATCACACTCCCTTATTTCAAACCATTATTACAAAGC